>NC_041380.1:464723243-464893514 GCF_002162155.2 Triticum dicoccoides | reverse complement strand
CAGAACGTCAGAGGGCACAGGTCAAGTTTGTGTGTGGCAGGGAGACATGACTAGAGCGCTCGATGTACTGGTGTGTGTGTGTGGGAGGGGGTGGGGGAGGGGTAGGAAGATGCCTAACTATAGAGGTAGAATGACTCGTATATGTGTTGAGAAGGAGAGGCCCAGCTATGTCTTGAGGGAGGTCGGTCGACATCCATACATAACTGAAGGACGGGAAATAGGATGGGACACAGAGAGAGAGAGAGAGAGAGAGAGAGAGAGAGAGAGGAGAGAGAGGGAGGGAGAGGGGTAGAGTGTTTGATGGGTGATGGAGTTGCTTCTCGAAGATGGTGGGAGAGGCCTACTAGACAAACTAAGGGTGGAAATGCAATATTATCAATAAGAGTGGGGATGTGTTTCTGTGTGTGCCTGTGCGTGATAGATCTGTCGCGACACATCCAAGGATGATGAAGGGGAACCATGTGTTTGGTAAGCAAACCTAACTAGATCGATAGATCAATTGTTGTTTGTCGGAGGAAGGGAGAGACATAACTAATGAGGTAGATCGATCGACGCGTGGGGAAAAACGAGTTATAAGGACGTAGCTGGCTATATGTATAACGGGAGAGCGGTCAGTGTACATCCATTTGTTAGAGGCAAATAAGGCCCGGCGAGACGGATAGACAAAGAGAATGGAGCTAGGAGGTGGTGCGAGAGGCCGTGCTAGTAGCTAGATAGGGGGAGGAGTGTGCGGTTGTGAGATCGATGAAAAGAGGGGTGAGAGTTTACACGTGTGTGGGACCATATGAGAGACACGACGCAAGGACACATAAAGGAGGAGATTGAAGGTGCGTGTGTATGTTGTAGGCAGACATTGCTGGAGAGGTTTATCAATCAGTGTATGTCGGAAAGGAGTTGTGGAGACTGTGGGAGAACGACCTAAAGAAAAAAATGAATGTGCGCGATGGATAGAATGCTGAGGGATGGGGAGGGAAAGGAGGGCGTGTGCATGCAAGAGAGAAAGTTAGTGGTAGCTACAAAGGTTAGAGGATTATGTGGGTGTAAGAGACTAACAAAGATCATAATTTGATATGAAAGTGGATTCATATATTTGAATAGGAGATCGTAGTGTTTTAAACATATGCATGCATGAATATAGCGGTGATATGCGTCTCGTGGTTTTGCACATGTTATACCATAATGTGATGATGCATGGCGTTTGCAACTCACAACTAAATGTCGAACAATCTAAACCATACTATACATCGAACAATCTCACATTTTATTTGAATTTGTGATAATGTGTGGCGTTTGCAGCTTACAACTAAATATCGAACAATCTAAACAATACTATATATCGAACATTCTCACATTTTATTTGAATTTGTGGTAATGTGTGGTGTTTGCAACTCACATCTAAATACTTGTAGGCGTAGGGGGCGGGGCACCATACATAATGTGATAAACACACTATACATATGAGACATGGTTTAGTTTGTGAAGATCTAACTAGAGTTTGAAATGGACTATGATTTGAAATTAACATAAAGTGGATTCAAAAAATCGAGTTCGAGTTCATATAGTACACATAGTTCATATGTAACTCGAGACTAATTATGTGGTGTGCTGTGAACATAATACACAAACGATGGTTTAACTTGACAATAATGACGATTGTAGATCTTATTAAACAGAGAAACGAATTCAAATGGTTTGACTTCACAACAATCATTATTGTAGATCTTATTCAAATAGATAAATGAATTCAAATTTAGTTCATATTGAAGCGGTAGTATATACATTTGTAATGCACTAAAACATTCATTTGAGTACTAGGTTGCATGCATTATACACGTAGCGAAATATTTTAATTGAACATAACATGAATTCAAAGTTTTGAATGACATTTGTAGTGCGAATTGATTTGGTACAGTACATGTTAGGCTTGTCCGGAAATTTCAACCCACGCCTTGTTAGCCCGAAATATTTAAGATATATCTTTGTCTCATTGTGCTCCGACAACTCCCTCCATCTCAACCCGCGCCTTGCTATTCCAAAATTACAACGCACGCGAAAACTCCCACCTTATCGTGGAATTGTCATGGCAGATGTCCTAGTGTGAGGACTTAGTCGTGAGGCCAACGCATCTATGTGGTAGCTTGAGAGGGGTTGAGTGGAATCGAGAGACACAACACAAGACGAAGGTTTAGAGAGCTTCGGGCCCCGGGAAACATCATCCAGTAACACCCCTACGTGCTGTTTGTGGCTAGGTCTCATTATCTTCACCAGGGAGTCGCCGTAAACCGGCTCTCCTAGTTATGACTAACCCTTAAGATTATTTTCTCCCCCCTTTGGGGTGTCCTTCCCCTCCTTATATATGTTGAAGGGGCGGGCTACATGTAGAGTCCAACTCGGATTAAGACTTAAACTATTTTGACTTCTCTTCATGGGCTTTAACATCTTGGGCTTCTTAACGTCTCGGGCTTGTTAACCCTAGGCGACTCTGTCTGCCGGGTTATGATTGTCTGCCGGGTGATGACTATCTTCCGGGTTATGATCTGACTTAACACCTGTCGGGTTATGATCTGACTTAACACCTGTCGGGTTATCATCTGACTTAACACCTGTCGGGTTATCATCTGACTTAACACCTGCCGGTTTATCATCTGCCGGATTACCATCCGTTATAATCATCTGTCTTAACTCTCTGCCGGTTTACCATATGCCAGTTTACCAAGTCCCAACTGGGTTATAACTCCGGTCGGATCATACCGCGGGGTATATCCCCGACATTAGCCCCAGTTTAATTTGGATTTATCCATGTTAAACTGATCCTTATCATCCTTAAGTCCTTGTCATTTCCTTCTAGAAAATCTGGGTCAATAGGCCAGCTTCATAATCAATTTTCTAACATTGGCTTATCACAGAGAAATATTGTGAAGGATAATTCATTTGATTCAGCTCCTAATGCTTAACAAAAATACTGGTCCTTGAAATCCTCATCTGATCTTCAGCCGGCTTAAGGGTGTAGAACTTGCCGGTTTATGATAGCCAAAATTGCCGGTTTATAAATATTGATGGCACCAGATCATAACTGTAGTTAAAATCAAGCTTGAGAATATACCTCTTATATGCCTATCACTTGTAGCCCCCAAGTCTTTAAAAGGTAGCGTAGCAACAGCTTAAGACTTGCTTCAATAGAAATGTCACAACCTTGAAGACATCCGATTTGTTCATCTCAGTCACGAGTCATAAACTGAATATTCCACATATGCAGCCCCCAAGTGCTGGTTGTCATGCTTGCAGCAACCTGGGACATGAAATTGCCTTATGCTCATAAAAACTTCAACCAGTGTAGCCCCAATGGCCAGGTCATTATGCAATAATGAGTAGGGACTTTGATATATACTTCAGTGAAAATAACATCTTATAATATAGCCTCCATCATAGGGCTTGAACATGTCCACAAGGTTTAAGAGCTTTGTGCTTTATCAACTGAGCAATGGACCCTTCAATATAATGGATTTAACTTGTGTAGCTTGAATTGTTGACAGGAGCAATTGGTAGCCCCCAAGGGCCGGCTCATTATGACATGATGAGTCGGGTCTTCAATAAGGCCAATAAAAATGACTTTGCATTAGCCCCCAAGCGCCATGGTGCATGCTGGCAGTGACATGGGACTTGCATATTTGATATAATCTCAACTTGAATAATGTAGCCCCCATGTGCCGGATCGTAAGCCTGTAGCGACTCAGGACTATTCCTTCCATTGTAGAATAAATTATATCCATGGATAAAATAATAGCCATTTGCGCTGAAGCGACTTTGAAAACCTCAATCATAATATTGGTTATTGATAACCATAATAAAAATCCAGCCATGTTGGCTATTAAAGATTTGAATAATATAACCTGACCTAAAAACAAATTCCTGCCATATAAACCAGGATATCCATGCACATATGATGTATGCTATGATGATGTAATGATGATGCAATGCATGATGCAATATATGATGATGTATATGTATGTGGCATTGATCCGATCAAGAGGGTTTAAGCTATGGTTCGAATATGACCAAGCCCCCAAGTGATTTCCCTGGTGGCCTTACGCCGATCAAGAGGTGTAGCTATGGTTCAAATACGACCAAGCCCCCAAGTGATTTTCCTGGTGGCCTTACGCCAATCAAGGGGTGTAGCTATGGTTCGAATGCGACCAAGCCCCCAAGTGATTTCCCTGGTGGCCTTATGCCAATCAAGAGGTGCAGCTATGGTTCAAATACGACCAAGCCCCGAAGTGATTATGTGGGTTGTGCCCAAGGGGTACCTATGTTTGAGCTGTGCTGGGCAACAGACTCTATTTGGTCCCTTTAATCCGGTCTTGAAGCCTCCAAGTAGACCAGACCTATGCTCATTGAAGTTATAATATTCGGTTGATAGCCGGATTACCAAGGTAATCAGAGCTGTGCCCTTATAATATGGGCTTGATAGCCGGATTACCAAAGTAACCAGAGCTGTGCTCTTATAATATGGATCCTTTGGGCAAGCTTTATTGAGGTCCCTGAAATCGACACAAAGGCGCCATGATTTATCCTTCTTCTGTACCATCACTAGGTTTGCTAGCCAGTCCGGGTGTTTTATTTCTCTGATGAATCTGGCCTCTAATAATTTGGCTAGCTCATCCCCCATGGCCTGTCTCTTAGGTTCGGAGAAACACCGAAGAGCCTGCTTGACCGGCTTGAATCCCTTTAGCATATTGAGGCTATGCTCGGCCAGCCTGCGTGGGATTCCTGGCATGTCTGAGGGATGCCAGGCGAATATGTCTCAATTTTCGCGCAGGAACTCTCATAGTGCGGCGTCCACGACGGGGTTTAACTGTGCCCCGATGGATGCTGTTTTTGTAGGGTCCGTTGGGTGGACTTGGAATTTGACTATTTCATCCGCTGGTTTAAAAGAGGTGGACTTGGATCTCTTGTCAAGTATCACATCGTCCCTGTCCACTGTGGAGCGTAGCGTGGTTAATTCCTCGGCCAAGAGGGCTTCGGATAATGCCTCGAGGGCCAGTGCTGTTGTTTTGTTTTCGGCATGGAGTGCTGTGTCCGGATCACTGGCGAGAGTGATGATTTCGTTGGGCCCGGGCATTTTGAGCTTCATGTACCCATAATGGGGTACATCTTGGAAGATTGTGCACGCCTCACGTCCTAAAAGGGCGTGGTATCCACTGCTGAACGGGGCCACTTGAAATGTGATTTCTTCGGACCTATAGTTCTCTGGCGTACCGAATACCACATCTAGTGTGACTTTCCCGGCGCATCGTGCTTCCCAACTGGGTATGATTCCTCTGAAGGTTGTGCTACTTTGCTCAATGCGGTTCCAGTCTATTTCCATTTTTTGAAGAGTTTCCTCATAGATGAGGTTTAATCCGCTGCCGCCGTCCATGAGTACTTTTGTGAGTCAAAAGTCGTCCACGATTGGACTGAGAACCAGTGCGGCTAGTGCTCTTGCTGTTCGGAATTTAGGTTCATCACTGACATTGAAGGTAATAGCCGTGTCACTCCATGGATTTATTGCTTCTACGTGGCAGATTTTGGCAATGCTATGGAGTGTTCGCTTGCGCCTATTATTTGACGCGAAGGTCTCAAAGACTGTTAAAACCGTATTGTTATCCACGGGATGGTGCTCTATGGTATTTGGGATAAGAAGATCCTCACCACTTTTGGCCACCTGCCGGAGTACCCAACATGCTCTAAGGCTGTGGGTTGGTATTGTATCCGCTGTGCTATGAATTTTGCAGGGTCCGTTAAGCCATCCCTCCAATACAGTTCCGTGCCCTGTAGAGGGTTTTTGTTTCTTTGTAATGAACTCAGGTGTATTATCATAGTGCACCCTTTTACCTCGGACTGGGTGCACATTCGGAGCCGGATTATCCCAAAATTTTGTTTCGGTTCTAGGCACTTTCCATCGCATAGTACTTTTGTACTATGGACGCCAAGTCGGGGAAGCGTGATATGTCACGACGACTTATGGCATTAAGGATTCCCTTGTCCGTGCAGTTATTGCAGAAAAGTGAGACTGTGTCTTCCTTGCGGCAGTCCTTAACCTTGTTCATCACAAGGAGGAATCTGGCCCAATAATGATGTACTGTTTCATGGGGCTCTTGCCTAATGTGGGAAAGATCGTTTATGTCTGGGTGGGTGGGTGGATTTGAGTCCGGACCCCTACCCGATTTGAGACCCAGGGGCTGAGGGGTTTCCGATCTTGGAAGTTCGGACTCCGGTATGTTGCCCGATTAGTCTGGCCCGCTGCCTGACTCTAGGTTCAGGGTTTGGGTGATGTCCTCCCATAAACGGGTATCCGGCTCGGAGAGCTCAGGAATTCGGACATAGTCAGTCCTCAAGATAGAGGAAGAATCACCGCATTGTTCCTCCACCCCCGCAACATGATGGGTGACCGGTGGAGAGTTAATCTCCCTTCGATCGGGTTTAAGCCCAATCCGATCATAGTTTGTAGCGAATCCCAAGGTGGCGATGCGATCCAAGAGTTCGTTTAGGGAAGAGAGCTCCATTGGATCCATCTACTCGGCGAATTCCGAGCCAACGTGGAGGCTATTTTTGATGTCCCGAGAAGTCATCGTCTGTGCAGCGGCCGAATAGGCGGTCATGACGAAACTGCCTAGCCGGAGAGTTTAGCCGACAGCCAGAGCTCCCTCGGCGGTAATGTTGTTTTTAACAACGAGATGAGGCATCCTTCCTTACGGCGATGTCACAGAGGAACTCTCAATGAAAGAACCAATGTCGGTGTCAAAACCGGCGGATCTCGGATAGGGGGTCCGGAACTGTGCGTCTAAGGCGGATGGTAACAGGA
The DNA here is from genome assembly GCF_002162155.2 of Triticum dicoccoides. NCBI lineage: Eukaryota > Viridiplantae > Streptophyta > Magnoliopsida > Poales > Poaceae > Triticum > Triticum dicoccoides. Next base: position 464,886,673 of record NC_041380.1, on the reverse strand, counting down.
GGCAGGGGACACGATGTTTTACCCAGGTTCGGGCCCTCTTGATGGAGGTAAAACCCTACGTCCTGCTTGATTTATTCTTGATGATGTGAGTATTACAAGAGTTGATCTACCATGAGATCGGAGAGGCTAAACCCTAGAAGCTAGCCTATGGTATGATTGTATGTTGTCCTACGGACTAAAACCCTCCGGTTTATATAGACACCGGAGGGGGCTAGGCTTACACAAGGTCGGTTACAAAGGAGTAGATATACATATCCGTATTGCCTAGCTTGCATTCCAAGCCAAGTAGAGTCCCATCCGGACACAGGACGAAGTCTTCAATATTGTATCTTCATAGTCCAACAGTCCGGCCAAAGGATATAGTCCGGCTATCCAGAGACCCCCTAATCCAAGACTCCCTTAGTAGCCCCTGAACCAGGCTTCAATGACGATGAGTCCGGCGCGCAGTGTTGTCTTCGGCATTGCAAGGTGGGTTCTTCTCCAAATTTCGAACGTTTGTTAAGCAGTGTCCGGTCCCATAAATGTTTGTACCTCTTGGCTTCTACGCCCAATAAGGGCTATCTCCCACGCGTTGAATGAATACGAGGCGCCAGGGCGTTTTTATATTCGCCCCCCTAGCCAGATAAATAAATTTTCTATTAAAAGGATGGGGATTCTCAGATCCGATCCATACCGTCCTCCCCGAGCAAGAATCCATCAGAGCGCGCTCTGGAAAGATCCATTCCAGCATGGACGACCTTCGCAGCTCCTCCTCCCGCCCCCGTAGCCCTAAGCCCGATGATTGGGAGAGGTGTTCAGTCCCACATAGTGGATTAATCGAACTGCAGACTAAGGGATTTCTCCCTCCAGCATACATGGTGCCCGTTTGAGCCGGGCTTGCCACCTACAATGGCGGGGAGCAAGCGGAGAGCTTCCCCAGTCCCTCCACGGGGGAGCGGGTCTGCCTTGTTCCTTATTTATTAAGGGGACTCAGATTTCCAATTCATCTGTTCCTCCGCGGGCTCCTGGAGTTCTACGGCCTCCAATTACACAATTTCACCCCTGCGTCCATTTTACACATCACCGGCTATGTTGCTCTCTGCGAGTTGTTCCTGGGCTACGAGGCTCATTTTGAGCTGTGGAAAAGGCTATTTTGCCTCGTCCCTCGCACACAGAGGGGGTCACTTTATCAAGTGGGCGGAGCCGAAATATGGCGCGTCGCCGGAACCGGATACCTGTCCGGTACCCCGAAGAATTCGTCCGAAGACTGGCCTTCGGAATGGTTTTATATGGAGAACGTTCCCCTTCCGGACCCTGGTCGGTGGGGTCTTCCCGAGTTCAGCAATGCCCCTCTGAAGAAATGCCAAAGTTGGCGCCCACGGAGCCCCTAGGAGGAAGACAATGGAGAAGTCCTTTACCTGATGAACCGGATTAAAGCACTGGCTCAATCAGGATTGACAGCAATCGAAGTTGTGTCAATATGCATAATGCGGGGAGTGCAACCACTTCAATATCGAGGGCACCCCTTGTGGTGTTTTAACGGGGCGGATGACGCCACCCGTTGCGGGCGTAAGGGTCCGAATAATGCTGCCGCTTTAGCAAAAATTCTGTCCGAATTGTTCAAGGGAGAGGAAGATGAGTTCATCCGCATGAAGCCACGGGATGGATTCTCCATGTACAATCCTCCAAGCTGGGTGAGTTATATCTCCTTACTCCCATTCTTTCTCGCATTCTTTGTCGTAGGTATTCAACTTGCCGTTTTGCGGCAGGAACTACGAAAAGCCATAAAGGAGGTCAGAAGCCCCTCCCCACAACCAGAGGACCCTGACCGGGCCCTCGACTCCGGACTCGAAGAAGATCCAGTCATATTCGTGGAGCTGATAGACCGGCAGTTCTATCAGTTAAGCTGCAATGATGCCATGGTGGCCATTACGGCCGACTATCCCGGACTGCTTCCTACATCACACGTAAGAAAAATCAAAAAATCCCAACTCCAAAAACTAGGATCCCCTTTTAGACACTTCACCTACCATATACATATGGCATTTTTACAGGGAAGGCATTTGGGACGCCTTGCCGAGCCCACAGCAACTCGCCAACAAGAGGCACCGAGGCCGGGCATGACAAAAAGGAAGGCGGTCAGGACGGAGACGCCGGCGCAAAGGTATAACAGAAACCCCGCTCCGTGGTTGTCGTCTTTCTCGAAATGTAATGATGCTCGTGTTTCTTTAATAGATAAAACACTCGCCGGAATATGTCCGGCGATGTTGCTAATCACGCTTCCACTAGTCAGGCGCCAGGACCGGACATAGAGGGGGAAGCCGATATGGGGCGGGCGCGGGATAATCCTCCTACAGAGGATGCGAATAGATTATCCGACACAAATTTAGAAGTGGAAAGTGCCATGAATCATAGGCGCCGCCGGGCTGTACTCCGCGACGCTTGTTTCTCACCAGAGGCATTTGATGCCTTCAATTCTGGAGAGGCGTACCTCCGTGATGCTCAAGATGGTCTAGCCAGAGACACGGATCAGTATGTAAAGGATGTACGGGTAAGTAAATCTGATGATTATATGTATTAGTAGCCCCTGAGACTTGAAACAGTTAGCAGAACTGATTTAAGGATCATCTTTACTGTGCAGGTTCTTACAGAGAAGAATACTTGGCTGTCACAGGAGCTGGAGGAATGCAAGACCCAACTGCGGGCCGCTGTTGCCGCATTGAAGGAACCGAAAAAGTCCCTCGCTGGTAACATTTACTTTAAAAAATGATGGTTACCATATAGTGTGCGGCGTGGCTGCAAATCTAAAAATAGATGTTGCAGCTGAATCCGGAGAAAATTCGGAGTATCAGCATGTCGTGCGACAGCTACAGGCTGGCGAACACGTGCTGACTGAGGTCAGGCGGGAGAAAAACAATCTCCAAGACTCCAATACCAAGCTGAGTGTGGAACTGAAAGACGTTCGAGCCCAGCTTGCAGACTTCAAGAAGGAGAATAAGAGTCTTCGACACGGCATTTTCAGTAAGAGCTTGAACGAATCCTTTTGAAGGAGTTCGGCGAAGAAGCCGACTAACAGTGTTATGCCTGTAGGTATGCTGACGGGTCGTCCTGCGGAGGAAATGCCCGGTTCTGTGGGTGATCTTCTATCCGAGCTCTCACAACTGCACGAACAAGTTCGACAGGTAATGCAAGGTGTTGCCTAGGTGTCGGTGTCAAAACCGGCGGAACTCGGGTAGGGGGTCCCGAACTGTGCGTCTAAGGCGGATGGTCACAGGAGCAGGGGACACAATGTTTTACCCAGGTTCGGGCCCTCTTGATGGAGGTAAAACCCTATGTCCTGCTTGATTAATATTGATGATATGGGTAGTACAAGAGTAGATATACCACGAGATCAGAGAGGCCAAACCCTAGAAGCTAGCCTATGGTATGATTGTATGTTGTCCTACGGACTAAAATCCTCCAGTTTATATAGACACCGGAGAGGTTAGGGTTAACACAAGGTCGGTTACAAAGGAGGATATACACATATCCGCTTGCCTTCCACGCCAAGTAGAGTCCCATCCGGACATGAGACGAAGTCTTCAATCCTGTATCTTCATAGTCTAACAGTCTGGCCAATGGAGATAGTCTGGCTGTCCGGAGACCCCCTAATCCAGGACTCCCACGGTATCCCCTGAACGAGGCTTTCAATGACGATGAGTCCGGCGCACAGTATTGTCTTCGGCATTGCAAGGCCGGTTCCTCCTCTGAATATACCATGGAAGAATTTGAATATAAGGATAGTGTCCGACCCTGCAAAGTAAGTTACACATACCACCGTAGAGAGAATAATATTTCCACAAATCCAATTTGCTGACTTGTTTTGGCAACACGACATTATGTCATGGCCCGGCGATTATTCGAACCATTTCCTTTAACTAGCCCCGCACATAACACGAGGCAGTTTTTTGAAACATCTTGTCAAAGAAGAGATCGTGTCCCCTTATCACGGGATTCTCATCAATACGGGTGTGGGTAACCCAACCGCGCCATCGATGACGGCGCTTGGGGGATAAGCGAGTTTTACCAGGCTAGTGGGGATGCTTAGTTTCGTCTGCCCATATAAAGGGATAAGGATTCACCTTTTCATCCACGCCTTCTTCCTCCTTTGCTCATCCATTTTCGCGCACTCGAGCTCTAGCACCCAAGTCGGCACTTCCCACCTCAACCTTATCCAACCATGTCCAAAGCGGGAGGCAGGTGGATGGTCTCCTCCGTCACAGAGGGACACATCAAGAAGCTGAGGAGAGCCGGATACCTGCCCAACGACATCGCGCACCGGCTCCCGGATGAGGGGCAGCTCATCGCCACCCCCAGGCCCCATGAGAGGGTATTGTTCCTTACCCATTTCCTCCGTGGACTGGGATTCCCACTCCACCCATTCGTCCGGGGGCTCATGTTCTACTACGGTCTGGATTTCCCTGATCTGGCCCCGAACTTCATCCTCAACATCTCGGCGTTTATCGTTGTGTGCGAGGCCTTCCTCCGCATCAAGCCCCGCGGCTTATGGCTGAAGACCTTCAATGTAAAGCCGAAGGTAGTGGGCGGCCGCCAGGCGGAGTGCGGAGGCGCCATGGTGGGCAAGATGCCCAACGTTACATGGCTCGAGGGCTCCTTCGTGGAGACCATAAAGGGGTGGCAATCGGGGTGGTTCTACATCACTGAGCCGCGTGACCCTACATGGGCAGCGACCCCCGAGTTCCGATCTGGCATCCCCACGTGGCTCACCTCCTGGAAAGAGAAGGGACTGTCCTGGGGTAGTTCGGAAGAGCTGACCGGACTCCAAACATGTATTGAAAACATGGTGAATAAGAAGCTCAAGCTCGTCAACATAGTCCAGGTCATGCTCGTCCGCCGGATCCTCCCGTGTCAACAACGGGCCTTCAACTTGTGGGAGTTCGACCCGGCCCAGCACCAAACTCTGAACAGGCTCTTCGACACAACACACGAGGATGCCTGGAAGGTGCTATTGAAGGGCGCCGAGGTTCCTCCTCCCACTACCGAGGATCGCGGATTCTGCGCGAAGCGCCAAGCCAGCGCGGTAAGCTGTTTTACCTCTTACAGGATACTTGGTTTTCATAGTTCGACACTATGCAGGATCTAAGCTCCCATTCCTTTGACAGGACTGGCGGGAAATGGCCGGACAGATCGACTGTCTGGCTCCCTTGCCCGAAGGCCCAGCAAATGCTCTCCTGACAGAGATGCTGACTCCGGCTCCTTACAAGGTGCCAGAGAAGACCAATAAGGCCAAGGGAACCCGAAAGAGTTCCCGACGCCAGGTGTTATCGGACTCATCGTCCGATGACTCTGTGGCACAATCCTCCCCCGAAGACGAGGAGGAAGAACAAGAAGCTCCCCCTTCAGTTGGGGGAGACAAGAAAAGAAAGGCCGCCCCAACAGGGGGGGCGAAGGGTCCAAGAAGGGAAGGACTCTCCTTCCAGACAACTCCACCGCCGCCGCCGAAGGTGAAGACGAGTGGTTGCCCAGGGCCAAGCCCCTGGGGAGGTCGTAAGTATTCGGACACCAGAGTAACTCATAGTATCCTTTTGCGCACTGCTTCCCCTAATGCCGAATATGATTATACAGGCCGCCACGAGCCCGTATTGATGTATCATCGGACGGCTCCCTGGGCTCGTCGGATATGGATAGCGATCCACTTCCGACCGCCACCTCCTCTTGCCCTACGGACGACGCTGAGGTATTGTCTCAAGCGGCACCGGGCTGAGGGGAGACAGTCCCGGAGGCGCCTCAAGGCGACCGTCCAGACTCCGGGGGCAGAGGGGACGAGGCCCCTGAGGGCCCCGAATTTGGCCCTCAGCCGAACACCATGCCGGAACCTCCAGTGGTTCCGGACTCAGGCAGGCGGCCTCCTTCCAAGAGGGGCAAGACGCCTGTGCCGGTGACCTCTGTCCATCTAGAGGCACCGGACAATCTGCTGGAAGCGCTTCGCAGCGCTTCCATCGACGAGGAGCACCGTACTACTATGAGTTCGGTGGTCTAGAAGGTTCAGTCCGCCAAGAGCGGATTGACTGAAGCCTGTGCCAGCCTTCTAACAGGCTTTGAGGTAAGTGTCAAAATATAGGAAAAATATTACCACATAGACAGTAGCCCCTGATGCTCTGTTGGGTGCTCAGAAAGAAAAGCCGAACAGAGGATCAAACAATATCGCAGGAGTCTAATTTAAGTATGTCAATATGCGTATGCAGGCTTCGCTGCTGGCCTCAGCCGCACTGATTGCGGAGGTCGCCTCACGGAAGCAGGACCTCGAGGGGTCCAACAAAGAGCTCGGCCTTGCCAAGAGGCAGCTCAAGGAGAACAAGGGTAAGTTATACCCTGTCTATAGATATGTATATATAAAAGAAGACACAATTGCGAAATGACAGGATCATCGTATATTTTCCAGGGGCCACGACCGAGGTGGCAACCCTGAAGCAAGCGCTAACCAAGGCCGAAGATAAAGCGGCCAAGGAGCGCACCAAGCGGGAAAGGCAAGAGGTTCGTGTGGGCGAGGTGCAGCAAGAACTCCAGGCTCTCGTGACAAAGCACAAGGCGTTGGAGCTTGACTCGAAGACGCGAGAGTCTGAGCTTGCCCCGGCCCTCGAGAGCGCAAAAAGTTGTCGAATTTTGGGTTCCGGCAGACCCTTGAGGTTGGAACACTGGGGTGTGCACGGAGATCTCTCCCCTACCGATCTACGTCTGATCCTCTTGTGCGAACTAAGATGAAAATGATGAATCAACACAAGAGACACGAGGTTTATACTGGTTTGGGCCACCGTTGTGGTGTAATACCCTACTCTAGTGTGTGGTGTGGTGGATTGCCTCTGGGCTGATGATGGACAGTACAAGGGAAGAACAACCTCGCGAGGGGTATTCTTGAGCTTGTGCAGTGTGTTCTACTTAGTCTCTACTGGGTTCTTCTCTCCTCTCTCTTCCCCCTTTTTCTTTCCTTTGTGGAGGCTAGCTCTATTTATAGAGGCCCGAGCGGGAAGGGCACCAACAATTGGCCATTTTGAAGGGGAACATCTAGTACAAGTTATCCTGACCAAAGGTGGTCTTCGGCTGCCAAAAGCACTGGTGATGACGCCGTCTTGGGCTCCACGGTGACCTCCGTCCGGCCGTCCGGCTGGTCTTGGTCTTGTTGCACCGGAATGGTAACCTTTGCCTGATACCCTAGCCTGTGCTTGCCCCCTTTGCACCAAAGGGGAAACAAGGACCCTGCGCAGGCCGGCGCCAGCCTGGCCTTGATCGTCATGGCTTGCGTCATGGGATCCTCGCGAGGCACCCTTGCATTGATCTCTCCGCCTCCTCGCGAGCCTGCCTGATAGGGCCACTCTTGAGGAAGCTTCCTGTCGTCCGCCCCGCGAGGCTTGGCCCCTCGCGAGGGTCTTGAGCTTGGGCTGATGAAGATGGGCCGCACTGGGCCCCCACCTGAGCCACGTCGAAGGCCGCAGGCAGGCAAGTCTGGGGACCCCTGTTCCCAGAACACCGACAATAGCCCCTAGGCCCAAGGCGCGCGCGGGCTTAGCTTAGTAGAGAAGCAATGGGGCAAGCACGAAGTGCCGCGGGCCCTAACAGCCTGCGGCCTTGGGCGCCGCGTGGCGGTTGATTGGACGTGGGTGTCTACACTTCCCACGACGCCTCGGCAACCGCACGACTTGACAAGTTCCTGCATGCAGAGATACGGGTCATGATTACCTGAGGTCATGGTGCTCGACGGTTGGCCTTCTCCGGCTATAAGTACGGGGCTGCGTGAGCTCCGCCAGTTCACCCCTTTCCGTTACTCCTTCTCTTCTTCCTCCTCATCCTTGCTTCCTCTTGCGCCGATGGCACCGATCCGCCGGTTTTCAGCTGAGGAGAAGGGAAAGGCCCCCAGAGAGGGTCCTGACCCCCTCCCGCCGAAGAAGCGGCCAATCCTCCGTTACCAGGACGAGGGCGCCTGGCAAGAGGTGTCGCGGCCGTGGTACGAGCGGCCGCCGCCTAGGTTTCCGCTGCCCTTGTACGCCCGCGTGGTAGGCCCCAGGGGGGAGGGCGCCGAGTAACACCGACAGCGCCGCCGCTGTTGCCGGCGAGTCACAGTGGTGCGCGTCGTCCCCCCTGGAGTCCACGCGGAGCGCTCCTCTCGCGAGCTTGTGCTCCGCGCCGACATGCCTCCAATTTCATGGATCCGCCTTCCTCCTTCCTTCGCCTTCGAGATGCCGCCGAGCGGGGCCCTGGAGCTCTGGCTGCAGCACGCCGACTGTGGCACCCCTGCAACCAGAGCGGAGGTCACGGTCGTCGCTCCGAGCAAGGTCTTCATGACCCGGGGCTGGGGTGAGATTGCCCGGGTCTGTCGCGCGGACGACACCTTGGTGATCCATCTTGAATACGACGGCGCCTCCTTGATGTTCTTCAAGATCTTTGATGCAGAAGGACGCTGGCTGGAATGTTGCCCTAAGGAAAGCGGCAGGGGTGACGAACTGGCGAGGACCAGCCCCGCCCGTTGGTCCTCCTATAGCTCCTCAGGCAGCAGCGGAGGGACCGAGGGCTTCAGCGGCTCCCCCGAACTCCTCGCGACCCTGGAGACGAGCAATGACAGCTACGAGCCTCCAAGCTCGTGCCGCGCTCGGAGTGGGGCAGCTGCATCGGGCTGCCGACGCCACTGATCTGGATGGGATTGGCGTCGTCACTGGGGAGCCCACTGTTGATGATGGCATCGCTTGGGGAGGTGCTAGCAAGTAGCATCCCTTAGGGTTAGCACCTTTTGTTCCCTGCGAGGAATTAAAGCAACACCTCGCGGGGGTATGTAAGGCGTCTGCCGTGCCTTTTGTAAATACTATATCCTTAATATGAATTGGCGTGAGGTGTCTGTTCTGTTCTGGCTAAGCACCCCCTTTCTATCCTCACGAGGACTTGGCGCTCTACGCTGACAGGTCCCAGTCCCCAGGCAAGCTTCAGCCGTCGCTGGTATCCCAGGTCGCGATGCCGTGGTCAAGGCCAGGAGGTGAGCGGCCTGAGGTCCGGTCAGAGCCCCCGAGTCATGATGCTCGGGAGGTCCCCTTTAGCGCTCAAGCAATCCTTGCTGGGCGAGAAAGGAAGGTAGCGCCGCCGTCACAGAGTTGCACTGGGCGGGGATTTAGCGTTGTGTTGGTCTAGCTCTTGCGAGGGCGCGACTTATCTTGTGCGTCTGACGTAGTTCCTCGGAGAGGCGCCCGGCCCGAGAGGTGGTGGCCGAGGTACTGCTGGGTTAGGCCCTCGCGAGCTTCTTCCCACTCCCCCGCACTTTCCTTAATGCTCTACGTCCTCGGGTCCCGGCCCTCGAGCGAGCTCAGCCGCCGCTTGTATGACAGGTTGCGATGCCGTGGGTCAAGGCCAGGGGGTGAGGGCAGGAGAGCCAGTAGGAGCCCATGAGTTGCGATGCTCAGGTACCCCCCCTTTAACGTGCAAGCGGTCCGTGCCGAAGAGGGGGAGAGAGAGCTCACGATGCCCCCAACGTTGCTCCTGGAGTAGGTCCTGCACACCAATCATGAGGAGAAACAAGGCATGTCGTTACGGTCGCCGGCCAACCTATGGTCACTCCGAGGGAGCGGTCAGGGCACTGAGGGCCTGGTGAGGTGGCGCCGTGCGGGGCTGCCGCGGCCAGAGCTCGACCACTTAGGTTTATCAACGCTGCAGGGACGGACCCGTGTGCACGCGCCGTGCCAGAGCGGGCGGCTCTTCAGATAGGCATCGATCTAGCAGGTTATTAGGTCAGGTATGTTAAGCACATAGGAGGAAATCCAATTTCAAGCAAGCGCAGGTAAAAGCAACCGCCGCTGGGTCGGGCCCGAGCGGCATGGGGATGATGCAGCTCGAGGGGCGCCCCCAACAATGTAAGTAAAGAGCATAACCAAAATGGATACATGCCGCGGGGACGGACCCATGCGGCCTAGGAATGGTGCAGCCCTGTGGGCGCTCCCAGCTGAAAGTAGAACTCTGAAAGATGTGACCTGGTGCTGTTCAAGATGAAGTGATGCTGAGGAAGTAAGTGATGCATGGTGAAGACGTCGGCCCTCATGAACCCCAGGCCCAGGGGCCTCGGGAGGCTCCGGTGGCACGTGCAGGTCTTCGGGGACCATAGCCACCATCGCTAGGACCGCGCGATGCCTGACCTCCTGAGCCTCCAGAATGCTCCTCAACAGGCGATGATGTGCGGCGACCGTGCTCGGCAGGCCGAAGGGCATGCGAACATAGCTGTGCGGTGGTCCCTCGCAGCACCCTATGGCTGAAGGCCATAGGCGCTCCTGGGACGCAGCTCGGTTGAGCCCTGGTACGTCGACGCAGACGCGCAGTCCTCCATCCTCGCTTGGATGTGGGGCCACGACAGGTAAGCGGCGGCTGCCGCGCATGACTCTGGACTTTTGTAGCTCATGGGTGTTCCTTGCGATGAACTCCTGAGGGTTTGGTCTCCTTTAACTTGTACCTTCCTGAGGGAAGCGTGCTTGAAAGCACCCTTCCATGTGGTGCCCGAGCGCCTCTCCCGCGACCTTGGCAAGGTCGGCAGCTCTCCAAGAGAGAGAGCCCCCGAGCCCTGCCTGAGGAGGGCGCCGGGCGCGCCTTCCTATGCGTGAGAGGGTGGCGCTACCTGATCGGGCGCGAATCCTGACACAATACCTTTGGAGGTGCCTGCCTCCTTGTGGCTCGGGCCAGGTGAGGTCTTCTTCTTCTTCTTGAGGGTCGCCTCGGGAGGCCTCCCGCTCCCGCGATCTGGGTCTTCGATTGCTGCGGCTTGGAACGCACGCTCAAGTGAACACACTGTGTCCCTTTTTTCACAGGGTACGGTGATGACTCCACCGCTTCCGGGCATCTTGAGGACATTGTAACCATAGTGAGTCACTACCATAAACTTGGCTAGGGCTGGGTACCCGAGGATGGCGTTGGACGGCAGGTGGATGTGAGCGACGTCGAAGTCAATGAGCTTGGTGCGGTAGTTGTTGCGTTGCCCGAAGGTGACCGGAAGGCGAACCTGCCCAATTGGAACAGTGGAACCATCGGTGACTCTTGAGAAAGGCTTGGTCGGCTGAAGCTGGTTGTACGGCACATGGAGATTGTCGAACGTCTTGACGGACAGGGCATTGAGTCCTTCCCCACCATCGATGAGGGTCCTGGTGACCTGCACGTTGCTGATGACTAGGGAGCAAAGCATCGGGAGGACTCCGGCCGTTGCTGCACACTTGAGCTGGTCTATGGAACTGAACGTGATCTCACACGTAGACCACCTGAGAGGGCGTGTGGCCTCAAGCTTGGGAAGGACTGCATTCACCTCGCGAGCAAACTGCTTGAAGATGCGCTGTGAGGCTGGGGCGTGGGCGCCACCCAAGATGCAAGCAATTGCACGCGGCTATTGGAAGCCCCCAGCCCCATCGTCTTGGTGTTGGTACTCCTTGGTGGAGTCGGCAGAGGAGGGAGGCTTGCGTTGCCGTGCGGGTGGCCCTCACGAGGCTGGTCCCTCCAGCCTCCCTCGCGAGGCTGGTCCTGCCAGCGGTCCTCGCGAGGGCGGTCACGCCATCCCTGGCGAAGGCCACGATCTTCCCATCATCCGCCACCTCTTCCTCCTCCTAGGCCATAGCCCCTGTCGTTGCGCTCTGGGCGTCAGCCGATTCGCCCATCTCGCACGGCTCTGAGCTCTTGACATTCGTTGGTGTTGTGGGTGTGGAGGTTGTGGTACATGCAGTATCGTCCGCCCTTGGATGACTCAGGCTGATCCCTGCCTTGCTTGGTGTCCGGTTCCGCTGCTAGCACGGCAGCCCCCTTGCGCTTCACGTCTTTGGCCTTGAGCTTCTTTTCTTCCAGGTCGGCTGCCGGGAGCTTGAGGAGGGAGAGACGCCCTTCCTCAGCCTTGGCGCACTTGGTCGCCAAGTTGAACAGCTCCAAGGATGTGCACATGTCTTCATGGATTGCTAGCTCTTCCTTCATCTTGACGTCGCGCGCGCCGTCGGAGAAGGTTGAGATGATAGCTTCTTCAGTCACCTTGGGGATCTTGAGGCGAGCGTAGTTGAAGCGCTGGATGTACTTCTGCAGGGTTTCTCCTGGCTGTTGCTTGATGCGGCGCAGGTCGCTCACGGCCGGGGGCCGGTCGCGAGTGCCCTGGAAGTTGGCGATGAAGCGGGTGCGCATCTCGCTCCAGGAGGAGATCGTGCCGGGAGCCAGGTTCAGGAGCCAGGTGTGGGCTCCGTCCTTGAGCGCCATGGGGAACCAATTCGCCATGACCTTTTCGTCTCCGTTGGTGGCTACGATGCCCAGCTCGTAGAGCTGCAAGAACTCCGCGGGGTCCGCTGTGCCATCATAGCGGGGAGGGAGGTCAGGCTTGAACTTGCCTGGCCATGTGACACCGCGCTGCTCGGGCGTGAAGGCGAGGAAGCCCGCCGTCGCCACCGGCGCCCTTTGCTAGTGCTGGCTTGCTCTTGCGGGTCACCACGCGTCGCCACTGGGAGCAGCGCAGGGTCTTGTCGTGGAGGCGCTAGGGCGCGATCTTGGTGCGCCAGTGCTGGGAGCGCGCGAGCACCTTCCCGGGGACGTGGGATCTCTTGGCAGCTCCCTTCTTGCTGCGCACGCGCCGGACGTGAAGGGTCCCGCCCTGGGGCTGCGCGCCTTGGAGCCAAGGCACCTTCTTGGGGAGGAGGCGACGGAGGCGCCTCCTGATCCTCGCCCCCTGCACGGGACGGAGGGCGAAGCAGCGAGAGGGACCGCAAGGGGGAGCCCCATGCAGCACTGACGAGCTCGGTGATGCGGGCGAGCCAGTCCTCATAGAGGTCATCGATGGGGCGGTAGTGCAGGACCTCCCGCGCCCAGAGCAGTGAGGCGTGCGCATCCATGGGTGCGCGATGGGCGTGGGACGACGAGCCAGCTGGAGTCAGCGACGGGGTGGCGGTGCGGCCATCCCGCCGCACCGAAGGATGCTGGGACGAGGCCTGTTGCTTGTTCCCCGCTGGGCCGGTGGCGGCGTTGGTGGCGGGCAATGGGGAACGACGAGGGGGGGCGCCGACGGGCGCCGTCTGGGCGAAGTGAGTGGCACGAGCAGCCCGGCGCTCGGCGCGAGCCCGAGGAGCGTCAGCCATGGACACGACGGAAGATCACACGCGAACAGCGGAAGAAAGATTTCGGCGCACCGCTACCTGGCGCGCCAAATGTCGGATTTCGGGTTCCGGCAGACCCTTGAGGTTCGAACACTGGGGTGCGCGCGGAGATCTCTCCCCTACCGATCTACGTCCGATCCTCTCGTGCGAACTAAGATGAAAATGATGAATCAACACAAGAGACACGAGGTTTATACTGGTTCGGGCCACCGTTGTGGTGTAATACCCTACTCCAGTGTGTGGTGTGGTGGATTGCCTCTGGTGCTGATGATGGACAGTACAAGGTAAGAACAGCCTCGCGAGGGGTGTTCTTGAGCTGGTGCGGTGTGTTCTACTTAGTCTCTACTGGGTTCTTCTCTCCTTCTTCTCTCCTCTCTCTTCCCCCTTTTTCTTTCCTTTGTGGAGGCTAGCTCTATTTATAGAGGGCCTGGGCCTCTCCCCGAATAATTGAGCGGGAAGGGCCAACAATTGGCCATTTTGAAGGGGAACATCTAGTACAAGTTATCTTGACCAAAGGTGGTCTTCGGCTGCCAAAAGCACTGGTGATGACGCCGTCTTGGGCTCCACGGTGACCTTCGTCCGGCCGTCCGGCTGGTCTTGGTCTCGTTGCACCGGAATGGTAACCTTTGCCTGATACCCTGGCCTGTGCTTGCCCCATTTGCACCAAAGGGGAAACAAGGACCCTGCGTAGGCCGGCGCCCGCCTGGCACCCGCCTGGCCTTGATAATCATGGCTTGCGTAATGGGATCCTCGCGAGGCACCCTTGCATTGATCTCTCCGCCTCCTCACGAGCCTTCCTGATGAGGCCGCTCTGGAGGAAGCTTCCTGTCGTCCGCCCGGCGAGGCTTGGCCCCTCGCGAGGGTCTTGAGCTTGGGCTGATGAAGATGGGCCGCACTGGGCCCCCACCTGAGCCACGCCGCAGGCCGCAGGCAGGCAAGTCTGGGGACCGCCGTTCCTAGAACGCCGACAAAAGTGCCTAGGCCGAAGCCCAAAAGGCCCTCCAAGAGATTGATGCGATGAAGAAAATAGCGGCGGGAAAGGCATTCTATATGCAAAGCAAGCATGTGAAAGTAAATTACCTGTTACTTACCCGAATCCAGAGCTCTCCAGGAGCATTTGCAGATTTGCCCCGCAGCGTGTCGGATGCCGCACAGTTTTACCAGGCCGAGGAGGGGAGCTCAACGGAGAAGCTGTTCTGGTCTTAGTATACTGGGACCGAACACCCGGTGCCCATGAGCGACTAGTTGTAGCAGCTGGTCGAGCTACATAAAGCGTCCGAACAGGCCATGAAGGGCTTTATAGTTCGGTTGTGGCCTGGCGACGCCCTTCCGAACAGCTACTTCGGCCTGGTGAGGCGGCTTGTGGACGCCTGCCCACGGCTGGAGGTCGTAAAGCGGTCTGTCTGCATCGAAGGTGCACGCCGGGCTTTCGCCTGCGTGAAGGTGCAATGGGCCAAGCTAGATGTCGTGAAGCTGATCAAGGAGGGACCGCCGTAGGGCAAGGAGCATCGCACCCCCGAAATTTATTATGAGGGTGTCCTGAAGGGTGCCCATCTTGTAGCGGACGAATGTTCAATGGATGTAATATTTGAGTAAACTTGCTCGTGTGATCCTGTATGATGAAAACTTGTTTCATATGCGTATGCAATGCTTGTGTGAATTTAAAATATTACCTTCCGTTTGGCTGTTTATCCAATCTGAGAGATGGCTAGTCCTCGGCTTCTATCCCCATGCCGCGAGTGCTGGGGTGTTCGGGATAAACCTGAGCCCTCTTGTTCCCATGTTTTGGTCCTTCGAGGGAGGTGCTCAGCACAACGAACAAGGCAACCGGACTAATAATGCGTTATCACTCTCACTTAGCCATAGAATTCTATAATTTTAAATTTCGGCGAAGCCCCTGGTATTTGAAAGGCCGAATTCGGGGCGCGATACACGCCTTTTAAGCCGGACATGGCCGGCCCCTCGCTCTAAGCGGCATAAGTCTTTAGGGACTCAAAAACCTCGCTGAACAGCGACCAGTCTCTCGCCTTATGATGAGAGTCAGTTTTATCTTTCTCTACTGAGGTGCTTAGCCCAGCAGAACCGGGGCACAATCGTAGTAGTTCTCCTAGCGCTTCCTTAGCCGATAGAGCGGAACGTAAGGTACCAAAACATAGGAGCCGGGCAAACCCAACATTTGACCAAATACATGATTCGGAGCTGATGCATATAATGCTATAAGTTCGGGGTGCCGCACTTGTGAAAGTGTTCGGACTTTTCACACCATATTGTGGGGTACGTAGGTCCCTGGTGTATTGGCCGTACCAAAGTGTACGGTTGCAAGGCATCATTAATGAACACATATATGTATAACAAGAATGCAATAATAGTCGTAATGTTATGCATTGTTTATTCAAAAAAGGTGCGTTTAAAGCAGAATGATACAGATTGTGCGATAAGCAAAGAGTAGGACTATGTTCCTTCCAAGGGCAAACTGAGGAATTGTATTAAATCAAGTATTTCGCTCATTATTGTAATCCACCTGGGAATTCCATGGTGTGACGTAGCTTTTTGCCTCCTTGGTTGCTGCATCATGTGTTCGGCAATAGTGCTGCCAGGCAGGGTTTCCAGAGATTAAGGTCCTGCACAAGAGAAAAATAACCAAACGGGAAGACCCTAGTGCTGTTTAAGCCACGTCTTGGGGCGTGCCGCAGTTGTGCCCCCTCCCCACCTGTGCCCATGGTATCTTTAATGTGTAATTGTGTACGCGTGGCACGAGTTTCACCATTTGGCTGGGACTGGGGTGGGGGCCGCTTTGCTACACGAGCTCAAATCGCGCCAGCCGGTCTAGTTGCCGATTGCTCCGAGCGCGCTTGAAGGTGTCCGGGTCTTGAAACGCCAAACTGGTGAATTGCCTTGAGAGGTTGCTTTGCGCTTCTGCTGCGAGGGCCACGGTGTGCTCCTCCGTTCGGAGAGAGCGCTCTGTGTTTCCATTGACTGTAATAACCCCGCGAGGTTCTGGCATCTTGAGCTTGAGGTATGCATAGTGTGGTACCACATTGAATCTCGCAAATGCGGTTTGCCCGAGTAGTGCGTGATAACCACTCCGGAACGGGACTATATCGAAGATTAACTCTTCGCTTCGAAAGTTATCCGGGGATCCGAAGACCACTTCCAGTGTAATTGAGCATGTGCAATGGGCCTATATGCCTGGAATGACGCCTTTTAAGGTCGTTTTTGTGGGTTTGATCCTTGAGGGATCTATACCCATTTTGCGCATTGTGTCCTGATAAAGCAGGTTCAGGCTGCTGCCGCCATCCATAAGGACTCGAGTGAGGTGAAATCCGTCAATGATTGGGTCCAGAACCAGTGCGGCGAATCCGCCATGATGGATACTAGTTGGATGGTCCCTGCGGTCGAAAGTGATCGGATAGGAGGACCATGGGTTGAACTTTGGGGCGACTGGCTCGAACGCATATACGTCCCTGAGCGCACGCTTCCGCTCCCTCTTGGGGATGTGGGTTGCGTATATCATGTTCACCGTCCGCACTTGTGGGGGAAACCTCTTTTGTCCTCTGGTGTGTGGCTGCTGGGGCTCCTCCTCGTCATTGCTATGTGGCCCCTTGTCCTTGTTTTCAGCAATTAACTTGCCGGCCTACTTGAACACCCAACAATCCCTGTTGGTGTGATTGGCTGGCTTTTCTGGGGTGTCGTGTATTTGACACGAGCGATCGAGTATACGGTCCAAGCTGGACGGACCCGGCGTACTTTGTTTGAATGGCTTTTTCCGCTGACCGGGTTTAGAGCCTTTGAATCCGGCATTGACTGCCGTATCCTCAGTATTATTGCTCTTAATGCGGCGCTTATGTTTGTTGCTACGTGACCTTCTATTGCCGTCCTTGGTATCCGAAGTACCATGGTCCTTTGATATGTTATTACTGCGAGCCAGCCAGCTGTCTTCTCCCGCACAAAAGCGGGTCATGAGTGTCGTGAGGGCTGCCATAGATTTCGGCTTTTCCTGACCAAGGTGCCGGGCTAGCCATTCGTCGCGGATGTTGTGTTTGAAAGCCGCTAGGGTCTCTGCATCCGGACAGTCGACGATTTGATTTTTCTTTATTAGGAACTAAGTCCAGAATTGCCTGGCCGATTCTTCTGGCTGTTGAATTATGTGGCTCAAGTCATCGGCATCTGGTGGCTGCACATAAGTGCCCTGAAAGTTGTCGAGGAATGCGGCTTCCAGATCTTCCCAACAGCTGATGGACTCTGCTGGCAAGCTGTTAAGCCAATGCCGCGCTGGTCCCTTCAGCTTTTGTGGGAGGTATTTGATGGCGTGTAAGTCATCACCGCGGGCCATGTGGATGTGGAGGAGGAAATCCTCGATCCATACCGCGGGATCTGTTGTGCCGTTGTATGATTCAATATTTACAGGTTTGAAACTTTCTGGGATTTGATGATCCATTACTTCGTCTGTGAAGCATAAGGGGTATGCGGCGCCTCTGTATTGGGCTATATCGCGACGCAGCTCAGATGGGTCTTGCCCGCTGTGTTCGGCCCGACCGGATTTACCTTTACTGTATCCGGCGTGACGTTTATCGTCTCGCATGGTGGCGCGCCCTCGTGATCCATAGATCGATCTTGCATGCTTTGCTTTGTCCTCCAATATGTCTCGCAGGTCTGGCGTATCTCCCCATGCCTTTTTATTTGAATGGCATCGGGGTGCAGGCTGAGTTTTTGGCTGGAATGCCTCTCTATCGCGGCCACGAGGTGGCCGATCAGCCGCGTCATACGCTTCTTCCTCCGGTCGGGTTAGCAACCTGCATTTTGGGTAACTCTTGGAGGGGCGCTCGAGTTTATATTCCTCGGCCACGAGGACTTCAGTCCATCTGTCAGCTAGCAGATCTTGATCAGCTTGAAGCTGCTGCTACTTTTTCTTAAGGCTATTTGCCGTGGCTATGAGCCGGCGTTTGAAGCGCTCTTGTTCGACGGGATCCTCTGGCACGGCGAATTCGTTGTCGCCGAGGCTTGCCTCGTCTTCGAAGGGGGGCATGTAATTATCATCCTCCGCCTCTCCATCTGCCGCTCTCTCAGGAGGGCTGGCTCTTCCATCCTCCTGCTCTAAATCTTGCTGGAGGGGATTGTTGTTGTCTTCGGCACTATCCAGAGTGTTATTATCTCCGGTGCCGGTATCCCCACTTTTGCTTTGGCGGGACTTAGAGCGGCGCCATTGACATTGGCGCTTGGGTTGCTTCTTGGAGGGGTCATCCTCCGCTATCTCGTCGCCATTGCCTTCTTTGGGTGTATCCACCATGTATATATCGTATGATGAGGTGGCTGTCTAGTGCCCTCTGGGCAGTGGTTCCTCTTCGTCTCCCGCATCATCGTCCATACCGTCGATGTCTTCGGAGTCGAAGTCGAGCATGTCAGTTAAGTCATCGACAGTGGCTACTAAATGGGTGGTGGGTGGGCCGTGAATTTCTTCGTCATCCGCATCCCAGTCCTGCCGGACATAGTTCGGCCAGGATCCTCCTAACAAGGAGAGAGACCTTAATGAGTTCAGTATGTTGCCAAAAGGCGAGTGCTTAAAAATATCCGCGGAGGTAAACTCCATGATCGGTGCCCAATCGGATTCGATAGGAACAGGTGCAGGCGGCTCGGAGTCCGTGGCCGAAGAAGGATCCGACAGTTTAATAACACGGCTCTCGTGCAAGGTAAGGTCAATGTTTGGCTCGATCGCCGCTGAGGGTAAGGCCTCCATGGCGGGGTCCATCCACCCGTCCATGGATGACGCAACTGGCTCCGAATTGAGGGTCGGAGCGGCTGCCTGTGCGATCTCCCGAACACTATCCGATGGTAGAGCTAAATCGCACTCATCGTGACCGCGTGACGCACAAGGCAGAGGCTCGAATCCGTCGAAGATCAAGTCTCCACAGATATAGGCCGTGTACTTTAAGCTTCCAAACCTGACCTGGTGGCCAGGGGCGTAACTTTCAATCTGCTCCAGATGGCCAAGCGAATTCGCCCGCAGTGCAAAGCCGCCGAACACGAGGATCTGTCCGGGGAGAAAAGTCTCGCCCTGGACTGCATTGCTATCGATGATAGTAGGAGCCATCAAGCCTAACGGCGATGACACAGAGGAACTCTCAATGAAAGCACCAATGTCGGTGCCAAACCTGCGGATCTCAGGTAGGGGGTCCCGAACTGTGCGTCTAAGGCGGATGGTAACAGGAGGCAGGGGACACAATGTTTTACCCAGGTTCGGGCCCTCTTGATGGAGGTAAAACCCTACGTCCTGCTTGATTAATATTGATGATATGGGTAGTACAAGAGTAGATCTACCACGAGATCATAGAGGCTAAACCCTAGAAGCTAGCCTATGGTATGATTGTATCTTGTCCTACAGACTAAAATCCACCAGTTTATATAGACACCGGAGAGGTTGGGGTTACACAAGGTCGGTTACAAAGGTGGAGATACACATATCCGTATTGGCTAGCTTGCCTTCCACACCAAGTAGAGTCCCATCCGGACACGAGACGAAGTCTTAAATCCTGTATCTTCATAGTATAACAGTCCGGCCAATGGAGATAGTCCAGCTGTCTAGAGACCCCCTAATCCAGGACTCCCAGACCAGGCCTTATGGCCATCCGTCTCCTTGCCAGAAGGCGTTGCAGAGCTTACGGAGAAGCTCAAGGGAGCACGGCGGCGCTTCCGATTATGGAAGATATCGGCCTGCCGTCAAGGTGCCAGGG
Source organism: Triticum dicoccoides (assembly GCF_002162155.2). Lineage (NCBI taxonomy): Eukaryota > Viridiplantae > Streptophyta > Magnoliopsida > Poales > Poaceae > Triticum > Triticum dicoccoides. Next base: position 464,866,836 of record NC_041380.1, on the reverse strand, counting down.
AAGCCTGGGCCATGGTGAAGACGCGGTATACCAAGGCTAACCCAAATCACATGGCCGAGGTCAGACCTGTGGGGCCCGACGGAAAAGAGATTCCCGTTAGCTTAGTTTATGGGTAAGTAGAATTAGCCGCAAAGTATTCCCAACAAGATTGAAGGCTAGACCGCATGTTGGATGGTATAGAAGAGGAATTTAGTCAGTCTGCATGACTATGTAATTAAAGTGACATGTATAATGCCTTCTAGCCGGATTGTAGATCATTTGTCATGGCGGACCTTTTCGCTTCATCCTCGGGACCCGATAGTCCGGAGTGTATCCGAATACTCGCTCAGTTATATAAGAACCGGGGTATGCATGGAGACCAGGCGTAGGGGTCATTAGTGCTTGAACAGACAAGTGCCCAACTAGTTATGTTATATTACATGGGTAGTAAGAAACATCTTCTAGGGAGAATAGTTCTGTTAAGGGTTCCTTTCCCTGGGTACGCATGCCCTAAAGTGCATGTCCGGATTGCGATAGGAAACGCAAGAAAAAACATCTGGGGGCACATATGGAAAATAAATAAAAATCATCTTTTGTTCACCGACCGAATATTCCCTTAAGAACGCTATCTTTCGGCTTCACCCAGTCTGAGGTACACATCTGGCTGACCCGGCAGTAACAATCGTAGAGGTGCTCCCCTTATGCCCTAGCTGAATTAACAGGAACGTAGGGCATAAATACAAGAGCCAGGCAACCCAGCTTGGCCAAAACTTAAGTCATATTGATGCATATAATGGCGAAAAAGGTACATGCGGAAGTATAGCACATGTGTGGGGCATTAGGCCCAGATAAATAATTAAGCTTCTGTGAAAGAAGTCCCTAGGTATGATGAGCGTGGCTAGCGCATCTATAATGTGCAAGCGAGGCACAAGTTAGCCCTTGAAGGCCTAGAGAAAGAATAAAAGAAAGAAAGAAATAAAAACAAGAGAGATAATGTATATGCAAAAAATGGACAGAGGAAGGAGACGAACATAGAGTCCAGCGCTAGGCGTAGAATCTTCGAAGCCTGGCCGCGTTCCATGGGTTCGGCTCGAGTCGATTAGTCGATGCATCCCGCAGACGGTACGCTCCACCAGTCAGAACTTGGTCAATAAGGAAGGGACCTTCCCATTTGGGCTCGAGCTTGTTCTTTTTCTTATCCGGCAGACGTAGAACTAGTTCGCCAATGTTATAAGTTTTGGCCCGTACTTCTCTGCTTTGGTATCTACTAGCCTGTTGCTGATAAAATGTGGAACGGGATTTTGCCATGTCGCACTCCTCCTCCAGGGTGTCCAGACTGTCCTGCCGATCGAGCTCGGCTTCTCTTTCTTCATACATGCGCACTCGAGGTGAGTCATGAATTATGTCACAGGGCAAGACTGCCTCTCCACCGTACACCATAAAGAAGGGTGTATATCCGGTACTACGATTCGGCGCGGTCCGCAGCCCCCAGAGTACGGAGTCGAGCTCCTCTACCTAGTGCGTGTTAGACTCCGTTAAGGACCGCACTAATCTGGGTTTAATGCTGCTCATTATAAGACCGTTTGCTCGCTCAACTTGGCCGTTGGTTTGTGGGTGATAGACTGAAGCATAATTGAGCTTGATACCTATTTTGCTGCACCAGAGTTTTACCTCATCGGCCGTGAAGTTCGTGCCGTTGTCAGTGATGATGCTGTGGGGGATGCCATAACGGTGTACGACCCCGGATATGAAGTCTATCACCGGTCCAGATTCGGCTGTTTTAATAGGTTTGGCTTCTATCCATTTGGTGAATTTATCCACCATGACCAGTAAGTATTTTTTCTTGTGCGTTCCCCCTTTAAGGGGTCCAAGCATGTCAAGCCCCCAGACCGCAAAGGGCCACGTAATGGGGATTGTTTGGAGGGCGGTGGGCGGCATGTGGCTTTGATCTGTAAAAAGCTGGCAACCGGTGCAGCGTTGGACCAAGTCATGTGCATCTGCCCGGGCCGTCGGCCAATAGAATCCTGTACGGAAGGCTTTGCTTACAAGAGCCTGGGCTGCGGCGTGGTGGCCGCCGAGTCCGGCGTGAATTTCTGCCAAAAGGTTCCGCCCTTCCTCTTCGGAGATGCACCTTTGAAGGACTCCGGTAGTGCTTTTTTTATACAATTCTTCCTCATGGACCCTGTAGGCCTTAGATCGCCACACTATGCAGCGTGCCTCATTTTGGTCCTCCAGAAGTTCCTGCCTAGTTAGGTAGGCCTGGAATGGTTCTGTCCACAGGGCTAAGATGGGCATTATTACATGGGCTGAAGGTGTTATTTCGGTGGCAAAGCCTCCAATTATGTCAGAGTGTCCGGTATCGAGTGTGTTGGCCGGGTTCGAACTAATATTGTCGGTGTCCCCCTCCCATACCACGGATGGCTTAAACAACCTCTCTAAAAAGATGTTGGGGGGGGACCGCATCGTGTTTTGCGCCGATGCGGGTGAGGATATCCGCCGCCTGATTGTTTTCCCGAGCCACATGGTGAAATTCGAGCCCCTCGAACCAAGCTGACATCTTTAGGATGGCGTTACGATAGGCCGCCATCTTCGGATCCATGGCATCAAAGTCTCCTTTTATTTGGGATATTGCGAGGTTCGAATCCCCACGCACCTCCAGGCGCTGAATGCCCATGGAAACTGCCATCCGAAGACCGTGTAACAGGGCTTCGTATCCGGTTGCATTGTTGGAGTCTGTGTACAGTATCTGCAGTACGTATTGAACTGTATCTCCAGTTGGGGAAGTCAGGACGACGCCAGCCCCCAGTCTAGCCAGCATTTTGGAGCCGTCGAAGTGCATAATCCAATTGGAGTATGCGTCGTACTCTTTAGGGAGTTCGGCTTCCGTCCATTCGGCGACAAAGTCGGCCCATACTTGCGATTTAATGGCTCGCCGGGGTTTGTATGTTATGTCGAACGGGAGGAGCTCAATGGCCCATTTGGCAATCCGGCCCGTGGCGTCGCGGTTGTTTATAATATCATTGAGTGGCACCTCCGAGGCTACTGTAGTCGAACACTCTTGAAAGTAGTGTCACAGTTTCTGGGATGCCATGAATACCACATAGGCTATCTTTTGATAATGTGGGTACCGTGATTTGCATGGAGTGAGGACAATGGATACATAATATACCGGCTTTTGAAGAGGGAATTTATGTACGTCCGCTTCTCGTTCGACGACGAGCACTGCGCTTACAACTTGATGAGTTGCCGCAATGTATAATAGCATTGGTTCGCCAATGTTTGGCGTGGCCAGGATTGGGTTGGTTGCCAGTATGGCTTTTATTTCTTCCAATCTGGCTGTGGCAGCATCCGTCCACTCAAAGTGTTCAGTGCGCCGAAGGAGGCGATAAAGGGGTAATACCTTTTCTCCTAAGCGGGAGACAAAGCGGCTTAGAGCCGCCACACATCCAGTTAACTTCTGGATTTGTTTGAGGTCTGTTGGGGTAGCCAACTATGACAAAGCTCGGATTTTAGACGGATTAGCATCAATACCTCTACTGGAGACAATGAAACCCAGGAGCTTTAAGGCTGGTATGCCGAAAATGCATTTTTCCGGATTGAGCTTGATGTCGTATGTTCGAAGGTTGTCGAATGTGAGCCTCAAGTCGTCTATCAGAGAGTCGACGTGTTTAGTTTTGATGACCACATCATCTACATATGCCTCTACTGTTTTGCCGATTTCTTTCTCTAGACATGTCTGAATCATGCGCTGATATGTTGCGCCAGCGTTTTTGAACCCAAAAGGCATTGTGTTGAAACAGAAGGGACCGTATGGTGTGATGAATGCCGTTGCGGCTTGGTCGAACTCCGCCATCTTGATTTGGTGCTAACCGGAGTATGCGTCGAGGAAACACAATGACTCGTGTCCTGCGGTAGCATCAATAATTTGATCAATGCGGGGGAGGGGGAAGGGATCCTTTGGGCAAGCTTTATTGAGGTCCTTGAAATCGACACAAAGGCGCCAGGATTTATCCTTCTTTGGTACCATCACTAGGTTTGCTAGCCAGTCCGGGTGTTTTATTTCTCTGATGAATCCGGCCTCCAATAATTTGGCTAGTTCCTCTCCCATGACTTGTCTCTTAGGTTCGGAGAAACGCCGAAGAGCTTGCTTGACCGGCTTGAATCCCTTTAGGATATTGAGGCTATGCTCGGCCAGCCTGCGTGGGATTCCTGGCATGTCTGAGGGATGCCAGGCAAATATGTCCCAATTCTCGCGCAGGAACTCTCATAGTGCAGCGTCCACGGCGGGGTTTAACTGTGCCCCGATGGAGGCTGTTTTTGTAGGGTCCGTTGGGTGGACTTGGAATTTGACTATTTCATCCGCTGGTTTAAAAGAGGTGGACTTGGATCTCTTGTCGAGTATCACATCGTCCCTGTCCACTATGGAGCGTAGCGTGGTTAATTCCTCGGCCGAGAGGGTTTCGGATAATGCCTCGAGGGCCAGTGCGGCTGTTTTGTTTTCGGCACGGAGGGCTATGTCCGGATCACTGGCGAGAGTGATGATTCCGTTGGGCCCGGGCATTTTGAGCTTCATGCACCCATAATGATGTACAGCTTGGAAGATCGTGAACGCTTCACGTCCTAAAAGGGCGTGTTATCCACTGCTGAACAAGGCCACCTGAGATGTGATTTCTTCGGACCTATAGATCTCTCGCGTACCGAATACCACATCTAGTGTGATTTTCCCAGCGCATCGTGCTTCCCGACTGGGTATGATTCCTCTGAAGGTTGTTCTACTTTGCTCAATGTGGTTCCAGTCTATTTCCATTTTTTGAAGAGTTTCCTCATAGATGAGGTTTAATCCGCTGCCGCCGTCCATGAGTACTTTGGTGAGTCGAAAGCCGTCCACGATTGGACTGAGGACCAGTGCGGTTGGTGCTCTTGTTGTTCGGAATTTAGGTTTGTCACTGGCATTGAAGGTAATAGCCGTGTCACTCCATGGATTTATTGCTGCTATGTGGCAGATTTCGGCAATGCTGCGGAGTGTTCGCTTGCGCCTATTATTTGACGCGAAGGTCTCAAAGACTGTTAAAACCGTATTGTTATCCACGGGATGGTGCTCTGTGGTATTTGGGATAAGAAGATCCTCACCACTTTTGGCCACCTGCCGGAGTATCCAACATGCTCTAAGGCTGTGGGTTGGTATTGTATCCGCTGTGCTATGAATTTTGTAGGGTCCGTTAAGCCATCCCTCCACTACGGTTCCGTGCCCTGTAGAGGGTTTTTGTTTCTTTGTAATGAACTCAGGTGTCTTATGATAGTGCACCCTTTTACCTCGGACTGGGTGCATATTTCGAGCCGGATTATCCCAAAATTTCGTTTCAGTTTTCCAGGCACTTTCCATCGCACAGTACTTTCATACTATGGATGCCAAGTCGGCGAAGCGTGATATGTCACGATGACTTATGGCGTTAAGGATTCCCTTGTCCGTGCAGTTATTGCAGAAAAGTGAGACTGTATCTTCCTCGCGACAGTCCTTAACCTTGTTCATGACAAGGAGGAATCTGGCCCAATAATGATGTACTATTTCATGGGGCTCTTGCCTGATGTGGGAAAGATCGTTTATGTTTGGGTGGGTGGGTGGATTTGAGTCTGGACCCCTACCCGATCTGAGACCCAGGGGCCGAGGGGTTTCCGATCTTGGAAGTTCGGATTCCGGTATGTTGCCCGATGAGTCTGGCCCGCTGCCTGACTCTAGGTTCAGGGTTTGGGTGATGTCCTCCCGTAAATGGGTATTGGCTCGGAGAGCTCAGGAATTCGGACATAGTTAGTCCTCAAGATAGAGGAAGAATCGCTGCATTGTTCCTCCACCACCGCAACATGATGGGTGACCGGTGGAGAGTTAATCTCCCTTCGATCGGGTTTAAGCCCAATCCGTTCATAGTTTGTAGCGACTCCCAAGGCGGCGATGCGATCTAAGAGTTCGTTTAGGGAAGAGAGCTACATTGGATCCATCTACTTGGCGAATTACGAGCCGACGTGGAGGCTGTTTTTGATGACACGACAAGTCATCATCAGTGCAGCAGCCGAACAGGCGGTCATGACGAAACTGCCTAGCCGGAGAGTTTGGCCGACAGCCAGAGCTCCCCTTGTGGTAATGTTGTTTTTAACAACAAGATGAGGCATCCTTCCTTATGGCAACGTCACAGAGGAACTCTCAATGAAATCACCAATGTCGGTGTCAAAACCGGCGGATCTCGGGTAGGGGGTCCCGAACTGCGCGTCTAAGGCGGATGGTAACACGAGGCAGGGGACACGATGTTTTACCCAGGTTCGGGCCCTCTTGATGGAGGTAAAGCCCTACGTCCTGCTTGATTTATTCTTGATGATGTGAGTATTACAAGAGTTGATCAACCACGGGATCAGAGAGGCTAAACCCTAGAAGCTAGCCTATGGTATGATTGTATGTTGTCCTATGGACTAAAACCCTCCGATTTATATAGACACCGGAGGGGGATAGGGTTACACAAGGTCGGTTACAAAGGAGGAGATATACATATCCGTATTGCCTAGCTTGCCTTCCACGCCAAGTAGAGTCCCATCCGGACACGGGACGAAGTCTCCAATCTTGTATCTTCATAGTCCAACAGTCCGGCCAAAGGATATAGTCCGGTTGTCCGGAGACCCCCTAATCCAAGACTCCCTCAGCAACAATTAATCCAAACAACTAAGAGATGCCGTTTTAGCTACCATGCAGGGCCACGTATTAACTCGCATGCAAGCCGACATTCATTTCTTTGATCAACGCGTAGTTGCGCTCCATGCATTGGGTTTCTGGGGGAGATAACAAGGCAGAGTATGGAGCGTTTGGTACATTGCTTAGGCTGGTCATAGTGGTGAGTAGCTTGGACTAGTACAACATGCATATGTTACTAGTCTATGTTACTACTACCCGAAGTTTGTCGTCGGAAGCGAGCCGATCTGGCTCTCCTGAGCGAGCAAGGTTTTTCTAGCCCACCCAAGCTAGCTGGCCCACAAAAGCTAGCATCTTTTAACAGTTCCAAATGCCTAACCTTGCCCGGCTATGCTATAAGCTATTCTTGCTAAGGATCCAAACGCTCCCTAAGTAACAACGCTCGCTAGCAACGAGGCCAGGAGGGAATTGAGATGCAAAGTTAATGGACAACGCCTAAACATTTTGGGAATATCTGATTTCCATAGGATGACTTAACACCTAGACGAAGGGAGTACTACTCCTCAGTCCAGGTTTGATGGAATATTCGTCACCTCTTCTCTTCTTGTACGTACTCCATTTGTATCTCACTTCCCGTGGCTTCGCACTCGCACGATTTTCCTATTCTATGAACCTATGTGTGCGTGTGTGTGTTTAACAACATGTGTGTGTTAGAGAGAGCGACATATCGACCTACTCCTACAGAGAGCTGGTGTGTAGTGTATGATTTTAGCCACGAGAGTCGGTGCATCCTCTCGTTCTGGGCGTCCGATAGGGACAGGCGGACAGCTGCCACGCCCGCTATTAACTAGCCTGGCCCACCCAAAGCCCCTCCATCGCCCGCGCGCGCTTCCCGCCTGAAACGGTCAGTGCCGCTCCAAAGAATCGGTGCCGCATTCATGCCCGGGCAAAGCGGATGCGACCTCTCACTGGCGCCTACGTTGAAGGGAGAAGCGGATTAAAGAGTGATGGTTGCTTCGTCCGTCCAACTTACTGCTGGGTCTATGTGATTTGACGGCTCATTGGTCATTATTACTAAGGTGGTAGGACCGCTGGATGTCCCACGCTTTCGGCGAAAGGAGGTACTACTAGATTAAAATTTTCTCCATTCTTACGGCGCAGGAGTGCAAGAGCAGTGAAAACATGTAGGCTCAGTGATTACATGGCCCACCTCACACTACAACTTTATTTATAAATGACGCGGCACCTACTACTCGTTCTCCTATAGACCTTGCGCTTGGCATCTCCAAACTGTTAACCTTGCGATTGGCTCTTTGCCTCTTCGGGAAGTCGAGCAATAATGGTACTGCGGTATATATCGTTCTGGCTATATGAGACCGAATGAATTGCTGCACGTCCACCACGTGGCGAGGGTCAAGGGGCAAGGGAGAGTGCGTACTATTACGTCCGTTTCAATATGGACTACATACGGAGCAAAATGAGTGAATCTACACTCTAAAATACGTCTATATACATCAGTGTTTGGAGTATGTACTAGTAGTTCATATTGAAATCTACTAAAGGACATATATTCCAAACAATATGACAATCTCTCTAACCAAGGTAGGGACGAGGAGTAAACGGAGGGAGTACTAGTAAAATTTTCTCCTCGTCCTGCGAGCCACTGCGCGCGTGGGCGAGGGAGCGGCGTAAGGCATAGTAAGCAAGTTTCACCTCATCCTGTGAGCCACCGCGCCCGTGGGCGGGGGAGACGGCATATAGGCAAGCCTCTCCTCGTTCTGCGAGTTGACGGGACACATAAAAAGTACTCCAGTGTATAGAGCCTTGCCTCTAAGGTAGGCCCCACATGGTTTGCCTCTTTTTTAACATAACGCGTCAAGTCGCAATTTGTTTCTTCACCCGTGGTAGACGATCCTCCCTCCATCTAGTGGACAACCAGTACACGTGTCAAATTACCACGTGGGCTGCCTTTTCGTACAGAAATGAGCTCCACCGTGTACCCGTGCGGGTGTGGTTGGGAAAGAGACGGGAGTACGTGCGCCGTGCGTGCACCTCTTCTCTTCGTGCACGTTCCCCACCTACATGTGTGTGTGTGAGAGAGATACAAACCTAGACAAATGGCTTGTGCGTTCGTGAGTGTTTTTTGTTTGGGGGGTGTAGGTTGATTTCGTGAATGTATTTGTGGGAATATGTGTCGATGACATCTCAAACAAAATTTTGCATGTAATGTGTGTGAAATGGAGGCCTATCCATATCATATATAGAGGGTCGGGCGATCCACGAGAGGAGAGGGAGGGGTCATAGATATCGATAGAGTCGAAGAGAGGGTCAAGTGGGTGGGTGCGAGATCGATGAAGAGAGCCATTGAAATTGTGTGTGTGTGTGTGCAAGTCAAAGATATAGGGCGACTAACCTAGCTACCGGAACGTTAGAGGGCACGGGTCAAGTTTGTGTGTGGCAGGGAGACATGACTAGAGCGCTTGATGTATCGGTGTTTGTGTGTGTGGGAGGGGGTGGGGGGAGGGGTAGGCAGATGCCTAACTATAGAGGTAGAACGACTCGTATATGTGTTGAGAAGGAGAGGCCCAGCTATGTCTTGAGGGAGATCGGTCGACATCCATACATAATTGAAGGACGGGAAATAGGATGGGACACACACAGAGAGAGAGAGAGAGAGAGAGAGAGGAGAGAGAGGGAGGGAGAGGGGTAGAGTGTTGGATGGGTGATGGAGTTGCTTCTCGAATATGGTGGGCGAGGCCTAGTAGACAAACTGAGGGTGGAACTGCAATATTATCAATAAGAGTGGGGATGTGTTTCTGTGTGTGCCTATGCGTGATAGGTCTGTCGGGACACATCCATGGATGATGAAGGGGAACCATGTGTTTGGTAAGCAAACCTAACTAGATCGGTAGATCAATTGTTGTTTGTCGGAGGAAGGGAGAGACATAACTAATGAGGTAGATCGATCGACGCATGGGGAAAACGAGTTATAAGGACGTAGCTAGCTATATGTATAATGGGTGAGCGGTCAGTGTACATCCATTTGTTAGAGGCAAATAAGGCCCGGCGAGACGGATAGACAGAGAGAATGGAGCTAGGAGGTGGTGCGAGAGGCCCAGCTAGTAGCTAGATAGGGGGAGGAGTGTGCGATTGTGAGATCGATGAAAAGAGGGGTGAGAGTTTACACGTGTGTGGGACCGTAGGAGAGACACGAGGCAAGGGCACATAAAGGAGGAGATTGAAGGTGCGTGTGTATGTTGTAGGCAGACATCGCTGGACAGGTTTATCGATCGGTGTGTGTCGGAAAGGAGTTGCGGAGACTGTGGGAGAACGACCTAAAGAAAAAAATGAATGTGCGCGATGGATAGAATGCTGAGGGAGGGGGAGGACGAGGAGGGCGTGTGCATGCAAAAGAGAAAGTTAGTGGTAGCTACAAAGGTTAGAGGATTGTGTGGGTGTAAGAGACTAACAAAGATCATAATTTGATATAAAAGTGGATTCATATATTTGAATAGGAGATCATAGTGTTTTAAACATATGAATGCATGAATATAGCGGTGATAAGCGTCTTGTGGTTTTGCACATGTTATACCATAATGTGATGATGCATGGCGTTTGCAACTCACAGCTAAATGTCGAACAATCTAAACCATACTATACATCGAACAATCTCACATTTTATTTGAATTTGTGATAATGTGTGGCGTTTGCAGCTTACAACTAAATATCAAACAATCTAAAAAATACTATATATCGAACATTCTCACATTATATTTGAATTTGTGGTAATGTGTGGTGTTTGCAACTCGCATCTAAATACTTGTAGGCGTAGGGGGCGGGGAACCATACATAATGTGATAAACACATTATACATATGAGACATGGTTTAGTTTGTGAAGATCTAACTAGAGCTTGAAATATACTATGATTTGAAATCAACATAAAGTGGATTCAAAAAATCGAGTTCGAGTTCATATAGTACACACAGTTCATATGTAACTCGAGACTAATCATGTGGTGTGCTGTGAAGATAATACACAAACGATGGTTTAACTTGACAATAATGAAAATTGTAGATCTTATTAAAATAGAGAAACGAATTCAAATGCTTTGACTTCACAACAATCATTATTGTAGATCTTATTCAAATAGAGAAATGAATTCAAATTTAGTTCATATTGAAGCGGTAGTATATACATTTGGAATGCAGTAAAACGTTCTTTTGAGTAATAGGTTGCATGCATTATACACGTAGAGAAATATTTTAATTGAACATAACATGAATTCAAAGTTTTGAATGACATTTGTAGTGCGAATTGATTTGGTACAGTACACGTTAGGCTTGTCCGGAAATTTCAACCCACGCCTTGTTAGCCTAAAATATTTAAGATATATCTTTGTCTCGTTGTGCTCCGACAACTCCCTCTATCTCAACCCGTGCCTTGCTATTCCAAAATTACAACGCGCGCGAAAACTCCCACCTTGTCGTGGAATTGTCATGGCAGATGTCCTAGTGTGAGGACTTAGTCGTGAGGCCAACGCATCTATGTGGTAGCTTGAGAGGGGTTGAGCGGAATCGAGAGACACAACACAAGACAAAGGTTTAGACAGCTTCTTGCCCCGGGAAACATCATCCAGTAACAACCCTACATGCTATTTGTGGCTAGGTCTCATTATCTTCACCAGGGAGTCGCCGTAAACCGGCTCTCCTAGTTATGACTAACCCTTAAGATTATTTTCTCCCCCCTTTGGGGTGCCCTGCCCCTTCTTATATATGTTGAAGGGGCGGGCTACATGTAGAGTCCAACTCGGATTAAGACTTAAACTATTTTGACTTCTGTTCATGGGCTTTAACATCTTGGGCTTCTTAACGTCTCGGGCTTGTTAAACCCAGGCGACTCTGTCTGCCGGGTTATGATTGTCTGCCGAGTTATGACTATCTTCCAGGTTATGATCTGACTTAACACCTGTCAGGTTATCATCTGACTTAACACCTGCCGGGTTATCATCTGACTTAACACCTGCCGGGTTATCATCTGCCGGATTACCATCCGTTATAATCATTTGTCTTAACTTTCTGTCTTAACTCCCTGCCGGTTTACCATCTGCCGGTTTACCATGTCCCAGTCGGGTTATAACTCCGGCCGGATCATATGGCGGGGTATATCCCCGACACCCGTACAACAACAAGTGGGTGCGGATGCTAGCGCATGATGATGCTAACACATACTCCATAGGCATAGCCTGGCACCACCTTTATCATGAATCATTGTCCTGCACAAAATATATTATGGACCAAAGTAATTGTTCCTGGATAAAAAACAATGTGTCAAGAAAATGTACTTAGATGAATATCACCTGATTTGTCCGCACGACCGATGATCCATAAGTAGCGTCAGGAGATACCCTTTGAGAATTTTGATCATTGTAATTTGATAATTGAATCTTTGAAGGTGCAGTTGAAAGTCTTGAAACCTCTTCTCTGTTCTCACACTTGGAGTCAAAGGAGAATTTGAGAAGGTTGACCATACACAAGCTACACCCCTTTTCTGATCATCTCACACAGCCTACATAACTCGATGGATTTCCGTACTGCTTGGAAAAACTGAAAGACCTTGCACGCATCCATGTTATACAGTGCTTCAAACACCTCCAACAATTGTAGAGGCTCGTCAACGGCTGTAGCATTGAAAGAAATCAGTAGGCCGGCTCAGCGTGCCCCCGCGGATACAGCAAGGGCGGTTCAAAGCATGGCAATAGGGCGGCGGCTCTGTAGTTGTAGGCCGGTTCACTGGCGGAGGCAGAGTCGCGGTCACAGTAGCGAGAAAACGTACCGACGGGTTACAGCGGCGGCTTGCCAGAACGGCTTAGCGCAGTAGCCAGAGGAATGAGGCAAGGCAGCTCAGGCCACGGCAGCCGTCGCGGGTTGAGATTGGCGCGCTAGAGGTGACCCGGTCGGGGCGGCGGTTTAACCCGCGGCGGCTTACTGGCAAGGGTCGCTACGGCCGAGTTGCACAGAGGCGGCGCGACGATTTAGCTCATACAGGGGACCCGATGGCGGCTGTAGACGCGAGAGATGGCTCCATACGGCAGCAAAGTGGCAAAGTCCTCATCAGACAAAGGGACGACGGCCAAAACCAGCGACCGCAGAGCAAAGTCAAGCATAGGTGACTCGAAGGCAGAATAGTGCCAACGACGGCCACGTCACGGAAGCCGGCATAGTGAGGTTGAGGTGGCTCTCGGCAGAAGCGAACGGCGGTACACAGCGAATCACCGAGGTGACGGCGGCTCGCAGCGGTGACTGAAGTATACCCGGCCAGGCGGATGGTGGCGACTCGAAGGCGGTTAGCTCAAGGCAGAGACAGCTACCGGCTCAGTGTTAGAAGTGGCGGCTCATCATCAGCGGCGTAAGGCGGCTGGACGGTTTAGAGGCGACAAAGAGGCGTCGGTCACTTGTTAAAATGGTGACGGCGACTTGAAGCGGAGGCGGCTTAGGCGCGACTGCAGCCGGCGGCTCAAAGTGCGCGGCCGCAAGTGCAGCTTGATAACTCAAGCAGAAGTGACTGACGGAGGCAACCCCGGTGGTCGACGGCCCGACGCAGCGGTCGAGACGGCTTGCGGCTTGTGGCACGTCTGTGACCATATCAGCAGAGGCGGACTAACGCAGGGTGAAGCCTGGGCAGCTTGAAGTAGGGGCAAACCCGCAGTAGAGGCGGCTCGGTGAGTTGACAGAAGTGACCGCGGGGAATGGCGGCGGGTTGAGGCAGATGCTGCAGCGGTTTTGAATCAGGTACGACAGCTGCGATCGCTCGTAGGTGAGGACTGCAGCTCGAGGCACAGCAGCTCGGAGTCGAGGCTAACTCGACACAACGCGGGGCGGAGGCAGAGTCACTTGGCGAGAACGGCTCGGAAAAAAGGCCGCAACAGCGGAAGGCTATGGCGACGACTCATTAGCGATCAGCCAAGGTTGCCTGCTAGTCCGGGTCATAGTTAATTTATCATCCACGTCTGAGTCTTCTTCCAACTCATGGACCCCACCCCCTTTTTTGTTTCTTTCTTTGAAAAATACCCTGACGATGATCTGCCAGCAGCTCTTGGATTCTTCTGACTCGGATGGATGTAGTAATCTGATCTAGTACTAGTACATTACTCAAGTAGTACTAGTCTTGGTCACGCACTAGTTGATTTTTCGGATTTGACTATTCTTCACACCAGGAAAAAAGGTACTAGCAGCAGCCGGTTGATTCCCACGTCTTGGGAACAGTAGTAGAACTCGGCGGATTAGGATGGAGCCTCTGATGATTTGCACACATGCCGAATGAGATCTATCTCCAGTGCTGCATATAGGACGCGAAGGCAGCAGCCAACCAATCGACCGGCTCCAAATTTCTGTCGGTCTCAATTAGTTGCAACGCTGTAGGTAAATCACCCTACAGTCCTTGTCTGGAACGGACGATGCGGTGGCGCGTACAACAACCCTAATTTCTTGTCTCAAACTCGTATCTGTTGCTCCAAAGTTAATCATGACTATGATCATAACTCAATGGATTCGCCGGTCTTCTCCATCCAATGAATTGCGAGTTTCTCGATCCCTTGGAAAAATCCCTCCAAAAACTCAACATCACCATGTGCAGGCCCCACGTTGGGCGCGAACTATTGTGGAATTGTCATGGCAGATGTCCTAGTGTGAGGACTTGTCGTGAGGCTAACGCATCTATGTGGTTAACGTCTGAGGCTTGTTAACCCAGGCGACTCTGTCTGCCGGGTTATGACTGTCTGCCAGGTTATGACTGTGTGCCGGGTTATGATCTGACTTAACACCTGCCGGGTTATCATCTGACTTAACACCTGCCAGGTTATCATCTGACTTAACACCTGCCGGGTTATCATCTGACTTAACACATGCCGGGTTATCATCTGCCGGTTTACCATCCGTTATAACCATCTGTCTTAACTGTCTGTCTTAACTCTCTGCCGGTTTACCATCTGCCGGTTTACCAAGTCCAAGCCGGGTTATAACTCCGGTCGGGTCATGCCGCGGGGTATATCCCCGAGACACCTCCTGTGAAATCCCGACACGCAAAATGCCCGTGATACCCCTGAACCAAAACAACCACCTCAAATCGGTGGGGGTACTTTCGTAACTTACCCCACATTTCGGACAAGCACGTCCTTAGCCATGGCCCCCCACTCCCATCCCATCCGCCCACCCATTCATACATCGAGGCCGGCAAAACTCGCGAAGCCCCACACCCTCCTCCGTCCGCCACCCAGCCGGAGCCTCTTCCCCGACGACATCGCCAAAGTAACACGTTGATGTCTGTCGGTGTCAAAACTGGCGGATCTCGGGTAGGGGGTCCCGAACTATGCGTCTAGGCTGGATGATAACAGGAGGCAAGGGACACGAAGTTTTACCCAGGTTCGGGCCCTCTTGATGGAGGTAAAACCCTACGTCCTGCTTGATTGATATTGATGATATGGGTGTTTCAAGAGTAGATCTACCACAAGATCAGAAAGGCTAAACCCTAGAAGCTAGCCTATGGTATGATTGTATGTTGTGATTGTTGTCCAACGGACTAAAACCCTTCAGTTTATATAGACACCGGAGAGGGTTAGGGTTACACAAGGTCGGTTACAAAGGAGGAGATATCCATATACGTATTGCCTAGCTTGCCTTCCACGCCAAGTAGAGTCCCAACCGAACACGAGACGAAGTCTTCAATCTTGTATCTTCATAGTCTAACAGTCCGGCCAATGGAGATAGTCCAGCTGTCCGGAGACCCCCTAGTCCAGGACTCCCATAGTAGCCCCTGAACCAGGCTTCAATGACGATGAGTCCGGCGTGCAGTTGTCTTCGGCATTGCAAGGCAGGTTTCTTCTCTAAATACATCACAGAAGAATTTGAATATGAGGATAGTGTCCGACCCTGCAAAATAAGTTCCACATTTCTCCGTAGAGATAATAATGTCTCCGCAGATCTAATCTGCTAGCTTGTTTTGGTAACATGACGTCATGCCATGGCCCGGTGATTATTTGAACTATTTCTCATAACCCGCTCCACACATAACGCGAGGCGGTTTCTTGACACGTCTTTCCAAAGTGGAGATCGTGTTCCCCTGATTACGGGATTCTCATTAATGCGGTTCTTGGGTAACCCAACCGTGTCTAGGACTCCTAGATTATAGGTAAGTCCTAAACGGCTACGGAGAGGACGCTTGATATTCACCCTCTTTATAAGGGGACAAGGTTTTCGCCTTTTCCCACCCGTGCTCAACCAAACCCTTCCCCCGCCTCGAGTTCTAACACCCAAAGCTCAGGTTAGGTTCTCCGGACCTTCAACCATGTCCGCATCTCGCCTTCAAGGCCGATGGACGCCCTCTTCCGTTACGGAAGAGGACATTAAGAAGCTGAGGGAGGCCAGATATCTGACCGCCGAGGTTTCGCATCGGCTGCCTGCTAGAGGGAAGGTCGTCCCTACTCCCGAACCCAACGAGAATGTTGTGTTCGTCTCCCACTTCCTCTAAGGTCTAGTCCTCACTCTCGATCCTTTCGTCAGGGGCTTGATGTTCTATTACGGGTTCGATTTCCATGATCTAGCCCCGGACTCCTTTCTCCACATCACGACATTTATTGTCGTGTGTGAGGCCTTTCTCCGCGTTACCCCTCACTTCGGCCTGTGGCTCAAGACTTTTGAAGTAAGGCTGAAGATGATCGAGGGGCACAACCAGCGTGCGGAGGAGCATCAATAGGGAAGATGGCAGGAGCTCCATGGCCGAGAGGTTCCTTTCCATAGGTGCCCGAATTATGGCAACGAGAGTGGTTTTACGTCACGGCTCCCAGAAGTACCAAGTGGGTGGCTGCCCCCGCTTTCCGCTCGGCCCCCCCCCCACCACAACTGATGTCATGAATTAGTAGGGGTCTGAGCTGGGGTCCAGCCAAGGACGTGCCTATACTGCAAAGCCGCATCCGAGATCTCTTCGAGGGAAATTTCAATTTGGTTGCGGTAATACAAGTTATGCTGGTTCGCCAAGTCCAGCCTTGCAAACGCCGGCCCCAACATTTGTGGGAGTTCAACCTAGAGGGGCCACGTGCCATTCAAAGTTTCCTCGTCCTGACGCACAAGGAGATGTACAAGTCATTCTTCAGACCCCAAGTGGAATGTCCGGATATTACCAAGGACGAGGGCCTTGAAGGAAATATGCCCTAGAGGCAATAATAATGTTATTATTTTATTTCCTTATATCATGATAAATGTTTATTATTCATGCTAGAATTGTATTATCCGGAAACATAATACTTGTGTGAATACATAGACAAAACAAACGTCACTAGTATGCCTCTACTTGACTAGCTCGTTAATCGAAGATGGTTATGTTTCCTAACCATAGACATGTGTTGTCATTTGATTAATGGGATCACATCATTAGGAGAATGATGTGATTGACATGACCCATTCCATTAGCTTAGCACCCGATCGTTTAGTATGTTGCTATTGCTTTCTTCATGACTTATACATGTTCCTATGACTATGAGATTATGCAACTCCCGTTTGCCGAAGGAACACTTTGTGTGCTACCAAACGTCA
Organism: Triticum dicoccoides; assembly: GCF_002162155.2. Classification (NCBI taxonomy): domain Eukaryota; kingdom Viridiplantae; phylum Streptophyta; class Magnoliopsida; order Poales; family Poaceae; genus Triticum; species Triticum dicoccoides. Next base: position 464,849,599 of record NC_041380.1, on the reverse strand, counting down.
CAACGTAACTGGGTGATTATAAAGGAGCCCTATAGGTGTCTCCAAAGGTACATGCTGGGTTGGCGTATTTCGAGATTAGGATTTGTCACTCCGATTGTCGGAGAGGTATCTCTGGGCCCTCTCGGTAATGCACATCACATAAGCCTTGCAAGCATTACAACTAATGAGTTAGTTGCAAGATGATGTATTACGAAACGAGTAAAGATACTTGCCGGTAACGACATTGAACTAGGTATTGAGATACCGACGATCGAATCTCGGGAAAGTATCATACCGATGACAAAGGGGACAACGTATGTTGTTATGCGGTCTGACCGATAAAGATCTTCATAGAATATGTGGGAGCCAATATGAGCATACAGGTTCCGCTATTGGTTATTGACCGAAGACGTGTCTCGGTCATGTCTACATTGTTCTCGAACCCGTAGTTTGTTCAGAGTCCCGGATGTACCGAAGTTTATGCATTTTGATGTACTGAAGTTTGTTCAGAGTCCCGGATGTGATCACAGACATGACGAGGAGTCTCGAAATGGTCGATACATAAAGATTGATATATTGGAAGCCTATATTTGGATATCGGAAGTGTTCCGGGTGAAATCGGGATTTTACCGGAGTACCGGGAGGTTACCGGAACCCCCGGGAGGTATATGGGCCTTAGTGGGCTTTAGTGGAAGAGAGGAGAGGAGGCCAGGGCTGGGCGGCGCGCCCCTCCCCCCTAGTCCGAATAGGACAAGGAGAGGGGGGGCGCCCCCCCTTCCTTCTCTCTCTCCTCTTTCCCCCTCCCGAATCTTATTCCAACTAGGAAAGGGGGGGAATCCTACTCCCGGTGGGAGTAGGACTCCTCCTGGCACGCCCTCCTCCTGGCCGGCCGCACCCCCCCTGCTCCTTTATATACGGGGGCAGGGGGCACCCCTAGACACACAAGTTGATCCACGTGATCATATTCTTAGACGTGTGCGGTGCCCCCTTCCACCATAATCCTCGATAATAATGTAGCGGTGCTTAGGCAAAGCCCTGCGGCGGTAGTACATCAAGATCGTCACCACGCCGTCGTGTTGACGGAACTCGTCCCCGACACTTTGCTGGATCAGAGTCCGGGGATCGTCATCGGGCTGAACGAGTGCTAGAACTCGGAGGTGCCATAGTTTCAGTGCTTGATCGGTCGGGCCGTGAAGACGTACGACTACATCAACCGCGTTGTGCTAACGCTTCTGCTGTCGGTCTACAAGGGTACGTAGATCACACTCTCCCCTCTCGTTGCTATGCATCACCATGATCTTGCGTGTGCGTAGGAGAATTTTTGAAATTACTACGTTCCCCAACAGTGGCATCCGAGCCTAGGTTTTATGTGTTGATGTTATATGCACGAGTAGAACACAAGTGAGTTGTGGGCGATATAAGTCATACTGCTTACCAGCATGTCATACTTTGGTTCGGCGGTATTGTTGGATGAAGCGGCCTGGACCGACATTACGCGTACGCTTACACGAGACCGGTTCTCCCGACGTGCTTTGCACAAAGGTGGCTAGCGGGTGACAGTTTCTCCAACTTTAGTTGAACCGAGTGTGGCTACGCCCGGTCCTTGCGAAGGTTAAAACAACACCAACTTGACAAACTATCGTTGTGGTTTTGATGCGTAGGTAATATTGGTTCTTGCTTAAGCCTGTAGCAGCCACGTAAAACTTGCAACAACAAAGTAGAGGACGTCTAACTTGTTTTTGCAGGGCATGTTGTGATGTGATATGGTCAAGACATGATGCTAAATTTTATTGTATGAGATGATCATGTTTTGTAACCGAGTTATCGGCAACTGGCAGGAGCCATATGGTTGTCGCTTTATTGTATGCAATGCAATCGCGCTGTAATGCTTTACTTTATCACTAAGCGGTAGCGATAGTCGTGGAAGCATAAGATTGGCGAGACGACAACGATGCTATGATGGAGATCAAGGTGTCGCGCCGGTGACGATGGTGATCACCATGGTGCTTCGAAGATGGAGATCACAAGCACAAGATGATGATGGTCATATCATATCACTTATATTGATTGCATGTGATGTTTATCTTTTATGCATCTTATCTTGCTTTGATTGACGTTAGCATTATAAGATGATCTCTCACTAATTATCAAGAAGTGTTCTCCCTGAGTATGTACCATTGCAAAAGTTCTTCGTGCTGAGACACCACGTGATGATCGGGTGTGATAGGCTCTACGTTCAAATACAACGGGTGCAAAATAGTTGCACACGCGGAATACTCAGGTTATACTTGACAAGCCAAGCATATACAGATATGGCCTCGGAACACGGAGACCGAAAGGGCGAGCGTGAATCATATAGTAGATATGATCAACATAGTGATGTTCACCAATGAAACTACTCCATCTCACGTGATGATCGGACATGGTTTAGTTGATTTGGATCACGTAATCACTTAGAGGATTAGAGGGATGTCTATCTAAGTGGGAGTTCTTTAAGTAATATGATTAATTGAACCTAAATTTATCATGAAACTTAGTACCTGATAGTATCTTGCTTGTTTATGCTTGATTGTAGATAGATGGCCCGTGTTGTTGTTCCGTTGAATTTTAATGCGTTCCTTGAGAAAGCAAAGTTGAAAGATGATGGTAGCAATTACACGGACTGGGTCCGTAACTTGAGGATTATCCTCATTGCTGCACAGAAGAATTACGTTCTGGAAGCACCGCTGGGTGCCAGGCTTGCTGCTGGAGCAACACCAGATGTTATGAACGTCTGGCGGAGCAAAGCTGATGACTACTCGATAGTTTAGTGTGCCATGCTTTACGGCTTAGAATCGGGACTTCAACGACGCTTTGAACGTCATGGAGCATATGAGATGTTCCAGGAGTTGAAGTTAATATTTCAAGCAAATGCCCGGATTGAGAGATATGAAGTCTCCAATAAGTTCTATAGCTGCAAGATGGAGGAGAACAGTTCTGTCAGTGAGCATATACTCAAAATGTCTGGGTATAATAATCACTTGATTCAATTGGGAGTTAATCTTCCAGATGATTGCGTCATTGACAGAATTCTCCAATCACTGCCACCAAGCTACAAGAGCTTCGTGATGAACTATAATATGCAAGGGATGAATAAGACTATTCCCGAGCTCTTCGCAATGCTGAAAGCTGCGGAGGTAGAAATCAAGAAGGAGCATCAAGTGTTGATGGTTAACAAGACCACTAGTTTCAAGAAAAAGGGCAAAGGGACAAGCAAGTTGCTACTCAAGAGAAGAAACCCAAACCTGGACCTAAGCCTGAAACTGAGTGCTTCTACTACAAGCAGACTGGTCACTGGAAGCGAAACTGCCCCAAGTATTTGGCGGATAAGAAGGATGGCAAGGTGAACAAAGGTATATGTGATATACATGTTATTGATGTGTACCTTACTAATGCTCGCAGTAGCACCTGGGTATTTGATATTGGTTCTGTTGCTAATATTTGCAACTCGAAACAGGGACTACGGATTAAGCGAAGATTGACTAAGGACGAGGTGACGATGCGCATGGGAAATGGTTCCAAAGTCGATGTGATCGCAGTCGGCACGCTACCTCTACATCTACCTTCGGGATTAGTATTAGACCTAAATAATTATTATTTGGTGCCAGCGTTAAGTATGAACATTATATCTGGATCTTGTTTGATGCAAGATGGTTATTCATTTAAATCAGAGAATAACGGTTGTTCTATTTACATGAGTAATATCTTTTATGGTCATGCACCCTTAAAGAGTGGTCTATTCTTATTAAATCTCGATAGTAGTGACACGCATATTCATAGTGTTGAAACCAAAAGATGTAGAGTTGATAATGATAGTGCAACTTATTTGTGGCACTGCCGTTTGGGTCATATCGGTATAAAGCGCATGAAGAAACTCCATACTGATGGGCTTTTGGAACCACTTGATTACGAATCACTTGGTACTTGCGAACCGTGCCTTATGAGTAAGATGACAAAAACACCGTTCTCCGGTACTATGGAGAGAGCAACAGATTTATTGGAAATCATACATATAGATGTATGTGGTCCGATGAATGTTGAGGCTCATGGCGGATAACATTATTTTCTCAGCTTCACAGATGACTTAAGCAGATATGGGTATATCTACTTAATGAAACATAAGTCTGAAACATTTGAAAAGTTCAAAGAATTTCAGAGTGAAGTTGAAAATCATCGTAACAGGAAAATAAAATTCCTACGATCTGATCGTGGAGGAGAATATTTGAGTTACGAGTTTGGTGTACATTTAAAACAATGTGGAATAGTTTCACAACTCACGCCACCTGAAACACCACAGCGTAATGGTGTGTCCGAACATCGTAATCGTACTTTACTAGATATGGTGCGATCTATGATGTCTCTAACTAATTTACCGCTATCGTTTTGGGGATATGCTCTAGAGATGGCCGCATTCATGTTAAATAGGGCACCATCACAATCCGTTGAGACGACACCATATGAACTGTGGTTTGGCAAGAAACCAAAGTTGTCGTTTCTGAAAGTTTGGGGCTGCGATGCTTATGTGAAAAAATTTCAACCTGATAAGCTCGAACCCAAATCGGAGAAATGTGTCTTCATAGGATATCCAAAGGAAACTATTGGATACACCTTCTATCACAGATCCGAAGGCAAGACTTTTGTTGCTAAATTCAGAAACTTTCTAGAGAAGGAGTTTCTCTCGAAAGAAGTGAGTGGGAGGAAAGTAGAACTTGAGGAGGTAACTGTACCTGCTCCCTTATTGGAAAGTAGTACATCACAGAAACCTGTTTCTGTGACACCTACACCAATTAGTGAGGAAGCTAATGATAATGATCATGAAACTTCAGAACAAGATACTACTGAACCTCATAGATCAACCAGAGTGAGATCCGCACTAGAGTGGTACGGTAACCCTGTTCTAGAAGTCATGCTACTAGATCATGATGAATCTATGAACTATGAAGAAGCGATGGTGAGCCCAGATTCCGCAAAATGGCTTGAAGCCATGAAATCTGAGGTGGGATCCATGTATGAGAACAAAGTATGGACTTTGGTTGACTTGCCCACTGATCCGCAAGCAATTGAGAATAAATGGATCTTCAAGAAGAAGACTGACGCTGATGGTAATATTACTGTCTACAAAGCTCGACTTCTCGCAAAAGGTATTCGGCAAGTTCAAGGGATTGACTAGGATGAGACCTTCTCACCCGTAGCGATGCTTAAGTCTGTCCGAATCATGTTAGCAATTGCCGCATTTTATGATTATGAAATTTGGCAAATGGATGTCAAAACTGCATTCCTGAATGGATTTCTGCAAGAAGAGTTGTATATGATGTAGCCGGAAGGTTTTGTCGATCCAAAGGGAGCTAACAAAGTGTGCAAGCTCTAGCGATCCATTTATGGTCTGGTGCAAGCCTCTCGGAGTTGGAATAAACGCTTTGATAATGTGATCAAAGCATTTGGTTTTGTACAGACTTTTGGAGAAGCCTGTATTTACAAGAAAGTGAGTGGGAGCTCTGTAGCATTTCTGATATTATATGTAGATGACATATTGCTAATCGGAAATGATATAGAATTTCTGGATAGCATAAAAGGATACTTGAATAAGAGTTTTTCAATGAAAGACCTCGGTGAAGCAGCTTACATATTGGGCATTAAGATCTATAGAGATAGATCAAGACGCTTAATTGGACTTTCACAAAGCACATACCTTGACAAAGTTTTGAAGAAGTTCAAAATGGATCAAGCAAAGAAAGGATTCTTGCCTGTGTTACAAGGTGTGAAATTGAGTAAGACTCAATCCCTGACCAATGCAGAAGATAGAGAGAAAATGAAAGATGTTCCCTATGCTTCATCCATAGGCTCTATCATGTATGCAATGCTGTGTACCAGACCTGATGTGTGTCTTGCTATAAGTCTAGCAGGGAGGTACCAAAGTAATGCAGGAGTGGATCACTGGACAGCGGTCAAGAACATCCTGAAATACCTGAAAAGGACTAAGGATATGTTTCTCATATATGGAGGTGACAAAGAGCTCATCGTAAATGGTTACGTTGATGCAAGCTTTGACACTGATCCGGACGATTCTAAATCGCAAACCGGATACGTGTTTATATTAAACAGTGGAGCTGTCAGTTGGTGCAGTTCTAAACAAAGCGTTGTGGCGGGACCTACATGTGAAGCGGAGTACATAGCTGCTTCGGAAGCAGCAAACGAAGGAGTCTGGATGAAGGAGTTCATATCCGATCTTGGCGTCATACCTAGTGCATCGGGTCCAATGAAAATCTTTTGTGACAATACTGGTGCAATTGCCTTGGCAAAGGAATCTAGATTTCACAAGAGAACCAAGCACATCAAGAGACGCTTCAATTCCATCCGGGATCTAGTCCAGGTGGGAGACATAGATATTTGCAAGATACATACGGATTTGAATATAGCAGACCCGTTGATTAAGCCTCTTCCACGAGCAAAACATGATCAACACCAAAGCTCCATGGGTGTTAGAATCATTACTGTGTAATCTAGACTATTGACTCTAGTGCAAGTTGGAGACTGAAGGAAATATGCCCTAGAGGCAATAATAATGTTATTATTTTATTTCCTTATATCATGATAAATGTTTATTATTCATGCTAGAATTGTATTATCCGGAAACATAATACTTGTGTGAATAGATAGACAAACCAAACGTCACTAGTATGCCTCTACTTGACTAGCTCGTTAATCAAAGATGGTTATGTTTCCTAACTATAGACATGTGTTGTCATTTGATTAATGGGATCACATCATTAGGAGAATGATGTGATTGACATGACCCATTCCATTAGCTTAGCACCCGATCGTTTAGTATTTTGCTATTGCTTTCTTCATGACTTATACATGTTCCTCTGACTATGAGATTATGCAACTCCCGTTTGCCGGAGGAACACTTTGTGTGCTACCAAATGTAACAACGTAACTGGGTGATTATAAAGGATCTCTACAGGTGTCTCCAAAGGTACATGTTGGGTTGGCGTATTTCGAGATTAGGATTTGTCACTCCGATTGTCGGAGAGGTATCTCTGGGCCCTCTCGGTAATGCACATCACATAAGCCTTGCAAGCATTACAACTAATGAGTTAGTTGCAAGATGATGTATTACGAAACGAGTAAAGAGACTTGCCAGTAACGAGATTGAACTAGGTATTGAGATACCGACGATCGAATCTCGGGCAAGTAACATACCGATGATAAAGGGAACAACGTATGTTGTTATGCGGTCTGACCGATAAAGATCTTCGTAGAATATGTGGGAGCCAATATGAGCATCCAGGTTCCGCTATTGGTTATTGACCGGAGACGTGTCTCGGTCATGTCTACATTGTTCTCGAACCCGTAGGGTCCGCACGCTTCAGGTTTTGATGACAGTTATATTATGAGTTTATGCATTTTGATGTACCGAAGTTTGTTCGGAGTCCCGGATGTAATCACGGACATGACGAGGAGCCACGAAATGGTGGAGACATAAAGATTGATATATTGGAAGCCTATATTTGGATATCGGAAGTGTTCCGGTGAAATCAGGATTTTACCGGAGTACCGGGAGGTTACCGGAACCCCCCGGGAGGTATATGGGCCTTAGTGGGCTTTAGTGGAAAAGAGGAGAGGTGGCCAGGGCTGGGCCGCGCACCCCTCCCCCCTAGTCCGAATAGGACAAGGAGAGGGGGGCGGCGCCCCCCTTCCTTCTCTCTCTCCTCTTTCCCCCTCCCGAATCCTATTCCAACTAGGAAAGGGGGGAGTACTACTCCCGGTGGGAGTAGGACTCCTCCTGGCACGCCCTCCTCCTGGCCGGCCGCACCTCCCCCTGCTCCTTTATATACGGGGGCAGGGGGCACCCCTAGACACACAAGTTGATCCACGTGATCATATGCTTAGCCGTGTGCGGTGCCCCCTTCCACCATAATCCTCGATAATATTGTAGCGGTGCTTAGGCGAAGCCCTGCGACGGTAGTACATCAAGATCGTCACCACGCCGTCGTGCTGACGGAACTTTCCCTGACACTTTGCTAGATCGGAGTCCGGGGATCGTCATCGAGCTGAACGTGTGCTAGAACTCGGAGGTGCCGTAGCTTCGGTGCTTGATCGGTCGGGCTATGAAGACGTATGACTACATCAACCGTGTTGTGCTAATGCTTCCGCTGTCGGTCTACAAGGGTACGTACATCACACTCTCCCCTCTCGTTGCTATGCATCACCATGATCTCGCGTGTGCATAGGAGAATTTTTTAAATTACTACGTTCCCCAAGAGGCCTGAGCAGTAACCGCGCTGCCGAACAAGTAAGAAATCCCCTTGCTGAACACGTTGTCTTTTATTCAAAGTTATTTCTGAGAGTCCGCTTTTTGACCAGGACTGGCTAACAAAGGCGAAGATGATCCGGTGCTTCGCTCCCCTCCCTGAGGGTTTGGAAAATCCGGTATTGGAGAAGATGCTCGAGGTCGCACCTTGTCCGGAGCCCTTGAAGGAAGATACCGAGGGAGATAATACGGGTGGACGCGGGACCCCATTGCTATCCGCTCCAACAGAGGGAGCGAGCGTCTCCATGAAGGAGGATAATCGGGGGAGGAAAAGGACTTCTTCCGAGGATCCGGAAGCCGAAGCCTCCAAACAGGAGAAGAGGTCTCCCACTGAGGGTCCTGCCTTGGGGGGTGCTTTTGCCGCGCAGAGTCCATGGGGGGATCAGCCCTCCAACGAGTCGTAAGTGATCCAAAATATTTTAGTATTGAGGGTATGTTATCTTTTTCCTATGAGAAAATAACCACCGCATCTATCTTGCAGTTCGGGCCTCGGCCCCTCTCAAATGAGCTCGTCTTCGGGGGATCTTCTTCCAGAGATGATGGAGAGCGAAACGCCTTCCCCGGACTCCTCCGCTCCAGAAGAGGGCGACCCCGAAGTGTCGCCGCGGAGGGCCTCTCCGGATCCGGTGAGGCCAGAAGATAATCCCCCCAAGGTCCCCAGTGTCAGGCTCCCGAAGAGAGCATACGAAAGAGTCCGACGCCGTCTGGTGTGCGGTCGGACGTTCTAAGGGAGTTGATGGGGCGAGCGGCCATCTCAGAAGAGCACCGTACGCTGATGGGTATGGTGATGGAGAGAATCTTGTCCGCTGAAAGTGGATTACATGAAGCCTTTATAAGTCTATTGACAGACTTTGAGGTATGTGAGATAATATGTGATAGTACTGCACATGTTATAGTAGCCCCTGAGACTCTGGTTGTCGTCGAGAACGGCGGCGAACAGAGGATCAAATTCCCAGGCAGTAACCAATCTGCCTTTATGTGCAGATGGTGGTAGCTCCGGTGGCTAGCCGGACTAGGGAGTTTGCCCAATTAAAATGGCAACTGGATGCGGCAGACACCGACATCGAGCTTATTAACAAGAGGCTTGACGAGGCACAGGGTAAGTGTTATTATCCGGTGAACGCCACATAGTAAGAGCATCATAATGCTAGTATCTTTAATATGTTGTGACTGGAGATGGAGCTGACACTGTGAAAGCCTTGCGGGCGGAACTTGCCCGAGCCAAGGAACAAGCGAGGAGTAGTAATGCGGCTGCTTTGAAGGCGGCCGAAGAGTTGAAAGCCGAGAAGGCCACACATTGCGAGAACCAAGAGAAGATGGCTAAGATGCCCGTAGAATTGAAAGACACTGCCGACCGTTGCCGGGTCCTTGAGAAAGAGAACCAAGCGAAGGCAACGGACCTTGAGAAGGCCGCGGCGGCAGACAAAGACACCTGTTCTGCCATCAGAGCGAAGAAGGAGGAGCTGCGGGAAGCCAGGGATATTGCGGCTGGAAAACCCTTCATGTTATGGAGGAAGTTCGGAGATCCACGGTATACCCCCCTGGATCGGCTGTGGAGCTCGACAGATGCGTATATGGATTTGGCGGCGAGCGCTGCCAATGCGGCCAAGTACTTCCAAGGTGAGACAGATCATGAAGTGGACAAGCTGTTCTGGACGCAATTCTACATTCCAAAGCGTCCGCTTTCATTGACTGACCAGCTAGCCGAATGGGCCGAACTGAATAGGTTGTCCGGACTCGCCATGAGGTCTGTTGTGGATCAGCTATGGCCAGAAGGGCCTAAGCCGAACAACTATTTCAGCTTAGTGCAGCAGCTCCTTGATGCGGTGCCACGCATTAATGCGATGAAGAGGTCGGCGTGCATAGAAGGCTCACGGATGGCCCTTGCCCGTGTTAAAGCATACTGGGCGGAGATGGACGCTACCACCGTTGCGGCGCAGGGTTCGGCCATAGGCCGTGTGGCTGCCGAACACTATTTCGAGGAAGTTCTCGAGGGTGCTCGTTTGATAGAGGCCCAGTGCTCAAAAAATATTATGTTTGAGTGATATGTATTCTCATTGTAAACATAATGCTTTTATGAAGTTTTTATAAGGCTGTGTTCATACCTTTGCCTGAAAGTAGTATGATGCCTCCTATGTGGCCGTTTATGTATACATTTGTATAACCTGAAAGATTGCAGCCATCGGCTTCAACCCCCACGCATATAATGCGGAGGTGCTCGCCAAAAACGCGTGTTCACACTTGACCCAACGTCTTGGTCCTGGTAAGGAGGTGATAGCGCAGCGAGCGAGGCAACCGGACTATAATGCTTGAACACTTTCACTTAGCCATAGGAGTTTGACAGTGGGGCTACTAGATAGCCCCTGGTGGCTCCGCACTCTCCCGATCGCGGGGTGCGTATATGCCTGGCCGAAAAACGGCCCTTCGTTAAGGCGGAGGAATTCTAACATTCCGATAGGTCATCGAGTGGTTGACTAGTCTCACACTATATCATGACAGTCAGTTTTCGGCTTTCTCTACGGAGGCGCTCGTCAGGATGAACCAGGGCACAATCGCAGTAGTTCTCTTGGTTCTACCTTAGCTGGTAAAGTAGAACGTAAGGCACCAAAACACAGGAGCCGGGCAAACCCAACATTTGACCAAAGACAATGATTCGGAGCTGATGCATATAAGGTCTAACTCGCGATGCCGAACACTCCCTAAGGTATTCGGTCTTTATGGTATAAACCGGGCTGAAATAGTGCCGCTTGTAAGAAGCCCCTTGTGTCCAGGTACGTGCATTATTCTAACGTGGCCACATGCCAAGACGTCAGCATCCTTCTCAACTTCACTGAGAAGTCGGTGGATATGTATCAACAAGAGACAGTAGAAAAGGTTTATGCAGGGTCTTAATCTAAAAAGAATCCTTGGAGTGGGTCCCTGCTGCACATCTACGTCTGTGTCTCCGTTGTGCCGTATCCTGGACGGGTGTAGCACGATGATCATCTGTAAAAGAGAGGAGCTGGGGTGAAAAAAGTTGTCGTGCAAAAAGATAGTTTTTTAAAGAAATCATTTATAATTCTAGGTAAGTAAGAATCGCCGCTTGTCTACGCACGTTGAGCCCCTTGTATTTGTAATAGGGGTGTGATCATTGATCCGGTATAAATTGCATATGGCTGCGCCGGACTCGTCTAGCCGTGTCCCAGGTCATGACGACCTGCTAAATGCTTTAGCTGGTGAGGCAATTTTTAGTGTGCGGCTGCCAGGGCAGTCGCACGCTCTTCGGCGCACAGAGATCGCTTAATACTTCCGTTCACTGTAATGATGCCACATGGACCGAGCATCTTGAGTGTGAGGGAAGCGTAGTGTGGTATTGCATTAAAGAGAGCGAAAGCTTCGCGTCCGAGTAGTGCTTGATAGCCACATTGGAACGGAGCGATGTGGAAGGTTAGATGTTCGCTACGGAAGTTATCGGGGAGGCCGAATATAACTTTTAGTAGCAGGGAGTCCGTGCAACGAGCCCCTGGGCCTGGCGTTACTCCTTTAAAGGTAATATTGCTATGGCAAATTTTTGTTGGGTCTATCCCCATTTCGCGGATTGTATCCTGGTAAATCAGATTTAGACTGGTGCCAACATCCATCAGGACTCGTGCGAAGCGGTATCTGTCAATTATTGGGTCTAATACCAGGGCATCCCATCCTGCACACCGGATACTTGCTGAGTAATCATGATGGTCGAAAGTGATTGGTTGAGACGACCAGTGGCAGGATTCCGCGGTGATAGGCTTTCCGGCGTATTTTTCTGGGAGTGCCATTTTGTTTCTCCTATTGATCACGTGTAACATGTTTACTATTTTGACTTCTGGTGGAAATTTCTTTTGTTCCCCAGCATCCCCCTTGAGAGGCTCACCCTCATCTTCGCTTGGTTTATCCTCCCCCTTGTGTACGGCGTTGAGCTTGCCGGACTGCTTGAAGACCCAACATTCTCCGTGGGTATGATTGGCTAGTTTGCCAGGGGTGCTATGGACCTGACATATTTGGTCCAGAATTTTGTTTAGGCTGGACAGTTCATCTCTGGTGCCTTTAGAGGGCGGCTTCTGACCTGGCCGAGAGCTTTTGAATCCAGCGTTTACTGTTGTGCTCTTCGTGCTGTCTCCTTTGTTCCGGCGTTTGTTATTGCTATTGCGTCATGATTTCCCGTTTCCATCTCTAACTTCGGATGTACTGGGGTCGCTGGTGCTGCATCTGGCTAGCCATCTGTCCTCACCCGCGCAAAAGCGGGTCATGAGGCTTGTTAATGCTGCCATCGTTCTCGGCTTTTCTTGGCCGAGGTGTCTGGCGAGCCATTCGTCATGGACGCTATGTTTAAACGCTGCCAAGGCTTCGGCGTCCCGACAGTCAACAATTTGGTTCTTTTTAGTAAGGAACCTGTTCCAAAGTTTTCGGGCTGACTCTCCGGGCTGTTGAGTTATATGGCTCAAATCATCCGCGTTCGGAGGTCGACATAAGTTCCTTGAAAATTTTCCCGAAAAGTGTCTTCAGGCTCTTCCCAACTTCCAATGGAGTTTTCAGGGCGGCCTTTAAGCCAGTGGTGGGCTGGCCCTTTGAGGTTGAGGGGTATGTACTTGATGCGTGGAGGTCATCTCCTCGAGCCATATGGATATGGAGGATATAATGCTCGATCCAGACCCCAGGGTTTGTTGTTCCGTCGTATGCCTCTATGTTTACGGGTTTGAATCCCTCTGGAAATTCATGGTCCATCACCTCATCGGTGAAACATAGGTGGTGTGCTGCACCCCTGTATCTGGGTGTCGCGCGTTGTCCGGATGTTTGTAGTGGTATATTGTAAGTTGGGGCGCGCTTGCGTGGTCCGTAGATGGATCTGGTGGCGCCGTCCTTTTGATGCGAGCCCTCGCGTGGATCGCATATTGGCTTGTGAGTGGCGTTGTTTGCCACTTGATGTTGGCCGTGAGGTCGTCTATCCGGCCAAGTGTCCATTTTTATTTTTGGTTGTGAGGGGTCTGAGGCCTCCTCATCGAATTCAGGTAGCAACTTCCGCTTTGGGTAGCTCTTGGTGGGGCGATTGTCGCCGTACTTCGCTGCTGTGTTGCGTACTTTACTCCATCTGATTTGGAGTGTGTTTTGCGCAGCCTTGAGCCTTTGCTTCTGCTTTTTTAGACTCCTCGCGGTGTCAACAAGCCTTTGACGGACATTCTGCTGCTCCGGGTGCCTGTCCGGCGTTGTGTCGTCCAGACTATTATCTTTGACAGAATTGGGTTTTTCGGTTTGATTCTCCGTATTGCCGTGGTCCGGCAGTGGTTCGCCCTGCTCCAATGCTGGGTCTGTGTGATCATTATTTCTGGCGAGGCGGGATTTGGGGCGACGCTTGCGCCGCCGCTTTGACTGCTTTTCGAGGGAACAAGCTTTCGGTGCGACCTTTCGTTCCTCGTCGTCGTCTTTTGGTGTGTCCACCATGTATACGTCATATGATGAAGTGTACGTCCAGCGCCCTACGGGCGGTGGTTCATCTTCGCCTCCCGCATCGTTGTCCATACCGTCGATGTCTGCGGAGTCGAAGTCGAGCATGTCGGTTAAATCATCGACAGTGGCTACAAAGTGGGTGGTGGGTGGGCGTCGAATTTTTTCGTCGTCCGCAACCCAATCCTGCTGGCCACAATCCGGTCAGGGCTCTCCCAACAAAGAGAGAGAGACCTTAGTGAATTCAGAATGTCGCCAAAGGGCGAGTGCTGAAAGGTATCTGCGGCGGTGAATTCCCTGATCGGCGCCCACTCGGATTCGATTGGCAGGGGCGCGGATGGTTCGGGGTCCGGAAGAGAGTCCAACACCTTGGAGTCACGGGCTGCGCAGAGGATTATGCTGGTGTTTGGCTCGATCGCCGTCGAGACTGCAGCCCCTGAGGTGGTGTCTAGCCACCCGTCCTCGATTGGCATAGTTGGCTCCGAGCTGGTGTGGGCGCGGCCTCTGGAGTACCGTCCGGTGGCAGAGCTAGGTCATGCCCATCGAGACAGTGCGGCGCGCCCGGCTGTGGCTCGTATCCATCGAAGATCAAGTCTCCACAGATGTCGGCCGTGTAGTTCAAACTTCCAAATCTGACCTGATGGCCAGGGGCGTAGCTTTCAATCTGCTCCAGATGGCCAAGCGAATTAGCCCGCAGTGCAAAGCCGCCGAATACAAAGATTTGTCCGGGGAGAAAAGTCTCACCCTGGACGGCATCGCTATTGATGATAGTAGGAGCCATCAAGCCTAACGGTGACGACACAGAGGAACTCTCAATGAAAGCACCAATGTCGGTGTCAAAACCGGCGGATCTCGGGTAGGGGGTCCCGAACTGTGCGTCTAGGCCGGATAATAACAGGAGGCAAGGGACTCGAAGTTTACCCAGGTTTGGGCCCTCTTGATGGAGGTAAAACCCTACATCCTGCTTTGATTGATATTGATGATATGGGTGTTACAAGAGTAGATCTACCACGAGATCAGAAAGGCTAAACCCTAGAAGCTAGCCTATGGTATGATTGTATGTTGTGATTGTTGTCCTACGGATTAAAACCCTTCGTTTTATATAGACATCGGAGAGGGTTAGGGTTACACAAGGTCAGTTACAAAGGAGGAGACTCCATATACGTATTGCCTAGCTTGCCTTCCACGCCAAGTAGAGTCCCATCCGGACACGAGACGAAGTCTTCAATCTTGTGTCTTCATAGTCTAACAGTCCGGCCAATGGAGATAGTCCGGCTGTCCGGAGACCCCCTAGTCCAGGACTCCCACAACGTCCCTCATCCACCGTACCGGATGAGGATCCGTCATCGATCTGGTCGTCCCGCCGGTTCAGCCACCCCGTCCTCCACCTCCAAGGAGCTGCCCTGATGTTCCCCCTTCTTTCGCGCCACCTCCATTCCCACACCGCCGTCTTCACCTGCACCACTAGAAGAGCATCATCGTCACCGTTTCCTCGGATGAAGCTGCAGCCTAATCGGCACCACCAAAGAGGTTGTACACTAATCGCCACATTTTCTTCTTGATTCGATCTCATGGTGATGCCGGAGCTCGGTCCCGAGCTAACACGGCGCAGCTCCATCCACGGCGATGTCGACGGACACTTCCTCCACGGTGTCGCTCCCTCGACGGTGATGTCCACATCAGTAGGAGCTGCTGCTACTTTAGCTCTCGCTCGCGCTGCTGCTCTGCTCTTGCTCTCAGTCCCCTGCCTGGTCTGCTCTTTCTCTTGCTCTTGCTCGCACTACTGCTCTCGCTCTTGCTCTTGCTTGCGATGCTATTTCGATTTAGCTACACTTTAGTCGACTGAATCGACTTTTGGGTCAGTCGATTTTCAGGGGGTGGGGGGCTCGCCGGAGTTAAGGAAGAACCAGCCGCCGCTGGGAGGGGGCTCGCCGGAGAGGTACCTCACTATTTATCTTAAGGTTCAGGGTAGGGGCGGTGATCGCCGGCGGTGGTGGGGCGGTGGCGTGGGGATCACCAGAGAAAAAGCTCAGCATGGGGGGGCTATAGGGATGGCCGGGGCGACGGCGGACCGGCGGAGGGGTGTGTTTTCGGGGCGGGCGGGGCGGCGCACCACCGGCCGCGGGCGGCGGGGGGTGGCTGTTTGGCCGGTGGTGGCTGGCGGCTCAGGGGATGGAGGTTGAAGATGAACTGCAGGCCCTTGATTTCGTATCCAACGGCTGCAAAATCGACTGACCAGAGATGAAAAAGTCAGTCTCTGACTTGTAGCCTCACCTCTAGTGCGTTCAGTTTCGACACTAAAATTTAGTTTCAACAGCAAACTTCAGTTTCGATAGTTAAGTTCAGTTTCGACAGTTAAATTCAGTTCCGATAGTTAAGTTCAGAGATGAGCGGCTGATGTATACATCTAGCAGTTCATGGTTATGTATTTTACGTCATCTATTGGAGATGCTATTAGAATTCAACTCAGGTTAACGTTGTCTCTCTTGTCCTGCTTCAGCCTCGGCGTCGTACAACTCACCGGAGCTGCTCCAACGACGAAACCCTCCATCACAGCGGAGCGGTACCTCGGGCTCCATCTCCACACACCTAAGATCTTCTTCTCTCACTACTAGGGAAAAGCCTAGCAGAAGCGCGGGTTTTGGGTGTATCAGTAGCGCGAGTGCCGCGCTACTGATACGGCGCAACAACTAACTTGTAGCAGTAGCGCATGTTGACACACGCTACTGCTATACATGGTTAGCTATAGCATGCATTGCAAACAACGCTACTACTAATTAGTTGTAGCAGGTCTTATATCCCGCGCTACTTCTATTACTTTCAAAAACAAAAAAAATCTCGATCCCGTGCGTGTTGTCAATGGTAGCAGTGGTTCGATCTAGCGATGTTTGGCTTCACAGGAGGCATTAACGGACAGCGGAAGACCAGATCCAGAAGTGGCTGTTGGAGAGGGCCCGTTTCTATGGCAGAGCCAGGCCGCGGCGTGGGGCTTTTCTTCCTGACTATGCCAGATAGCTCCGGGTCGTCCATGGCGACGACCTGCACGGGCATGGATATGGGAGGGTGAGTCAAACCAGAGGGAGAGAGAGGAAAGGAAAACCGAGGGAGAGAGGAAGGTGATGTAGGGAGCAGCAGAGCTAGTCACCGGTGGTGAGGTGCTCCGGTGTGGTGGCGCGGGGCGACGGCCTCCTAGACATCGGTGGAAGACCGGCGAGCTCCTAGACGCCGGTGGCGCGAGGCGGCGGCCTCTTTCAGCGCCATGGAGATGGATGGGCGAATGGGCAAGAGGTCCATGTGAGAGCGTACGGAAAGTCAGAGGAGAGAATGGTGGAAGAGAGAAGGGATTTGGGAGAGGAGATGGGGATTCGGCCATGGATATGGCGACTTCACCTGCCTCGTACTTAGTAGTAGCGAGGGGTATAAAACCGCGCTTCTACTATCAACTTAGTAGTAGCGCGGGTTTATACCCCTCGCTACTACTATGGCATGTGTCGAGGAGCACGGTAGAGACCTCTTAGTAGTAGCGAGGGTTAAAAACCCGCGCTACTACTATCAACTTAGTAGTAGCGAGGGGTAAAAACCCGCGCTACTGCTAATTAGCAGTAGCGCTTCTTTTTGTGTTGCGCTGCTGCTAAGATTCTGTGTATAAGGTTTTCCCTAGTAGTGTCCTCCTCCGACAGCCAAGTCAGCCGGAGCATCCTCACCGGCCAACCCAATCACGCTGAGATCGACATGGCTTCGCCAAAGAGCTTGTACACTTCTTGTGGTTTGACTTAATCTCACCATGCTTCTTTGCATCCTGTGATCTTCCAATTCTTGTGAACCAAACACCCAGATTGGCAGAAATCCCGTGTTTTTAAATTCTCTGTTTTGCAAGTGCATTCCTATCCTATTCCTGTCTATTTCCTATCCCTGCATTGTTAGAATCCTCAAATTTAAACAAGCCCTTACACAATTACTTCTGTTACAGATATGTGTCAAAGAAAACCTTGTGTGGTTTGTCCTACTCCAGCGGTGCTGTGTTCCACCCCAGCTCAGCTGCTCCAACGATGGAAGGGTTCACCACAGCAGGGATCCGCTCTCTAGACTGTCTTTCGCCGCGTCAGATCTTCTTCCCCGCCGCCGGCAGCCACGACAACTGCATTACCATCATCAACTGTGCAGATGACCTTGAGGACTACATGGGTCCGCAAGAGAGGTCGCACTCTTCCGTGTCTGCTTACGTTATGCATCGCATGATGGCATGCTACTTTATCATCGTGCTCACCTATTAGACTCCGACTCAGGTCCAAACTTATGCTAAAACTTGAGTTTTTAAATGGTTGTGGGTTACATATTGGGGTAACAATCAGTACTATCTGTCTACTATCTGGTTAATCTCGGGTGTCTACTACGAGTTTCAAGTTGGGTGCAAACAAACATTAAAGGATACATTATCTGTATTTTTTTTAACTAAAGCTATTATCTGCCTGCTATCATTGGTTTTGGGTCTTTCCACAGTTTGCTACCTTCACTCTGGATTTTGCATGCACTCCTTACATAATCTCACTATGTTTTATTCCTATGCATATCAGTTTATGTACACAATGGAACTAAACATGTAGAGCAAAAGAGACGAGCCTTGCGTGGCAATAAAATTTCATGCAGACGTCGCTCCATGGTGGGCGCAAAGGCAGCCCCCTCCACCCATTTCAGATCACAATCAAGAGGAAGATAACTGTTCCAAGGGGGATTGAGAAGCAGAAGACCACTCTTATTTACCCCATGAAGTCTTCGCTCTAACTTGGCATGCTGATGTTGGTAATATCATGCATATGGTGCCTTGCATTGCTTACTATATACATCAAAGATGTCATCTGCTTAGTTTAGACATGCTTTGTGTCAATGCCATCTGTTTAGTTTCTTTATCGTATATGTGAATCATGCAATGCCATCTTGTTTAGCCAGGCATCATATATGTGAATTTTTCAATGCCACCTTGGTTAGCCAGTCATCTTATCTGTGAATTATATCATGACAACATTTTTTTATTACGTGTTAAATTTTTCAACAATTTTAGTACATTCAATTACTCTTCTTGTGCATCAGCCATTCGACATGGTCATGGAAAAATTTGGAGTGGAAACAAGGTCTTTAGAGTAGACAATGCTATCTGATGAAGCGCATGTCTTGCTGGTTACAGATAGCTCTTCAGAGGAGGGTTCAGAGACAGATGGCCAGTCCTATCCCCCCCCTGAGGTGCATGCTCTAACTTGGCAGGGTTATGTTGCTCATATCGTGCATATGGTATCTTGCATTGCTATGTCATTTGCTTAGTTTAGACATGATTTGTGTGAATGCCACCTATTTAGTGTCTAATTACCATATATGTGAATTATGCAATGCCATATTTTTGCAAGACATTATATATGTGAATTATGCAACGCTATCTTGTTGCAAGGCATTATATATGTGATATATGCAATGCCATGCTGTTTAGCCAAGCGTCATATATGTGAATTATATCATGTTGTCCTTTTTTGTATTTCTCATTGCTTTTGCTGACAATGTTTGTATATTCAACTGCTCTTCCTGTGCACCAGCCATTTGAATTCGTGATGGACAAATCTGGAGTGAAAACAAGGTCTTCAGAGCAGACAATGCTACTTGGTGAAGCAGATATGTTGCTGGTTACAGATAGCTCTTCAGAGGAGGATTCAGAGGCATATGACCAGTCCTATTATCCCCCTGAGATGATGCTCACACTTGGCAGGGTTATATTACTCATATCATGCATATGTTGTATTGCAATGCTTAGTTTTTACATCATATACACGATATTGAATGCCATCTCCTTAGTTGACACATCATATATGTGATCGCCCTCTGCTCACTTCATTAGTTTATAAATCATGTATTTGAATTATATCATGCCATGATGTTTACATAGAAAATATGTATCTGAATTATGGCATGCCAACCCATTTTGCAAAGACATAATATAGTTATATCATCTCATCCTGTTCACATAGTCATCATATTTTGAATTATGTCATTCTATCCGTGAATTATATCATGCCATCATGTTTCCATCGAGGGCATGTTTGTGATGTATGTCATGCCAACCACTTTAATAGACACATCGTATAGTTATATCATGTCATCCTGTTTATATAGTCATCATATTTTGAAGTATTTCATTATATCCTTTTTAGTTAGCCATCATACATGTGAAATTGTGTCATGCTATCCTGTTTAATTAGCCATCATATATTTGAAATTATGTCCTGCTATTCTGTTTGGTTAGACAACATAAATGTGAATTATTTCATGCCCTGTTTTCTACCCTACTATCCATTGCACCCGTCTATCTTACAATGTCTGTACATTCAATTACTTTTCTTGTTTATCAGCCATTCCAATTGGAGGGGTGATGGCAGTATCTGTGGGAGTAAAAACACGGTATTTAGAAAAGATCATGCTACCTGTCGATGGAGATAGAACCACGATTGTACTTGCCCAAGAACCAGCCCACCACACATAACCCAGACTCACGCGGATTGTACCCCTACCCAGTTGGACAGAGAACAAGCTACACCCCTTCTAACCCCAACCCCAGCAGATAGTAACCCAGTTCCTGTTGACACAACACCGTCTCCACCTCAGAGCACCCAAACACGAGCAGTTAGTAAGGCAACTGCAGTGCCCAAAGCACGAGGACCACCACTCCAAACCCCAAGTCAATGCTTAAAGCAGAAGAAGAATTGTTCTTAGGTCAGGTTCCGTAGCTATGGTTCATACTTCTTTGCTCTTGCATCACTATATTTACTCATACCAAATAATTTCAAATTTGAAGGGTGCAGTTGAAACTCCAATGGCACAACAGGTATGTTTTAAACCTATTTCTTTAACGTGTTTGCTGTTGTAACTTACTCTATGTTGATTTCAGTTTCAATTGAATAAACAATTATGTTCTCATGCCATGCACATTATAAGTGTTGTTATTGATGTGTAGTTCCCCACACATATATTCTATCTATGCTGCTTTGTCTTAAATAGATATGATTCGAACTGTATTTATCTTGATTTGGAAACATAAACTAGAATGATATAGACCATACAGTGACCATACTACATAGATATATGTTTGTTTCATGCAGTTATCCTGTCCACCTTACTACTGAACTGGTTTACCAAAATGAGTTTCATATACTACATTGTAAACCTGTGATTTGTTTGTTTGTTTCTCCTTTAGAACGCAGATACAATATTGGAGAAGAGTACCTCATTATGCAATGGTAAAGGAAGTAATGCAGATCAGGTTCAAGAGAGTGAGACATCCCTGTTGTTCTCCAAGAAAGCTGATAAAAACTATATTGAAGACACTGAGACAATCCCAAAGTCCTGTCTTGATGTAGTGTTTGAGTTACTGGCTACTACTGCTGTCACAAACTCTTCAAACTCACTGCCTGAATCAGTTCGGCTTCTTGAGTCTCAACTTCAAATAGAAAGACATCGATCAGATGTTATGCGACAGGAAGCCGAAGGACTGAGGAAGTCCCTGCATAATTCAGATGCATACTTTCTGGTGCAACAACAAGTGCTAGAGGATAGCGCCAAACAAGAGAAAGTTAATAAGCTTGCTAAGCATCTTGCGAGCATTATGGGTACCCAGGATATTGTTTCTTCAGCTCTTCTGAAGTGGTTTCAGTTCTGGACTTGCTTTGCTGCGGCTTTTTATATGTTGCTTTGTTCCCTATATTTTCACTTGTGGCGAACTTTGATGCCAAGTGGATGTAATATGTGCAATAGCCATGATAGCCTAGCGTAAGTTGCTTGCTTATTTATTTCCGTTGTTTTGTTTATTTTTTTTCTTGTAGTCAGTGCAGTTATTTTTCCGCGGTTTGCTAGTGGCCACAATAACCTATTTTTTAAAACTAGGCCACATTAACAATGGGCTACATATTTACTGTAGTTAACATGGGCCTCCTATGGGCCATAGAAACAATGGTCCTTCTAAGGGTCGTAGAAACAATGGGCCTTCTACGGGGCGTACACAATGGGCCTTCTACGGGCCATATCATCAATGGGCCTTCTACGGGCCGTATGATCAGTTGGCCAAACATGGGCCAATAACAGACCACATTATGGCTGTAAATGGGCTAGAGTTGAAATCGTCTGTTCACGGCCCTACCATAATGGGCCGTCGTTAATAGGCCGTATTTGATGACGCTATGAAAACGGCCCAACGTATTAACGGGCCACAAACGGGCCGACTGTAACCACGGGATGTAATTGTCCCACAAGCAGAAAATGACAGTAACAGGCCGAAAGTAAATGAATGCTGGAAATGAGCCCAAGAATATATGGGCCATGAGAAGGCTGAAAGATAACATGGGTTGGAAACGGCCCAACAGAATAATGGGCCGTTAATGGGTATAAAGTGATACACTATTCATTACGGGCTAGTTTTACCACGGGCTGTTAATGGGCCTAGGGTTACTAAGGGCCTCATATGGGACAAAAGACGTCATGGGCCATACATGGGCCGGAAGTTAAAATGGGCTGGAATTATATTGGACGGCCCAGATGACGCTACTAGGCCTAATTCGGATAGGCCATAAACGGGCCCTGGGTTAGCCGGCTGTAAATGGGCTATATGCGAACACGACGTTAATAGGCTTGCCGTGGGCTGGCCCGCCACATTTTGACCAAGTCAAACAGGCCGGCCTTTTCATAGGAATGGGCCTCTGTTGGGCCGTGCCACGTGTCGATGTATCATAGGCGCTTTGGGTCCAATGAATGGATGACATTTGTCCCAACGGTGAGCCGACACATGTTTCCTCCAGCCAATGATGATTTTACACGTGGAAAATCCCCATTGGTTGGGGCTGTTAACGGGTTATCAGATCCAAAACCAGACCCGATAGCTTAATGGTGTTCCGTTACGGTGGATGCCATGTGTCGGTCACCCTTGACGAAAGCACTTCTGTGATGCGCGATTTATCGTCATGGAAGTGGACACTTCCGTGATGATAATTTTGGTAATGTGATGGAACACTTCTACAATAGCACAGGTATGACTATCTTGATTCTGTCATAAATTTGTCATGGATGTACATGCATGACAGAAAAACATGACCTACCGTGACAAACACGTATCATCACGGAAGTGTATTTTTTTGTAGTTTATGGCTTAAGAGGGGGACGTTTGGTATTTTCACCGTCTATAAAAGGATAAAGATCCCTACTTTCTCTTCACACATTCCTCTAGCCCTTGTCTTCCAACCTCCAAGCTCCACAGCTCATAGCTTCGATCTTCTCCACCGCTGCCACCCTCCCCAGCAATGGTCGGGTCCGACTCCAAGGGCAAGTGTGAGGCCTCCTCTGTCACCGAAAAGTACGTTAAGGACCTCCGGAGCGTGGGCTATCCGTCCGCGGATATAGCGCATAGGATCCCTGACAAGGATCAGGTTGTCCCCACTCCGGAGCATGGTGAGAGGGTCATGTTCATCCCCCGTTTCCTCCAGGGGCTAGGATTTCCCTCCACCCGTTTGTCCGGGGTCTTATGTTTTACTACAGGCTAGATTTCCACGATCTAGCCCCAAATTCCTTCCTCCACATATCGGTTTTCATAGTCGTGTGTGAGGCTCTCCTCTGCATCCCCCCACACTTCGGCCTGTGGCTCAAGGTCTTGAATCTGAAGACGAAGGTGGTCGACAGACAACATGCGGACTATGGCGGGCCTATGGTAAGCAAGCTCCCCAACGCCGTCTGGCCCAAAGGGGCATTCCTAGAGACAGTCAAGGTATGGCAGTAGGAGTGCTTCTACATCACCGAACCCCGCGACGCCAACTGGGCGTCCACGCCTGACTTCATATCCGGACCCCCCACGAGACTCATCTCAAAGGGCCTTGATTGGGGGTCCAAACGGAGGTGCAGATGCTACAGAAACGCATCTCCAATATGTTGGGTGAAAACACCGTTCTCACAAACGTGATTCAAGTGATGCTCTTCCGCCGCACTGATACGTCTCCAACGTATCTATAATTTTTTATTGTTCCAGTCTATTATATTATCTGTTTTGGATGTTTTATATGCTATCTTATATGATTTTTGGGGCTGATCTATTAACCTAGAGCCCAGTGCTAGTTTCTATTTTTGCCTTGTTTTTGAGTTTTGCAGAAAAGGAATATCAAACGGAGTCCAATTGACCAGAAAATTTACGGTGTTTTTTTATGGACCAGAAGAAGCCCCCGAAGCAAAAGAGTTAGGCCAGAAGAGCGACGAGGCCTAAAGTTGGAGGGCGCCCCACCCCCTAGGGCGCGCCCTCCGACCTTGTGGGCTCCTCGTGGACCCCCCGACTTGTTCTCGATGCCAATAATTCCTATAAATACCAAAACCCCCAGAAATAAACCTAGATGGGGAGTTCCGCCGTCGTAAGCCTCTATAGCCACGAAAAACCAATCAGGAGCCCGTTCCGGCACCCTGCCAAAGGGGGAAACCATCACCGGTGTCCATCTTCATCATCCCGGTGCTTTCCATGACGAGGAGGGAGTAGTTCACCCTCGGGGCTGAGGGTATGTACCAGTAGCTATGTGTTTGATCTCTCTCGCTCTCTCTCTCTCTCGTGTTCTTAATTTGGCACGATATTGATGTACCGCGAGCTTTGCTATTATAGTTGGATCTTATGATGTTTCTCCCCCTCTACCCTCTTGTAATGGATTGAGTTTTCCCTTCGAAGTTATCTTATTGGATTGAGTCTTTAAGGATTTGAGAACACTTGATGTATTTCTTGCTTATGCTTATCTGTGGTGACAATGGGATATTCATGTGATCTACTTGATGTCTGTTTTGGTGATCAACTTGCGAGTTCTGTGACCTTGTGAACTTATGCATAGGGGTTGCCACACCATGTTTTCGTCTTGACTCTCCAGTAGAAACTTTGGGGCACTCTTTGAATTTCTTTGTGTTGGTTTGGATAGAGGAATCTGAGATTGTGTGATGCATATCGTATAATCAAACCCGCAAATACTTGTGGTGATATCGGAGTATGTAGGTGACATTAGGGTTTTGGTTGATGTGTGTCTTAAGGTGTTATTTTAGTATGAACTCCAGGGCTGTTTGTGACACTGATAGGAATAGCCCAATAGATCGATCAGAAAGAATAACTTTGAGGTGGTTTCATACCCTACAATAATCTCTTCATTTTTTCTCCGCTATTAGTGAATTTGGAGTGACTCTTTGTTGCATGTTGAGGGATTGTTATATGATCTAATTATGTTATCATTGTTGAGAGAACTTGCACTAGTGAAAGTATGAACCCTAGGCCTTGTTTCCAAGCATTGCAATACCGTTTTCGCTCACTTTTACCACTTGTTACCTTGTTGTTTTTATATTTTTTAGATTACAAAAAACTATATCTACCATCCATATTGCAGTTGTATCACTATCTCTTCGCCGAACTAGTGCACCTATACAATTTACCATTGTATTGGTGTGTTGGGGACACAAGAGACTCTTTGTTATTTGGTTGCAAGGTTGTTTGAGAGAGACCATATTTGTCCTATGCCTCCAACGGATTGATAAACCTTAGGTCATCCACTTGAGGGAAATTTGCTACTGCCCTACGAAAGTCTGTGCTTGGAGGCCCAACACGAATCTATAAGAAGAACGTTGCATAGTAGACATCACACACCTTCCCTGCCAACTCCAGGCCTCCCCCCTGTGGTAGTTCAATCCGGAGGAGCCACGTACCCTGAAGTGCTTCTTCGGCACCACGCACGAAGATATATGGAAGCAGCTCTTCTACGCTCAGAAAAAGTGGCCGAAGAAGACTGAAGACATCGGGTTGACATTGATAACCCGGCCATGGAGGCAAGCATAATATTTCCGAAGACCTATCCGGTAAATATTTCAAATATAATAAAGGTGATATTGCCTGCTTTCCATACATGGCTGGACGGCAAAGGAGGAGCGGATCAACTGTCCGGCATCGCTGCCTGAGAACCCGACCACACCCCAGCTGACGAAGATGCTGGTCCCGACGCCCTATCAGGCGCCGGAGAAGAAAATCGAGAAGAAGAAAGGAAGGAGGCCAAGGGCAGCCCCGCCAGAAAGGTCCTTCAGAAGCAGTGTCCAGAGAGACCGAAGCCCTCTCTTCCCACGAGGGAGATGAGGAAGAAGAGGAGGAGAAAACGGAAAGCGACCCCCTCGTAAGGGGAGGAAGAAGAAGAGGGCGGGCTTCAAAGACCCGGAGGGGGAGGCACCCAAGAGAGGGAAGCTGATCCTCTCAGACAGTTCAGACTAAGAGTCCGAACTAGTCCCCAAGAAACCTCCCAGGGTGAAGCCCTTGGCCGAATCGTAAGTATTCGAGAACTTAATGTTTTATCTTCCGTCCACTTGGTTCTATTATGTAAGTTGTTCTGTTATTTGCCTTTCAGCCTTCCCCGTGAGCTCCCGCATACTCCATTATCGGAGGGGAATTCTTTGTTGCCTGAGATGGCAGAGAGTGACACGCCGCCGTGAGCCCCCTTGCCTATCGCCATGGAGGACACCAAAGTGTCGTCCCGAAGGACCTCTCCTAGCCGAGGGGGGGACAAGACCATCGAGATAGCGCCCGAGGTTAATACCTCGGTCATCGAAGACCAAGGGGAGGCGGCCCCTATGACAACTGACGGTGGGGAGCCCCAACAATCCGGGCCCCCGCCGAACACCTTTCCGGTGACCAGTGATAACCCACAAGTATAGGGGTCGCAACGGTTTTCAAGGGTAAAGTATTCAACCCAAATTTATAGATTCAACACAAGGGGAGCCAAAGAATATTTGAATGTATTAGCAGCTGAGTTGTCAATTCAACCACACATGGAGATTAATTATTTGCAGCAACATGATCAGTAGCAAAGTAATATGATAGTTTGGGTAATAGTGATAGTAGCAATGGTAACAACGGTGATAACAGTAATTTTGTAGCAAGTGCAACAGTAACGATAGCAATAGTAACTTAGAAAAACCAATATAAGATAAATTTGTAGGCATTGAATCGGTGACTTGTTGGATGGTATTCATCATGAGACAGTTATAACCTAGGGTGATACAACACTACACTACTGCAGGATGCTGCTAACTCGGCACTACGATCAGAGACCCTTTCACGGAACTATGTGCGATGCATTAATCACAAATCGGGATGTAAAAAAACCCTCAAAAAAGGTGCAAAATGTTTGCAATGGAGGATGCATCAAACATGGTTTAGATTTTAGTTGCGTGTGCTATCCAGGGCATACGGTTCAGTCCAATGAATTGTTTGCGATGAGGTGGAACAAAAGAAATGGGCAGCCTGATGAAGGCGTGTGCGATATAGAGCACATGATTCACTCAGATAAACAGTTTGTGATTAGGCAACACAAAAGAAACTGGCAGCTAGATGAAGGTGTGTGCGATATACAGCATACGGTTCACTCGGATGAACTGTTTGTGATTAGGCAACACAAAAGAAACGGTCAGCCAGATCAAGGTGTGTGTGATTGAGGGCATACGCTTCAGAAGGATTAACTGTTTGTGAGTAGGCAACAGAACAGAAACAGGTAACCAGATCAAAGTGTCTGCGATTGATGGCATACACTTCACATGGATGAACTGTTTGCGATTAGCCACAACAAACTGAAATAGTTAGATAGATCAACGTGTGTGCGCTAGATCGGCACACTCATTCTAATTAAAAGAAGCATGCACGATGGTAATAACGAGTGCGCACGGGTGTTGGAACAAGACGTGTGCTGACATTGCCTATTGTGGTGCACCCTATGGTGCAAACGCCACGTACACGACTGAGAAGGCGTACGTGCCCACGTTACGCCTTCCGGGAATAGTGCTGCACTTCTAACCATCATTAAATTTTGAGCATGCGTCCCATCACATTCCAAATTGCAAACCTGTTCACACCGATCAAAACCTAAACGGTTTCCCAGTTAAGAGTGTATTACTATGCAGTTATAAATACTACTATTCCAAGATGACTGCACATTCCTCCTCAACTCCTCATCCACAAAAAGTCAAAAACAAACAAGTCATTCATCATCATTCCCTTGCGTCTGCCATGGCCAGCATGAGTTTTGGGTCGAGAGATTGCCACCATGGAAAGGCGAGCCTGGAAGCGGGAGCATGAGAGATGTCCCACCTTGCCGCGAAAGCAGCCAACATGTCCCGCCGCACGGCCGCAACAACAGAGGTCCTGTCGCGCCGCCGAAGCAGCACGGAGGACCCGCCGCACCGTCGATGCAGCAGACTGGTCCAGCCGCACCGTGGAATCAGAAGAGATGTCCCGCCGCGCCACAAATGCAGCAGAGATGTCCCCCCGCACTGCGGCGGCCTAGGAATATGCTTCGCGGGCAGGCGAGGACTCTTACAGGAACATGCGTGCCCTCGTCCTTAGGCAGATGGATCAGATCTCCAGGTGGGCGAGGTTGCAGGATGACCTAAAAGCCTCGTTTGATCAGTCTACCAACGTCATCCGGCAACTAAATGAGAGCAATGCAAAGCTCCAGGCCGAGCGCGACCCGCTGTGGGCAAAGATCGTTAGAAGTGCGGAGCTGCAGGAGCAGACCACTACCTAGTTGAAGAGGACCGGCGTCATCGTTGAGAAACTTATGGACGAGAATGACATGCTGCGCATCGAGCACAGAAGGCTGGTGGAGGAATCCATGGATGCTCTCAACCAGCATCTTGAGGCCAAGAAAGAGCTCGTCGGCACCCGCCGCGGAGACTAGTTGTCTTCCTTCTTCTTTTGCCCTTGTGTATATCGGGCATTGCCGCATGTGGATTTTTTTAATTATGTTTATAAAAATGTAAGACAATTATTATCCAATGTCATCATCCTCATATTCATCATGCTTGCTATAAGTCGCAGTCGACGCTATATAGGTCCGTCAGTTCTTACATCAAGATCCGTGCAAAACTTTCTTTTCAGATTTTCATTTTTCTCTCTTAAATCTCAGTCCAGTGAGACATATAGCCACGCCGTAGAACAGGTGCTCGGGCGCCATTAATGGAGATGTTGGGAGGGAGGTGCGCGACGGGTAGCGGTCAAAAGGGCTCTCCTCCCGATGAGCACGTGCAGGGGTCTGATCGCACGCCTCCTGTACTCAAATAGCTACCCCGCATGACACCTCCTAGCCAAAAAAAGGGGACGCATGGCCGCACGTAATTGGTAAGTCGAATGCCCACGGTTTCAATAATACTTGTGTTTACGATTTGTAACGTGACAACACTTGTTTCAAAATGACTTTGTTGATTGTTAATGTGTGCGCCTTCACAAATCGGACAGGAAAATTACCACAACATAATGGTGCCATGTCATGAGACCATGCCAAGTTTCATGATTTTCAGGCGTGTTTTGGAATTACAAGCATTAAAAAACCAAGTTTCTCAATCTTTTTGGCCGAGCCACGACGCCCAGATGTTTGAATTGCACTCCCATCTCTTGCATGGGACCTAGAAATTCACCCAAGGACACACATGTGATTTTTCAAACAACTTTGGTGCACTGGAGCATGTGCTTGTATTTCAAATTTGAATTATGCACATTAAATTCCCAAAAACTAAATTAATGTATAAAAAGGCCAAACGAACCCGGAATAATTCCAAAATTTAGCACGGTACTTTTATTTGGTCTAATCTGGCTGTGTAAAAAAATTAAGGCGGGAGAAGGCAGTGTACGTATGTCGTTTTGCACACGGAGGTGACACGTTCCCTCTCGGAACCACGGGCCTTCTTGAGGGAAGCTCCGATTTGAAAGAAGCTTACACCAAAGCTTATCCCAATTCGTCCAAAAAAATTGCCGCGGCATGTTGGTGCCATGTCATGACACCATGCCAAGTTTTATGATTTTCACGCGTGTTTTGGAATTACATGAATTAAAAAACCAAGTTTCTCAATCTTTCCGAGCGAGCCACGACGCCCAGATGTTTGAATTTCACTCCAATCTCTTGCATGGGACCTAGAAATTCACCCAAGGACACATATGTGATTTTTCAAACAACTTTGGTGCACTGGAGCCTGTGCCTGTAGTTCAAATTTGAATTATGCACATTAAATGCCCAGAAACTCAATTAATGTATAAAATGGCGAAACGAACCCAGAATAATTCCAAAATTTAGCATGGTACTTCTATTTGGTCTAGTCTGGCTGCGTAAAAAAATTATGGTGGGAGAAGGCGGTGTACATATGTCGTTTCGCACACGGAGGTGACACGTTCCCTCTCGGAACCACGGGCCTTCTTAAAGGAAGGTCCGATTTGCAAGAAGCTTACACCAAAGCTTGTCCAAATTCAGCAAAAAAATTACCGCAGCATGTTGGTGCCATGTCATGAGACCATGCCAAGTTTGATGATTTTCAGGCGTGTTTTGGAATTACAGGAATTAAAAAACCAAGTTTCTCGATCTTTCCGGTCGAGCCACGACGCCTAGATGTTTGAATTTCACTCCCATCTCTTGCATGGAACCTATAAATTCGCCCAAGGACACACATGTGATTTTTCAAACATCTTTGGTGCACTGGAGCCTGTGCTTGTAGTTCAAATTTGAATTATGCACATTAAATGCCCAGAAACTCAATTAATGTATAAAAAGGCCAAACGAACCCGGAATAATTCCAAAATTTAGCACAGTACTTCTATTTGGTCTAATCTGGTCATGTAAAAAATTAAGGCGGGAGAAGGCAGTGTACGTATGTTGTTTCACACACTGAGGTGACACATTCCCTCTTGGAACCAGGAGCCTTCTTAAGGGAAGCTCCGGTTTGCAAGAAGCTTACACCAAAGCTTGTCCCAATTCGGCCAAAAAATTTACTGTAGCATGTTGGTGCCATGACATGACACCATGCCAAGTTTCATGATTTTCAGCCTTGTTTTGGATTTACAGGAATTAAAAACCAAGTTTCACAATCATTCCGGCCGAGTCATGACACCCAGATGTTTGAATTTTATTCCCATTTCTTGCATGGGACCTATAAATTCACCCAAAGACACACATGTGATTTTTCAGCAAACTTTGGTGCATTGGAGTTTGTGCTTGTAGTTCAAATTTGAATTATGCAGATTAAATGCCCAGAAACTCAACTAATGCATAAAAATGCCAAACGAACCCCAAATAATTCCAAATTTAAACACGACACTCATGTACTAGTTGCATGTTCACTGTATGTAAATGCTCTAGCAATTCAAACACCATCCTTTCCCTCTGTCACACCATTTTGTCTTTCAAAACATAATGAAAAAAATCAAGGTATACCACAAACAGTTTACTAGAAAGAATCATAAGGGATGCGATATAAAATATCTTGGTGCACCGTCTTGTCTGGCTTACGCAGGAAGCTTCGTCGTCTACAGTCCACCGCCCCCGCTTGAACC
This sequence comes from Triticum dicoccoides, assembly GCF_002162155.2. Lineage (NCBI taxonomy): Eukaryota > Viridiplantae > Streptophyta > Magnoliopsida > Poales > Poaceae > Triticum > Triticum dicoccoides. The sequence goes on along the minus strand of NC_041380.1, from coordinate 464,818,424 downwards.
ACACTTGCACGCCAGTTTCTTGTGGCACCGAGCGAATTTTTTTTGCCACCGCGGAAATATCTATCTCCCCGCCCCCTCCCTCCTACCAAAAGCCACATTTCCATTGTTCCTCCTTGCTTTTCCAAGTTCAAACCTTCACTGCTTCTTACTGGCAGCTCAGCATCCTCGCCGGTGACCCTTCTTCTTGCAGCACCACCTCCTCGCTGGCTACCCTTCTTCTTGCAATGCCGCCTCCTTACCGGCGACCCTTCTTCTTGCAACGCTGCCTCCTCGCCGGTGACCCTTCTTCTTGCTGCGCGGCCTCCTCGCCGTCGACCCTTCTTCTTACTGCGCGGCCTCATCGATATGGTCAGGTAATCCACACCCCACCCACACCCTCCTCCTCCTTTCCCGTCCCACATGCCCAGACTAACGGGGCGACACCTTCCACCGAAATCATTGCCCCCCTCCTCCAATTAAGCACCGCCCACAACCATTTTACACGCAGTATAACTTGGAGCTGAGTAGCATGCGGCCGCACGCGCGAACGAGGTTGCTATGGCTACCATGTGCATCGATGCCAGATCTTCAAGGAGCACCTCGTCTCCGAGGCCACCATCGACACCGCCGCGCGGTTGTCTACTTTAAAATACAGTTCATGGTTTTTTTCTTAGGGCCACCGCTAGTGCCTTCTAGTGATTTGTCCTCTGTAATGTTAATATGCAATCTGATGTTCAGTTAACAGTTTGGTCATCTGAAATGTAATCTTCAGTTAACACTTTGGTCCAACAATTGCTACATTTTGCATTACTGTTCTCAAGCATTCTTTGTTTTGTTAACCATCTTATCTTCTAGTACATGTTTCTATTCTGCAATGTCGTGCTCAGTTAACTATTTTGGTTCATTTGGTCTGCTATCCATTTAACTGTTTGGTTCAGTTCTGCAATTTGATTTTCATTTGTTGTGGGTACAATTTTGTATTGTTATGCATGTGACACCAATCGAATTTGGCTGTACTCAATACATATTCTACTGATAGTATGGCAACTCTCAGTTAACCTGATCAAGATCTTCCTTATGCGCGTTGCAGGGAAACAATGGGAGATACTACGGTTTACCATCGAGGTTTGTTCAAGCAGGGTCCTTTGGCTAATAGCACATTATTGTGCACTTGTAGGAATCCTTCTAATATTTAGGTTTCTTACAATTTAGTTTTGCACATGTAGGTCCTGCTGTCAGAGGCTTAGACCCACTGTTCGACCCATTTTGCATATAGGGAAATGAGATGTCCATGAATATCAGTCAAATCAAGAAACTCAGAAAGATTGTTAGGATGAAGAAACCTGCGACGAATAACAACAAGATCATTGTTTGCACAATGAGGAAGACATCGGTCAACTATAGGATGGTACCAACTCTTTTACCTTGTTTTTACCCCTTGCGCCATTTCAAAATTTACAACAGCGATTTATGCATAGCTCTGTTTCCAGTACTTTTCAAAGCAGTTCACCGATGATTACCTCTCAAACCACCTGCATGGTCAAGAGGAGAGGAATGTATTCATTCAACACCCACAGTACAATATTGAAGTCTTACTGAAGAGGATGAAGGTTGGGCGGGCAATTATACATAGCCACTGGCCTAAAGTTGCAAGGACATTCAACATCACTGAAGGCTCAATATTTTCCTTCCGCTTCTGCAGTTTCCCAGATGAGATTCATCTGTCTATTTACCGTGTATGATGCTACTTTCCGAAGGTTTTTTATGCCGCATGTGAAACTTGGTGTTGTTGTGTAATGGTGTAACTGAGTGTCGAAGCTATCTGATGTAATTCGATTATGAAATCCTGGTTGCTTTTATACGGATAGGAAATATCTAGCCTGTTTTATAAGAAATATCAGTTTGATTAGTACATGGATTATCAATAATAGGTTAATTACCCTGATTATCGGGGTTTTCTATTGCAAACGGTTACTCAGACAGCACCGTGGGCGATGAACTCAAACAACCCACACGGTTTCTAGAAAGTAGGCGTGTTTGATCAACTAACAATCACACACGACTTCTGGCAGCGAACTGTTTGCGTTAGGCCACCTTGCACAAACATTTCCACACAAAGAACTATGTGGGATGTACATACCTACGGAAATGATTTTCTGGGATTCACCGTGTGAGATGTACATACCTACGGAAATGATTTCTGGGATTCACCATCTGGGATGTACATACCTAGGGAAATGATTAATGGGATTCACCGTGTGGGATGTACGTACCTACGGAAATGTTTTCTGGGATTCACCGTGTGGGATGTACATACCTACGGAAATGATTGGGTTTCCATGCCTCACTCGATCGCACACGGCCCCAGCCTGGGTCCCAAGAGGGCCTATCCACGATGATTTCTGGCTCGTGTGGGAAGGACCCCCCCTATCGCCCACACTCACTTGGCGATGGTTCCAAATGCCGTCGCGGAAAGGGGTTTTAAACCATTTGTTTAGGACGTCGCTGTACCAGTGGTAGCTCCAGTTCATCAATATAATGTAGGCATGTATTCTGTAAATAGTCATGCGTGCTTATGGAAAGAACTTGCATGACATCTTTTGTCCTACCCTCCCGTGGCAGTGGGGTCCAATTGGAAACTAAGGGATATTAAGGCCTCCTTTTAATATAGAACTGGAACAAAGCATTAACATATAGTGAATACATGAACTCCTCAAACTACGGTCATCACCGGGAGTGGTCTCGACTATCATCACTCCGGGGTTGTCGGATCATAACACGCAGTAGGTGACTATAAATTGCAAGATCGGTCTAGAACATGGATATAATGGTGATAACATAAACGGTTCAGATCTGAAATCATGGCACCCGGGCCCAAAGTGACAAGCATTAAGCATGTCAAAGTCATAGCAACATCAATCTTAGAACATAGTGGATACTAGGGATAAAGCCCTAACAAAACTAACTCGATTACATGATGAATCTCATCCAACTCCTCACCGACCAGAGAGCCTATGAAGGAATTACTCAGTCCCGGTGGGGAGCATCATGGAATTGCTGATGAAGAAGGGTTGGTGAAGACGGAGAACGAAGATCACCTTCTCCGGAGCCCCAAACGGACTCGAGATCTGGCCCCCCGATGAAGAACATGAGGTGACGGTGGCTCCATCTCGTGGATCGTGATAATTCTTTCTGCCTGTTTTTTCTGGAAAATAGGTATTTATGGAGTTGGAATCAGGGTCTGCGGGGCCACCAGGTGGGGACAACCCACCTCGCACGCCAGGAGGGGGCGTGCCCTGGTGGGTTGTGCCCACCTAGGTGCCCCCTCTCGTGGATCTTGGCTCCAGAAATTCTCTTTATTTATATAAATATTCCTCGCAAAGTTTCGTTCCATTCCGAGAACTTTTATTTCTGCACAAAAACAACACCATGGTAGTTCTGCTGAAAACAGCGTCAGTCTGGGGTTAGTTTCATTCAAATCATGCAAATTAGAGTCCAAAACAAGAGGAAAAGCGTTAGGAAAAGAAGTTATGTTGGAGACGTATCAACTCCCCCAAGCTTAAACCTTTGCTTGTCCTCAAGGAATGCACTTGATAAACTAAAAGTGAAAAAGAAAAACTTTTACGAACTCTTTTGCTCTTGTTTGCATAAATAAGCTTAAATAACACCCAGGTTTTCAGCCAACATTATAATTAACCATGCCGACAATAACTCTTAAAAATTATATTAACTTGTAACATAATCAGCTAGTGAGCAATAATAAGACATCTCAAACAGCAACACACTGTCAAAATAACCATGATATAATATGACAATAATGGTATCTCGCTAGCCCTTTCTGAGACCGCAAACATAAATGCATAGCACCTCCAAAGTTCAAGCAATGACTAAACATTGTAATTCATGGTAGAAAAGATCCAGTCATGATGCAGCCAACATTAGCTACACAACGCATAAGCATGATAGCAGTGCTCTCAGGTTCTGGCTCTTATTTTAGAAGGTGATGACACAACATAAAAGTAAATAGATAGTCCCTTCACAAAGCGAAGCAGTGATTGGAGAGGTGCCAGAGCTTAAGTTTTAAAACAGAAGTAAATGATATTTTCAGACATGCACCCTTCTTATTTACTTCACGACCATCAGTTATCAATATCTTCCATGCTAAGCACGCTAGTGGCAATTCCCAAGCGATAAAAGTAAAGGTTTTGACTCCATTGGGAGTTTTTGTTTGATTATTTGTAAGCTTTTTCTGTTTGAAGTTTGGGACTGGGCATCCCTATTACCGCCCTTTTCTCGTGCGATGGCGAGTGAATAAACACTTGACCTAGGAATAACCCGCTTAGCATGGAAGATACGGACCGCCTCCTATCGTTCCATGAACGATCCAGGCACACAAAAAATATATTTATTAGAAGTTTTTAGAGGTGGCACATGCAAATTTACTTAGGACGGCAGGGTAATACTGCATATAGGTAGGTATGGTGGACTCATCTAGAATAACTTGGGTTCAAGGTTTTTGATGTACAAGCAGAATTCCCACTTAGTATAGGCGAAGGCTAGCAATTAGACTGAGAAGTGGCCAGCTAGAGAGCAACAATGGTCATGAACATGCATTATGCATAAGTGACATTGGACACTAGCATGAGTATGATATGAACACCTTGAACATAAATATCATTGAGGCTATGTTGGTTTTGATTCAACTACATGCATGAACATGTGCCAAGTCAAGCCACTCGAACATTCAGAGGAGGATACCCAATCATCATACTACATCACAATCATTTTTACGCAATGTTGATATTCGAGATAAATCATTATCCACTCCCAACTACTTATCATGGCATGAGAAACTATAATATCTAATTGTGATTGCAAACATGTTTAATCATAATGGACCGAATCATGGATACTAGGTCAAACATATTTACACAAACATAACAAGTCGAGTTCGTACCCGTTTCTCTCTGCGACGGCTAGTTCATCAAATATCGTCATTATTGCCTTTCACTTGCACGATTGAACGACATGGACATAATAATAGTACAAGAGTGCCGTGGACTAAGCTGGAATCTGCAAACATTTTATTCAATAGGAGAAGACAAGGTAAATTGGGTTCTTTATTAGATCAAGAATTATTCAAATGAGAGCCGCTCAACATTTTCATCATGGTCTTCTCCTCGGTAAGACTCGGATAAAAAGAAAAGAAATTCAGAGAAACGCACTAAAAATATTGTTGGAGTTTTTGGTTTTATTGTACAAGCAAACAAAAAGGGAAAGCAAAAATGAAAAATACTATTTACACAGGAAAGCTCCCAACAAGCAAAAGAAGAACAAGGAAATCTTTTTGGGTTTTCTTTTTAGTGTTAAAGCTAAGGATGCAAAGAAAGTAAATTGACTACAACTAATTTTTTGGCTTTTTCTAAAGTTTTTCAAACACATAAGAAAAAAGCAAGAAAATTAAATTAAGCATGGATGATACAATGGAAAAGTGTAAACACCAACAACTGGAATGAGATGTGTGAACATGAATGTAATGTCGGTGAGAAACACGTACTCCCCCAAGCTTAGGCTTTTGGCCTAACTTGGCAATCAATCAGTAACCTCATGGAGGCTCTCGGTGTGGATGCCTCGGCTTGCCGTGCCGCCTCAACTGCTGTGCTCCGAGCTCGGGCCTCGCTCTCAAGAACAAAATATCTTCCCTTGCTGTGATAATCAAAAAGAGCAGGTGCAGGCAAATATGTGTGCACAACATATGCTTGGCTAAACAACAATTTATAGGTGAAATTATGAATATCCCCCTTAAGGATCTTATGATATTTCATATCATAAAAGTATAAATACTGTGTGGGTAGGATAGGGTCAAAGGGCAAAGGTGAAACACCCAACCCTCATGCTAAACGCGTGGCATAAATTCCACCATAGAAACAACCACTATTATTGTTATGCTGCAGTCTGCGTGCAACAATCGCTGCAAGATTATAACTCCTATCACTAGTGAGAGTGGTGCATATGAGGCTTAAGTCTGGAGCACAAAGTGTACTACAATCTTGCTTGCCTACCGTACATTTCCTGTTAAATAATGCAAAGTACTGAATTGCGGGAAAATGAATGCTCTTTATTCTACCTTGCGTCACCCCCTCGTCTCACCATAGCAAATACTAGTCAAGAATGATTAGTACTCAGCCCTTGGCGGTTCGTTAAGCGAACCCCGGAATGGGAGTTTGCAGTGGTGAGCAAAACTCTCTAGTGATACGGTAAATGAATTTTCATAAAGCTAAAATGACACCCTAGACTCACGGGGATGGAATTTAAATTCTTTGACAAATGATTCAGTGAGAGTGTGGTGCTGATCGCACTTATCTGAAATGTAGGGACCAAGACCGGCATTGTGAACATATTGCTCAAATTCCTCCTTAATGCCCACATGCATCATATAATCATCGCATGGTCATAGGCATGTTTTTGTGGCGGTCTCTCGAATGGAACTTTCGCTTGGTTCAACATAAGACCGACGAGCGGAGCTGTCACTAGAAGATGCCCCCGAGGATCTCCTCCTTGAAGAACTCCTACCAAATAGGTTCATCATATTCGCGTACAATTTTCTGAAAAATTTTGGATGACAAAAATTTATCAACAAAACTTTATAAGATTGATAGCAACTACTCATAGGGATACATAGAGGCCATAGCAAGCATTCAAACTACTTAGAACTCTAAGAATTCAACATGTAAGCTCATCTACAGCAGCACCAAGTGTAGCTAATAATTCAAAATATAAACAACAAAAAACCTAATTGGACAAACGAAGGAGTCAAATACAAAGCAACAATCCCCTGAAACAGTTTCAGAAACAGAGCTTCGAGCAAATAGATCGAAATCCACGGGTTTGAGAGCAAGAACACGAGAGAGAGAGAGAGAGAGAGCAATGGTGATTTTTTTGGAGGTAGGTGATGATGTGGGATGAAGAGATAAGTGAGGGGGCCCATGTGGGGACCACAACCCACCAGGGCGCGCTTGGGAGTCCTGGCATGCCCATGTGGGTTGTGCCCACCTGGTGCACCTCCTTCTAATATTATTTGCACTAGAAATTCTTAAATATTCAAAAAAAATCATATTAAATTTTCAGAGCATTCTGAGAACTTTTATTTTTGGGTCATTTTTTATTGCACGGGAAATTCAGAAAACAGACAAAACATGGCATTTTATTTTATTTAACTAATAAAAATAGAAAACAAAAATTAGGGATAGAAGTTAGTGCTTACTAAATTCATCAACTTCATACCTCTAAAAAATGATCCATTAATAAGGTTGATCAGGTCTTTTTAACAACCACTTTCGATTAGCATGAAACTGAAGAACTTTCGTAAATCACTAAGTTACCTCAAAGGGGATATGAATGTCCCCAACAATAAGCATTTCATATTTCTTTTTGGCAGTAGGTAGAGATATTTGAAAACTTCCAATACTGAGTGTGAGAGATTTTCCAATAACACTAATACCATTCACTAGGAATTGTTTCTTCGGAAAGTGCACCGTATGCTCATTACCATTGATATGAAATGGGACCTTGCTTTTATTACAATCAATAACAACCCCTGCGGTATTCAAGACGGGTCTACCAAGGATAATCGACATGTTGTCATCCTCGGGCATCTCAAGTATAACAAAGTTAGTCAAATACTAACATTAGAAACAACAACAGGCACATCCTCACAAATACCAATAGGTATGGCAGTAGATTTGTCAGCCATTTGCAATGATATTTCAGTAGGTGTGAGTTTATTCAAATCAAGTCTTTTATATAAGGAGAGAGACATAACACTAACACTAGCTCCTAAAAAACATAAAGCTGTTGTCACATAGTTCTTTTTGATAGAGCAAGGTATAGTTGGTATCCCCGGATCTCTAAGTTTTTTAGGTACTCCATCCTTAAAAGTATAATTAGCAAGCATAGTGGAGATTTCATCTTCCGATATTTTATCTTATTGGTGATGATATCTTTCATATACTTTGTATAAGGAGGCATTTTCAAGATATCACTCAAGCGACTACGCAAAAAGACTGGCCTCAGCATTTCAGCAAAGCATTCAAATTCTTCATCATCTTTCTTTTTAGTTGACCTAGGTGGAAAAGGCAGATGTTTTTATACCCATGGTTCTCTTTCTTTACCGTGTTTTCTAGCAATGAACTCTCTTTTATCATATCTTGTATTCTTAGGTTGTGGGTTATGAAGATCAACTGTTGGATCTATCTCTACATCATTGTCTGGTTCTTTACTATTTGGTTGAGTATTTTCATGATCCTCATCATTATCTTCTTCATTATCAGAGGGTGAGTGTTCACTACTAGGTTGAGTTTCAGCATCAGAGATAGAAACTTCATTATCATTATGAGGAGGTTTTTCTACTTCAGGTTCACTAGAAACATGTGAAGTCCTATCATTTTTCTTTTTCTTCTTCTTCTTTTTAGAAGGACTAGGTGCAGTGGTCTTGTTCCTTTGTGAATCCTGTTCAATTCTTTTTGGATGTCCCTTAGGATAAAGTGGTTCTTGAGTCATTTTACCTTCTCTAGTTGCAACTCTAATAGCAAATTCATGTATATTATTATTCATTTCATCTGGCAATTCTCTTTGAAATTTAGCAACTTGTTCTAACTGGGTTTGTGCCATAGAAGCATGTTCTCCCACACCTCTAACATCATTTGAGATTCTAAATAACAAGTCAATCAAGCGAGAAATCATATCAGAATTGTATTTCAATTGTTTCATAACATTTGCATTGAAGTGATCTTGTTTTCTAATATAGTTTTCAAACTCATAAAGGCATTGGCTAGGGTGCATATTGTGAGGATTGTCATTATCATTGAATTTCATAAGAGAATTTACCTCTACCACCTTAGGAGGTGGTGGTGTATTAAGCCCATGTATTTATTCGATATTATGTAAATTTTTAACATCCTCAACTTTAATACCTTTTTACTTCATGGTTTTCTTTGCCTCTTGCATATCTTCAGGACTGAGATATATCATACCCCTCTTCTTCGGAGTGGGTTTAGCCGGTGGTTCAAGAAGGGTCCAATCATCATAGTTTTTCAATATGTTATTCAATAATTCTTCAGCTTGCCCAACAGTTCATTCCATGAAAACACAACCAGCACAACTATCTAGGAAATCCCTAGAAGCATCGGTTAGTCCATTATAGAAGATATCAAGTATTTCATTTTTCTTAAGAGGATGATCAGGCAAAGCATTAAGAAATTGGCAAAGCCTCCCCCAAGCTTGTGGGAGACTCTCTTCTTTAATTTGCACAAAGTTAAATATTTCCTGTAAAGCACCTTGTTTTTTATGAGCAGGGAAATATTTTTCAGAGAAGTAATAAATCATATCCTGGAGACAAAGCACAAAACCAGGAGAAAGATTATTGTACCAAGCTTTAGCATCACCCTTTAATTAGAATGGAAATAATTCGAGAATGTAGTAATAACGAGTCTTCTCATCATGAGTAAAAAGGATAGCTATGTCATTCAACTTAGTATCATGTGCCACATCAGATTCAAGCAAAGTAATTAACTCTAGGTCAACAGAGAATTCATAATCCTTATCATCAATAAAGACAGGTGAAGTAGCAAACTTAGGATCATATTTCATTCTAGCATTCAAAGATTTTTCTTTATACTTGCAAAATAATTTCTCTAAATCATCTCTATCCTTACAAGGAAGAATAACTCTAGTTGTCTCCTTATTCATAACATAACCTTCCGGTGCCTTAGGCAATTCATATCTAGGAAGGCTAGTTCTAGCAGGTGTTTCAGGAGTTTTAGTTTCAAGCTCATCATCAGATTCAACATCATGTTGTATTACTCTAGCAAGTTGTTCTTCAAGAAAATCACCAAGTGGCACATCATTATCATCAAGCAAGGTACTAGCATCATCATAAATATCATTCATAGCATAAGTAGCACCATCAATAACTTGCAACATATCAGGATTAATAGCATGTGGTGGTGTTGCAAGTTTACTTATAACAGAAGGTGAATCTAAAACAGAACCTGATGGCAGTTCCTTACCTCCCCTCATCTTAGAGGGATAAATCTTAGTCTTAGCATCCTTCAGATTCTTCATAGTGATAAATTGATAATAATCCCAAGTGACTCAACAAATATAGCTATGCTCCTCGGCAACAATGCCAGAAAAAGGTCTTGTTAACCCACAAGTATAGGGGATCACAACAGTTTTCGAGGGTAGAGGATTCAATCCAAATTTATAGATTCGACACAAGGGGAGCCAAAGAATATTTGAAGGTATTAGCAGTTGAGTTGTCAATTCAACCACACCTAGAGATTAATTATCTACAACAACATGATCCGTAGCAAAGTAATATGATAGTTTGGATAGTAGTGATAGTAGCAATTGTAACAGTAATGGTGATAGCAGTAATTTTGTAGCAAGTGCAACAGTAACGATAACAATAGTAACTTAGCAAAAACAATATAAGATAAATTCGTAGGCATTGGATCGGTGACTTGTTGGATGATATTCATCACGAGATAGTTATAACCTAGGGCGATATGGCACAACTCTAGTTGATAAATATAATGTAGGCGCGTATTCCGTAAATAGTCATACGTGCTTATGGAAAGAACTTGCATGACATATTTTGTCCTACCCTCCCGTGGCAGCGGGGTCCAATTGGAAACAAAGGGATATTGAGCCCTCCTTTTAATAGAGAACCAGAACAAAGCATTAACACATAGTGAATACATGAACTCCTCAAACTACTGTCATCACCAGGAGTGGACCCCGACTATTATCACTCCGGGGTTTCCGAATCATAACACGTAGTAGGTGAATATAACTTGCAAGATCGGATCTAGAACATGGATATAATGGTGATAACATCAACGGTTCAGATCTAAAAATCATGGCACCTGGGCTCAAAGTGACAAGCATTAAGCATGGAAAAGTCATAGCAACATCAATCTTAGAACATAGTGGATAATAGGGATCAAGCCCTAACAAAACTAACTCGATTACATGATGAATCTCATCCAACTCCTCACCGACCAGCGATCCTACGAAGGAATTACTCACTCCCGGTGGGGAGCATCATGGAATTGGCGATGGAGAAGGGTTGGTGATGACGAAGAACGAAGATCCCCCTCTCCGGAGCCCCAGACGGACTCCAGACCTGGCCTCCCGATGAAGAACAGGAGGTGACGGTATCTCCGTCTCGTGGATCGCGATAATTCTTTCTCCCTAATTTTTTTGGAAAATAGGTATTTATGGAGTTGGAATCAGGGTCTGTGGGGCCACCAGGTGGGGAGAACCCACCTGGGCGCGCCAGGAGGGGGGCGCGCCCAGGCGGGTTGTGCCCACCCACCTGCCCCCCTACGGTGGATCTTGGCTCCAGAAATTCTCTTTATATATATATAAATTCCTCACAAAGTTTTGTTCCATTCCGAGAACTTTTATTTCTGCACAAAAACAACACCATGGTAGTTCTTCTGAAAACAACGTTAGTCCATGGTTAGTTTCATTCAAATCATGCAAATTAGAGTCCAAAACAAGAGGAAAAGCATTAGGAAAAGTACATACGTTTGACACATATCAACCAGCATGGCTCCAGGATCAGATAAGCAACCCCCTTCAAAAGAGGGGGAGGAACATCATCTCCATCGGCAGCCTCCACTAAGCCGGAGGCACCTCATGTTCTGGAGGAAGCGCTGCAAAGTGCTTTCATCATGGAGGAGCACCGCATCCTGATGGGTGCGGTCATGGAGAAGGTTCAGTCTGCTAAAAGCGGACTGAATGAGCCTTCTGCAGCCTACTGACAGGCTTTGCGGTATATGTCATAATGTTCTAAAAAACTTTTTCTCATAGAAGAGTAGACCTGTGTACAGACAGTAGCCCCTGAGACTCTGTCCAGCTTGAAAGAAACCGGTCAGAGGATCCACATAGTATTCGGGAGAGTAATATACTGTGCTGTTTTTTATGATAGGCTTCTATGTTGGCATCAACGGCCCAGGCCGCAAAAGTTTCCAAACTCAATCGGAAGCTTCAGGTGGCCGATGAGGAAATCGACCGCATCAACAAGCAGTTCGATGAAACGCAAGGCATCCGTATGATGAAAAAAAATTATTTTTATGCCAGAAATGATATGAATATTGAGATGTTAACTCATAGAATGCCTTGATTATGAGCATAGTGGGAGCAGCCGAGGTCCAGACCCTCAAAGGTGCCCTTGCCCAGGCCAAGAAAGAGGCTGAGGTGAATGAGGCAACCGCTGAGAAAGCAGCTGCAGAACTAAAGACCAAGCAAGCTGCCCGCCGCCAACAAGAAGCTCGGGTGGCCGAAGTTGAGCAGGAGTTGAACGATGCCATCACCAAATGTAAAACCTTGAAGCAGAATACTTAGGAGCAATCGTCCGAGCTTGCCAAGGCTCTTCATGATGCCACAGAGGCGCGGATCGAGTCCCGGAGCGCTCATCAAGAGATCCATCAGGCGAGATAGATAGCGGCTGGTAAGGCCTTTCTTCTGTAGAGTATCTTTGGAGGTCAGAGGTATGCTTTTCTCACCCGAGTATGGAGTTCTCCAGGCGCGTTTGTGGATCTTTCGAAGAGTGCCGCTGACGCCGCACAGTTCTTCTGAGCCCAGGAGGGGAACTCGACCGAGAAGTTGTTCTGGTCGCAATTTCTCACGTCGAAACACCCGACGCCCTTCAACGACCAGCTGAAGCAGCCGATGGAGCTGCATAGGGTGGCCGACTTGGCCATGAAGGACCTAATAGTCCAACTCTGGCCGGCCGAGCCGATTCCTAGCAGCTACTTCTGTTTGGTGAAGCGGCTTGTCGATGCGTGGCCGTGGATTGATGCCGCAAAGCACTCGGCCTGCATAGAGGGTGCTGGGATGGCCTTTTCCCGTGTCAAAATGCAATGGGCAAAGATGATGGCCACCGAAGTGGCAACTGCAGGTCCGCCCGAAGGCAATGAATATCAGAAGCCGGAGAGGTACTTCAATGACGTCCTAGAAGGAGCCCGAGTGATAGAGGGTCAATGTTCTAAGGACGTAATATTTGATTGAATGTGTTCGGGTTGTACAAACTATGTTATGAACCCATGTTGTCATATATCTCTGTCTGCGCCTTTTGTTTCAAGCGATTTTCCTGATGTGTGGCTGTTTATTGTTATATTTGTGAAAGTTGCCAGTCGTCGGCTTCAGCCCCCATGTAGATGCTATAGGGGTGTTTGGCATAATGCGTGACCACACTTTATCCAATGTCATGCTACATAAAGGAGGTGTCCGCGAGGTGAACCAGGCAATCGGACTATGTGACTTTATTACTTTCACTTAGCCATAGGAGTTTGACTGTGGAGCTAAGTACTAGCCCCTTATGCGTGTGCGGCTATCCGGACTACAGTGCCTTTTCCACGCGGCTGGACGAAGACCAGCCCCTCGTACAACATGGGGTGAATCGCTAATGATTTGCAGTATAATACTAAGTCGCCGAACCGCTGACCAGCTCTCACCTATCATGACAGTCAATTATCGGCTTTCTCTACTGAGGTACTTGACCGGACGAACCAGAAATATAAACACAGTAGTTATCCCTTTACTACCTTAGCCGAACGAGCGGAAAGTACGCTGGTAAGCACAGGATCCGGGCAACCCAACTATAGACCAAAGACATGATTCGGAGCCGATGCATATAATGCAATATCCAAGACACCGAAGATTTCCCTATAGGTGATCGGACTTGAAATGTGCAGGGCCGAATACAGCCCCCGGTGTTAAGGCTGAACTAAGGCATGTGTGGCAGTCTGAGGTAGGTAGGGAACATATGATAATAAAATGATTGCCAAACAAAGTGGTGATCAACTGTTTCCTTTATATGCTGATTAATATGTTGAGTCATGTTGTTACAAATAAAAAAACACCAAGGCCATTTTACATGCCGAAAGTTTATACAAGGGAAAGGTTTGTACAGAGCCTAAACGAAATGGTTTAAGAATCCCCATGATGCCCTACTGTACGTCTACGCCGTTTCTCCCTGGTGATATATCCTTGAATAGGAGGAGTCCGATGGCCGTCTGCTAAAAGAGGAACCTAGAAAGAGGTCCCCGCACGACCATAGATCCGGTAGGTTCTTGACCCGAACCTACAGTGGAAGAATATTTGAGGTCCGAATAGGGTCAAACCGTACTATGGGCCTGTTCCGCAGTGTGCCTCCGGCGCTGCCCAAGGTATTTGAAGGGAGTAATTGTGTACGCGAGGTACATACACCGCAGCCTTTTGGAGCAATCATCGGAGGCTAAATTTCTATTCAAGCTCAGGTTCCACCGAGCTACCGCATTGTAACGCGGCTCGGACATGTTTAGCTGTGTCGTGGGTCTTGACGACAGATGAGTTGTTTGGCTTGATGCGGCCCCTCTGTACTTCGGCTGCTCGGGTCGCGGTATGCTCCTCAGTATGGAGGGAGCGCTCTATATTCCCATTTACTATGATGACTCCACGAGGTCTAGGCTTTTTTAGCTTTAGATAAGCATAGTGCGAGATTGCATTGAAGCGGGCGAAAGCTGTTTGTCCGAGTAGTGCGTGATAACCACTGCGAAAAGGGACGATGTCGAAGATCAACTCTTCGCTTCAAAAATTGTCTAGAGAACCGAATACTACTTCCAGTGTTAAGGAGCCCATGCAGCGGGCCTCCACACTGGGTATCACTCCTTTAAAGGTAGTGTTTCTAGGCTTGAGTCTTGACGGGTCGATACCCATATTACGGACAGTATCCTTGTAAATCAAGTTGAGACTGCTGCCGCTGTCCATATGGACTCTAGTGAGATGGTACCCGTCGATGATAGGATCGAGTACCAGGGACGCCAAACCTCCGTGACAGATACTGGTTGGGTGATCCCTGCAATCAAAGGTGATCGGACAAGCCAACCATGGATTAATTTTTGGGGTGACAGGCTCTACAATGTAGATGTCCCATAATGCGTGTTTGCGCTCCCTCTTGGGGATGTGGGTGACATAGATCATGTCCACCGTTTTCACATCGGGGGGGGGGGGAATTGTTTATGTCCCCCGATGTTCGACGGGCGAGGTTCATCATCGTCCTCGCTTTGAGGTCCTTTCCCCTTATGCTCGGCATTTAACTTACATGCCTGCTTGAAAACCCAACAGTTTCTATTGGTGTGGTTGGTAGGCTTGTCAGGGCTGCCATGAATCTGGCAAGGTCTCTAGTATTTTGTCCAAGTTGGTTGGACCATCCCGATTACCTTTGAACGGCTTCTTCCGCTGGCCGGGTTTGGAGTACTGAATCTGGCGTTTACTTCCGTGTCCTCTGTTTCTTCGTTATGGTTTCGACGCTTGTTTTTGTTGTGATGTGGCCTGCCATTGCCATCCTTGGCCTCAGAAGTGTCGGGGTCGCTGGTATTGTTGCTTCTACGAGCCAACCAGCTATCTTCGCCCGGACAGAAGCGGGTCATAAGTGCAGTAAGAGCCGCCATGGTCTTTGGGATTTTCCTGACCGAGGTGTCGGGCAAGCCATTCGTCACGGACGTTGTGCTTAAACACTGCTAAGGCCTCGGCGTACGGAAAATCCATGATTCGGTTCTTTTAAATTAAGAACCGATTTGGAAGTTTGCAATCAGACTCGTCGGGTTGCTGAATTATGTGACTCAAGTCATCAGCATCCGGTGGCCAGACATAAGTGCCCTGAAAATTGGCCCGAAAGGCATCCTCTAGGTCCTCCCAACTTCCAATGGAGTTCTCTGGGAGGTTGTTTAACAAGTGTCGTGGTGGTCCTTTCAACATTAGAGGGAGGTATTAAATGGCGTGGTGGTCATCTCCGTGAGACATGTGTATGTGGAGGAGAAAATCTTCAATCCATACATCAGGATCTGTCGTTCCATCGTATTGCTTGATGTTTATGGGTTTGAATCCTTTCGGAAATTGGTGCTGCATTACCTCGTCGGTAAAGGACATGGGGTGCGCGGCACGTCTGTATTGGGCGACATCGCGACGGAGTTCGAATGACATCTGTGTTCGGTGCTGACCCCGGAGTTGGTTATGTTTGTCGTGCCAGGCTTGATGGTTATCATCCCTTGTGGGGGCACATCCTCTTGATCCATATATTGATCTTGTCTGGCTGGCTCTATTGGTCAGGTCCTGACGTAGGTCGTATGTGTAGCCTGGAGCCGCTGTCTCCTTGCCTCAATGGTGAGGGGGCGCGGGCCGGTGTTCGGCATAATTAGCCGTTTTGTCCCGTCCACGTGGTGGTCGGTCCTATTGATTAGCCTGACTGTATTTTGAGGTATTGGCGCAAGGGCCACGTCGTCGAATTGTGGCAGTAGCCTACGTTTTGGGTAACTCTTTCTTGGGTGCTCAAAGTCACATCATTCTTCGACGGCTAGGACCTTAGTCCATCTGTCATTGAGCATATCCTGCTCGGCTTTAATCTGCTATTGTTTCTTTTTCAGGCTTCGTGCGGTGGTGATGAGCTACCGCTTGAAGCATTCTTGTTCAAGGGGTTTCTCTAGGACGATAAAATCTTCGTCACTAAGGCTGACATCCTCTTCGGAGACAGATAAGTAGTTACTATCTTCTGAATCTTCATGATCTGCGAGTTCTTCAGGGCTAAATTAACCCTCTTCCCTTTCATCCTGCTCGAACGCAGGCTCCATGGGGTTTTCGGGGTCTTCGGCATTATCCGGAGTGTCATTGTCTCTGGTGCCAGTGTTGCTTTCCCTCTCTTGACGCGATCGTGAGCGGCACCGCTGATGCCGTCGTTTTGGTGGTTCATCCATGGGCTCATTGCTACGTCTTGAGATTGCGTTGGTTTTCCCCGAAGAGGAAGGGATGATGCAGCAGAGTAGCATAAGTATTTCCCTCAGTTTTTGAGAACCAAGGTATCAATCCACTAGAAGTCCACTCTCAAGTCCCTCGTACCTGCACAAAATGATAGCTACTCGCAACCAACGCGATTAGGGGTTGTCAATCCCTTCACGGTCACTTACGAGAGTGAGATCTGATAGATATAATATTTTTGGTATTTTTGGTATAAAGATGCAAAGTAAAAAGTAAAAGGAAAGTAAAAAATGCAAAGCAAGATTAAAGTGATGGAGATTGATATGATGAGAATAGACCCAGGGGGCATAGGTTTCACTAGTGGCTTCTCTCAAGATCATAACTATTCTACGGTGGGTGAACAAATTACTGTTGAGCAATTGACAGAATTGAGCATAGTTATGAGAATATCTAGGCATGATCATGCATATAGGCATCACGTCCGTGACAAGTAGACCGAAACGAC
This sequence comes from Triticum dicoccoides, assembly GCF_002162155.2. Classification (NCBI taxonomy): domain Eukaryota; kingdom Viridiplantae; phylum Streptophyta; class Magnoliopsida; order Poales; family Poaceae; genus Triticum; species Triticum dicoccoides. Next base: position 464,801,137 of record NC_041380.1, on the reverse strand, counting down.
TCTGCATCTACTACTATTACTCCACTCATCGACCGCTATCCAGCATGCATCTAGAGTATTAAGTTAAAAACAGAGTAACGCCTTAAGCAAGATGACATGATGTAGAGAGATAAATTCATGCAATATGAAATAAACCCCATCTTGTTATCCTCGATGGCAACGATGCAATACGTGCCTTTCTGCCCCTTCTGTCACTGGGAAAGGACACCGCAAGATCGAACCCAAAGCTAAGCACTTCTCCCATGGCAAGAACTACCAATCTAGTTGGCCAAACCAAACGGATAATTCGAAGAGACTTGCAAAGATAACCAATCATACATAAAAGAATTCAGAGAAGATTCAAATATTATTCATAGATAGACTTGATCATAAACCCACAATCCATCGGTCTCAACAAACACACCGCAAAAATAAGATTACATCGAATAGATCTCCACAAGAGAGGGGGAGAACTTTGTATTGAGATTCAAAGAGAGAGAAGAAGCCACCTAGCTACTAACTATGGACCCAAAGGTCTGAGGTAAACTACTCACACTTCATCAGAGAGGCTAGGATGATGTAGAAGCCCTCCGTGATGACGGCCCTCTTTCGACGGAGCTCCGGAATAGGCCCCAAGATGGGATCTCGTGGATACAGAAAGTTGCGGCGGTGGAATTAGGTTTTTGGATCCTATTCTGATCATTTGGGGGTACGTATGTATATATAGGAGGAAGGAGTACGTCGGTGGAGCACCAAGGGGCCCACGAGGCAGGGGGCGCGCCCTAAGGGGGCGCCCCCCCCCCACCCTCGTGACCTCCTCTTTGGCTCCTTGGAGTAGGGTCCAAGTCTCCTAGATCATGTTCGGTGAGAAAATCACATTCCCGAAGTTTTTATTCTGTTTGGACTGCGTTTGATATTTTGTTTCTCCGAAACACTGAAATAGGCAAAAAACATCAATGCTGGGCTGGGCCTCCGGTTAATAGGTTAGTCCCAAAAATAATATAAAAGTGGAAAATAAAGCCCAATATAGTCCAAAACAGTAGATAATATAGCATGGAGCAATCAAAAATTATAGATACGTTGGAGACGTATCTGGCATCCCCAAGCTTAATTCCTGCTCGTCCTCGAGTAGGTAAATGATAAAAAGAGAACTTTTGATGCGGAGTGCTACTTGGCAAAATTTCAATGAAAATCTTCTTAATTGTGATATGAATATTCAGATTCGAAAGATTCAAGACAAAAGTTTATATTGACATAAAAATAATAATACTTCAAGCATACTAACAAAGCAATTATATCTTCTCAAAATAACATGGCCAAAGAAAGTTATCCCTACAATATCATATAGTCTGGCTATGCTCTATCTTCACCACACAAAATATTTAAATCATGCACAACCCCGATGTCAAGCCAAGCAATTGTTTCATACTCTAACTTTTTCAAAACTTTCTCAATCTTCACGCAATACATGAGCGTGAGCCATGGATATTGCACTATAGGTGGAATAGAATGGTGGTTGTGGAGAAGACAAAAAGGAGGGGAAGATAGTCTCACATCAACTAGGCGTATCAACGGGCTATGGAGATGCCCATCAATAGATATAAATGTGAGTGAGTAGGGATTGCCGTGCAACGGATGCACTAAAGCTATAAATGTATGAAAGGTCAACAAAAGAAACTAAGTGGGTGTGCATCCAACTTGCTTGCTCATGAAGACCTAGGGCAATTTGAGGAAGCCCGTCATTGGAATATACAAGCCAAGTTCTATAATGTAAAGTTCCCACTAGTATATGAAAGTGAAAACATGAGAGACTCTCTACTATGAAGATCATGATGCTACTTTGAAGCACAAGTGTGGTAAAAGGATAGGAGCATTGCCCCTTTTATTTATTTTCTGTTTTTTTGGGCCTTCTTTTTTTTCTTTGGCCTTTCTCTCTTTTTTTAGGACAATGCTCTATTAAATGATGATCATCACACTTTTATTTATTTACAACTCAATGATTACAACTCGATTCTAAAACAAAGTATGACTCTATATGGATGCCTCTGGCGGTGTACCGGGATATGCAATGAATCAAGAGTGACAAGTATGAAGAAATTATGAACGGTGGATTTGCCACAAATACTATGTCAACTACATGATCATGCTAAGCAATATGACAATGATGAATGTGTCATGATGAACTAGATGGTGGAAAGTTGCATGTCAATATATCTCGGAATGGCTATGGAAATGCCATAATAGGTAGGTATGGTGGCTGTTTTGAGGAAGGTATATGGTAGGTGTATGATACCGGCAAAGGTTGCGCGGTATTAGAGAGGCTAGCAACGGTGGAAGGGTGGGAGTGCGTATGATCCATGGACTCAACATTAGTCATAAAGAACTCATATACTTATTGAAAAAATCTAGAGGTTATCAAAGAAAAGTATTACGCGCATGCTCCTAGGGGGATAGATTGGTAGGAAAAGACCATCGCTCGTCCCCGACCGCCACTCATAAGGAAGACAATCAATAAATAAATCATGCTCCGACTTCATCACATAACGGTTCACCATACGTGCATGCTATGGGAATCACAAACTTTAACACAAGTATTCTTTAAATTCACAACTACTCAACTAGCATGACTTTAATATTATCACCTCCATATCTCAAAACAATTATCATGCTTCAATCTTTTCTTAGTATTCAACACACTCAAAAGAAAGTTTCACAAATCTTGAATACCAAGCATATTATTATTAAGCAGATTACCATGCTATTAAGAGACTCTCAAAATAATTTAAGTGAAGCATGAGAGATCAATAGTTTCTTCAAAACAAATCCACCACCGTGCTCTAAAAGATCTAAGTGAAGCACATAGAGAAAAATTATAACGCTCAAAAGATATAAGTGAAGCAAAGCACATAGAGCAAAATTATAACGCTCAAAAGATATAAGTGAAGCACATAGATCAAAACTACATAGCTCAAAAGGTATAAGTGAAGCACATGGAGCAAAACTACTTAGCTCAAAAGATATAAGTGAAGCACATAGAGTATTCTATCAAATTTTAATTCATGTATGGCTCTCTCAAAAGGTGTGTACAGCAAGGATGATTGTGGAATACTAAGACACAAAGACACAAATAATACAATATGCTCCAAGCAAAACACATATCATGTTGGTGAATAAAAATATAGTTCCAAGTAAATTACCGATGGAAGTGGACGAAAGAGGGGATGCCTCCCAGGGCATCCCCAAGCTTTGACTTCTTGGTATCCTTGGATTATCTTGGGGGTTCCATGGGCATCCCCAAGCTTAGGCTCTTGCCACTCCTTGTTCCATAATCCATCAAAATAATTCACCCAAAACTTGAAAACTTCACAACAGAAAACTCAAAATAGAAAACTCGTGAGCTCCGTTAGCGAAAGAAAACAAAAGACCACTTCAAGGTACTCTAATGAACTCATTCTTTATTTATATTGGTGTTAAACCTACTGTATTCCAACTTCTCTATGGACTATAAACTATTTTACTAGCCATAGATTCATCAAAATAAGCAAACAACACACGAAAAACAGAATCTGTCAAAAACAGAACAGTCTGTAGTAATCTGTAGCTAGCGCAAGATCTGGAACCCCAAAAATTCTAAAATAAATTTCTGGACGTGAGTAATTTATCTATTAATAATCTGAAAAAAGAATTAACTAAATATCACTCTTCAAATAAAAATGAAAGTAGTTCTCGTGAGCGCTAAAGTTTCTGTTTTTTACAGCAAGTTCAACAAGACTTTCCCCAAGTCTTCCCAACGGTTCTACTTGGCACAAACACTAATTAAACACAAAAAAAACACAACCAAAACAGAGGCTAAATAATTTATTTATTACTAAGCAGGAGCAAAAAGCAAGGAATAGAAATAAAATTGGGTTGCCTCCCAACAAACGCTATCGTTTAATGCCCCTAGCTAGGCATAAAAGCGAGGATAGATCTAAGTATTGCCATCTTTGGTAGGCAATCCATAAGTGGCTCTCATGATAGTTTCATATGGTAAATTTATTTTCTTTCTTTGAAAGTGTTCCATGCCCCTTTTTTAATGTAAATTGAAATCTAATATTCCCTTCCTTCATATCAATAATCGCACCAACCGTTCTAAGGAAAGGTCTACCAAGAATAATAGGGCAAGAAGGATTGCAATCTATATCAAGAACAATGAAATCTACGGGCACATAATTCCTATTTGCAACAATAAGAACATCATTAATCCTTCCCATAGGTTTATTAATAGTAGAATCCGCGAGATGCAAGTTTGGAGAGCAATCATCAAAATTGCGGAAATCTAGCAAATCACACAAAGTTTTGGGAATAGTGGAGACACTAGCACCCAAATCACACAAAGCATAAAACTCATGATCTTTAATTTTAATTTTAATAGTTGGTTCCCACTCATCATAGAGTTTTCTAGGGATAGAAACTTTCAACTCAAGTTTTTCTTCATAAGATTGCATCAAGGCATCAACAATATGTTCGGTGAAGGCTTTATTTTCACTATAAGCATGTGGAGAATTTAGCACGGATTGCAACAAGGAAATACAATCCATTAAATAGCAACTTTCATAATTAAATTCCTTGAAATCCAATATAGTGGGTTTAGCAACATCTAGATTTTTATTTCTTTCAATCCCGCTTTCATCAATTTCATCATAAAGATCTAAATACTCTGAATTTTTAGAACACCTTCTAGGTAAAGGAAGATCATATTAAGTTTTATCAAGATTCATATTGCAAAACAAAGATTTAATAGGTGACACATCAATAAATTTTAGATCTTCATCTTGATTTTCATAGGCATTCGGTTTAGCGGCCATCTTATTGACTAAGGTGGCTTGCATATCCGAAATTTGAGCAGTCATCTTTTCTAGACGAGCAATTTGGGATCTTATACCATCAAATTCTTTAGACATATCATCTAGCTCTTTATTCATATAACTCATAAAACTTTTTTGTTCCTTAAGCTCGTTTCTAAAGAAATTATTATGCTCAAATTGCAAAACCATAAACTTCCTAACGTTGGTTTCGATCTCCTCTAACCTTTTAAGGTGAAGATCACCAAATCTCGGTTGAGCCATCCTGACAAACTAGCAATCTAACACACGAGCAAACAAAAAGGCAAGCGGGCAAAAGAGGTAAATAGAGAGGGAGGATAGAGAGAGAGGGCGAATAAAATGGCAAGGGTGAAGTGGGGGAGAGGAAAACGAGAGGCAAATGGCAAATAATGTAATGCGGGAGATAGGGATTGTGATGGGTACTTGGTATGTTGACTTTTTGCGTAGACTCCCCGGCAGCGGCGCCAGAAATCCTTCTTGCTACGCCTTGAGCTTGCGTTGGTTTTCCCCGAAGAGGATGGAATGATGCAGCAGAGTAGCGTAAGTATTTCCCTCAGTTTTTGAGAACCAAGGTATCAATCCAGTAGGAGGCCACGCTCAAGTCCCTCGTACTTGCACAAAACGATAGCTACTCACAACCAACGCGATTAGGGGTTGTCAATCCCTTCACGGTCACTTACGAGAGTGAGATCTGATAGATATAATATTTTTTGTATTTTTGGTATAAAGATGCAAAGTAAAAAGTAAAAGCAAAGTAAAAAGCAAAGCAAGATTAAAGTGATGGAGATTGATATGATGAGAATAGACCCGGTGGCCATACGTTTCACTAGTGGCTTCTCTCAAGAGCATAAGTATTCTACGGTGGGTGAACAAATTACTGTTGAGCAATTGACAGAATTGAGCATAGTTATGAGAATATCTAGGCATGATCATGTATATAGGCATCACGTCCGTGACAAGTAGACCAAAACGATTCTGCATCTACTACTATTACTCCACTCATCGACCGCTATCCAGCATGCATCTAGAGTATTAAGTTAAAAACAGAGTAACGCCTTAAGCAAGATGACATGATGTAGAGAGATAAATTCATGCAATATGAAATAAACCCCATCTTGTTATCCTCGATGGCAACGATGCAATACGTGCCTTGCTGCCCCTTCTGTCACTGGGAAAGGACACCACAAGATCGAACCCAAAGCTAAGCACTTCTCCGATGGCAAGAACTACCAATCTAGTTGGCCAAACAAAACGGATAATTTGAAGAGACTTGCAAAGATAACCAATCATACATAAAAGAATTCAGAGAAAATTCAAATATTATTCATAGATAGACTTGATCATAAACCCACAATTCAACGGTCTCAACAAACACACCGCAAAAAGAAGATTACATCGAATAGATCTCCACAAGAGAGGGGGAGAACTTTGTATTGAGATTCAAAGAGAGAGAAGAAGCCATCTAGCTACTAACTATGGACCCCGAAGGTCTGAGGTAAACTACTCACACTTCATCGGAGAGGCTAGGATGATGTAGAAGCCCTCCGTGATGACGGCCCTCTTCCGACGGAGCTCTGGAACAGGCCCCAAGATGGGATCTCGTGGATATAGAAAGTTGCGGCGGTCGAATTAGGTTTTTGGCTCCTGTTCTGATCGTTTGGGGGTACGTATGTATATATAGGAGGAAGGAGTACGTCGGTGGAGCACCGAGGGGCCCACGAGGCAGGGGCGCCCCCACCCTCGTGACCTCCTCTTTGACTCCTTGGAGTAGGGTCCAAGTCTCCTGGATCACGTTCGGTGAGAAAATCATGTTCCCGAAGGTTTTATTCCGTTTGGACTCCGTTTGATATTATGTTTCTCCGAAACACTGAAATAGGCAAAAAACAGCAATGCTGGGCTAGGCCTCCGGTTAATAGGTTAGTCCCAAAAATAATATAAAAGTGGAAAATAAAGCCCAATATAGTCCAAAACAGTAGATAATATAGCATGGAGCAATCAAAGATTATAGATACATTGGAGACGTATCACTCATCCTCATCTGGATCTTTCATGTCATTGTCGTACTTCTTTTCAGGCGTGTCCACCATGTATACATCGTAACTAGAAGTGGTCGTCCAATGCCCAGTGATGGGCGGGTCTTGTCCTGGTTCGGCTTCGACATCATCGTCCATGCCATCGATGTCTTTAGAAGCATAGTCTAGCATGTCAGTTAAATCCTCGACAGTGGCTATTAAGTGGGTGGTGGGTGGGACGTAAAATTCCCTAGTCTCAGCCCATAGTTTGAACTGGGCGTAGTTCGGAGGTGACACCTCCGTGATGGTGAGAGAATATATTAAGTCCAGCGCCTCGTTTAAGAGTGAGAGTTGGACGGGCGTCCGAAGATCTGCGGAGCTAGGTTCGGTAATAAATTCTTGATCGAGCCCGAAGGACGCAGACCTTGAGAGTTTGGAGTTGGTGCCCAAAGGTGAGTCCGGCTTCCCGATGATAGGGAGAGTCCCTTTTAACTCCGGGTCCATCGATGGCGTGGTTGCATCTGGGTCTCCAGCTAGAAGCTCCGTGATGGGAGAGAGTCCGGCAGGGTTCACCCTCCCGTTTTCGGATGAAGTGGTCCGCCCCGGATCTAAGGTAGTGGCGGACACTGATAACCCACAAGTATAGGGGATCTCAACAGTTTTCGAGGGTAGAGTATTCAACCCAAATTTATTGATTCGACACAAGGGGAGCCAAAGAATATTCTCAAGTATTAGCAGCTGAGTTTTCAATTCAACCGCACCTGAAAGACTTAATATCTGCAACAAAGTATTTAGTAGCAAAGTAATATGATAGTAGTGGTAACAGTGGCAAAGGTAACAGTATTGGTTTTGTAGTGATTGTAACAGTGGCAACGGAAAAGTAAATAAGCAAAGATCAATATGTGAAAAGATCATAGGCAATGGATGAGTGATGGATAATTATGTCGGATGTGATTCCTCATGCAACAGTTATATCATAGGGTGACACAGAACTAGCTCCAGTTCATCAATGTAATGTAGGCATGTATTCCGAATATAGTCATACGTGCTTATGAAAAGAACTTGCAAGGCATCTTTTGTCCTACCCCCCCCCCCCGGTGGCAGCGGGGTCCTATAGGAAACTAAGGTATATTTAGGCCTCCTTTTAATAGAGTACCGGACCAAAGCATTAACACTTAGTGAATACATGAACACCTCAAACTACAGTCATCACCGGTAAGTATCTTGATTATTGTCACTTCGGGGTTAACAGATCATAACACATAATAGGTGACTATAGACTTGCAAGATAGGATCAAGAACTCCCATATATTCATGAAAACATAATAGGTTCAGATCTGAAATCATCACACTAGGGCCCTAGTGACAAGCATTAAGCATAGGAAAGTCATAGCAACATCAATCTCAGAACATAATGGATACTAGGGATCAAACCTAACAAAACTAACTCGATTACATGATAAATCTCATCCAACCCATCACCGTCCAGCAAGCCGACAATGTAATTACTCACGCACGGTGGTGAGCATCATGAAATTGGTGATGGAGGGAGGTTGATGATGATGATGATGATGGCAACGAATTCCCCTCTCCGGAGCCCCGAACAGACTCCAAATCAGCCCTCCCGAGAGAGATTAGGGCTTGGCAGCGCTTCCGTATCGAAAAATGCGATGAATCATTCTCTCTCATTTTTCTCTCCCCGAACGTGAATATATAGAATTTGGAGTTGAGGTCGGTGGAGCACCAGGGGGCCCGCGAGGCAGGGGGCGCGCCCCCACACCCTCGTGGATAGGGTGTGGGCCCCTAGGCCTTGATTCTTTCGCTAGTATTTTTATATATTCCAAAAACATTCTCCATTGATTTTCCGGTCATTCCGAGAACTTTTATTTCTGCACAAAAATAATACCATGGCAATTCTGCTGAAAACAACGTAAGTCCGGGTTAGTTCCATTCAAATCATGCAAGTTAGAGTCCAAAACAAGGGCAAAAGTGTTTGTAAAAGCAGATACGTTGGAGACGTATCAACTCCCCCAAGTTTAAACCTTTGCTTGTCCTCAAGCAATTCAGTTGATAAACTGAAAGTCATAAAGAAACACTTTTAAAACTCTGTTTGCTCTTGTTGTTGTAAATATGTAAAGCCGGCATTCAAGTTTCCAGCAAAGATTAGGAACTAACCATATTCACAATAACATTAGGTCTCATGTTTACTCATATCAATGACATAATCAACAAGCGAGCAATAATAGTAAATCTCGGATGACAACACTTTCTCAAAACAAGATGGTATCTCGCTAGCCCTTTGTGAGACCGCAAAACATAAATGCAGAGCACCTCTGAAGATCAAGGGCTGGCTGGAAATAGTAATTCATGGTAAAAGAGATCCAGTCACATTCATACTCAATGTAAACTAATAATAATACATGCAAATGATAGTGGTGCTCTCCAACTGGTGCTTTTTAATAAGAGGATGATGACTCAACATAAAAGTAAATAGATAGGCCCTTCGTAGAGGGAAGCATGGATTTGTAGAGGTGCCAGAGCTCGGTTTTGAAATAGAGATGAATAATATTTTGAGTGGTATACTGTCATTGTCAACATAACAACCGAGAGATCTCAATATCTTCCATGCTACACACATTATAGGCGGTTCCCAAGCAGAATGGTAAAGTTTATACTCCCCCTACCACCAACAAACATCAATCCAAGGCTTGTCCAAAACAACGGGTGCCTCCATCTAACAACAATCCTGAGGGAGTTTTGTTTGCAATTATTTTGATTTGATTTGAGCATGGGACTAGGCATCCCGGTTACCAGCCATTTTCTCGTGAGTGAGGAGCGGAGTCCACTCCTATTGAGAATAACCCGCCTAGCATGGAAGATATAGACATCCCTAGTTGATACATGAGCTATTCGAGCATACAAAACAGAATTTCATTTGAAGGTTTAGAGTTTGGCACATACAAATTTACTTGGAACGGCAGGTAGATACCGCATATAGGAAGGTATGGTGGACTCATATGTAATAACTTTGGAGTTCATGGAATTGGATGCACAAGCACTATTCCCGCTTAGTTACAAGTGAGGCTAGAAAGAGACTGGGAAGCGACCAGCTAGAGAGCGACATTAGTCATGAACTTGCATTAAAATTAATCAACACTGAATGCAAGCATGAGTAGGATATAATTCACCATGAACATAAATATCATGGAGGGTATGTTGATTTTGTTTCAACTACATGCGTGAACATGTGCCAAGTCAAGCCACTTAAATCGTTCAAAGGAGGATACCACCCTATCATACCACATCACAACCATTTTAATAGCATGTTGGCACGCAAGGTAAACCATTATAAACTCCTAGGAAATTAACCATGGCATGAGCAACTATAATACCTAGTTGTCATTGCAAACATGTTTCGTTCATAATAGGCTGAATCAGGAATGATGAACTAATCATATTTACAAAAACAAGAGAGGTCGAGTTCATACTAGCTTCTCTCATCTCAATCAGTCCATCATATATCATCATTATTGCGTTTCACTTGCACAACTGAATAGTGTGGATAATAATAATAGTGCACATGCATTAGACTAAGCTGGAATCTGCAAGCATTCAATACAAGGGAGAAGACAAGGTAATATGGGCTCTTGGTTAAATCAACAATAATGCATATGAGAGCCACTCGACATTTTCATCATGGTCTTCTCCTCTCGACCCCCAAAGAAAAGAAAAGAAACAAAACTATTTACATGGGAAAGCTCCCAACAAATAAAAGAAGAACGAGAAATCTTTTTGGGTTTTCTTTTAATTATTACTACTAGAGGCATGGAAAGTAAACTTAGCTAAAAGCTACAACTAATTTTTTTGTTTTTCTTAAGGTTTTTTAAACACACAAGAAGAAAGCTTAAAACAGAAAATAAACTAGCATGGATGATACAATGAAAAAGTATGAGCACCGACAACTAGCATGAGTGTGTGAACATGAATGTAATGTCGGTGAGAAATACGTACTCCCCCAAGCATAGGCTTTTGGCCTAAGTTGGTCTAGGGCCACGGCTGAAAATGGTCTCCTCTAGTGTACTGGGGAGGATCCTCGGGGTGCCACTGGTTGGCGATCTCCTCTGGATCCCTAAAAAATAGATTGACAGTGAGGATCAAGTGGTGGCTCCGGCTCAGGCACTAGAGCTGATGTCAGGCTCCGGTATGCATGAACGGCCTCTGGCAAAACAAGGTACATGCCTGAAAATAAGTTAAACAAAGAGGGAGCAGGCAAGGTGATAGTCTCAAAGTAATTTTTATCAAATATCAGTCTATATTTAAGCATCTTCTTCTTATCCTTAACAATAAAATCATGTTCTACCATACTTTTATAATCTTGGAAAATAGGAGGTAGCAACTTTTCTTATTTATCATAATGCCTAATAGGTATGTTAAAGTGTGCAGCAAGGCGCGAGGCAAAGATGCCTCTAAAGACGGGACCCTTTGTATGGTTCAGATTTAACCGTTTAGCAACAATAGCGCCTAAACTAAAAGTGGTATCAAGGAACAAAGCATGGCGCAAAATAACAATATCAGGGGCACTAAGGTTTCCACTGTTCTCGCGACCAATTAAGCATCTACTAGCAAATATTGCAAAGTAACGTAGGACAGGAAAATGTATGCTAGTAATTCTTGCATCAGAAACTTTCCTCGTTTCCCCTACAGCAATCATATCAATAAATCCCTCCGCATTATTACAATGTGGTTCCTCTATGGTGCCCTCAAAGGGTATCTTACAGACCTGGCAAAAATCATATAGTGACATCTCCTTAACCTCATCATATAAATGAAATTCCACTGAAGGTGGTGATTTCTTAGCATGAAAGTAAAAAAATTGCACAAAAATATTAGTGAGGAGGAGATACTATTCACGCTGGTCGTGGAGGAAGTCGACGAGGCCTGCATTCTCAGGCAAATAATAAAAGTCTTCATAAATACCCACTGCTCTCAAGAACTCCTCACAAGGCCATTCGCACGGCCGAACCTCTGCAGTGCGAGGGGGATTATATTTGGGCTTCTTATTCTCTTCACTTTGTTTATCCTTCCAGCTTCGGCTTGAAGAGCCCCTCAACAACCTCTTCATCATTTCCTCTGAAAATTTCTGAAATTTTTAGTAACTCAAAATAAAAGTGAACCGAACTCAACAAAATTGATAGCAACTACTCCTACAAGTGCCTAGAGGCTATATCATGCACTAAAACTACTTTTAACCACATAAATTTGACATGAAAGCTCAAGAACAGGGTCACCTAAGCAGCAAAAATTTGCAATAAATAAAGCACTAGAACAAAAACTAATTGGACCATTGGAGGAGTCACATACCAAAGAACAATCCCCCAAAGCAGTTTTGTGAATGGGGCTTTGAGCAAGGAGATCGAAAATGGCAGAAAAATGAGCTAGAACTCGGGTTTGAGCTACTGGAGGATTTTTTTTGGAGGAAGACGAAGTGTGTGGGTGCAAGAATAAGTTGAGGGTCCCACATGGAGTCCACGAGGCAGGGGGCGCACCCTCCACCCTCGTGGGCACATGGTGAGGCCCCCTGGTGTGTTCTCGGTGCGAACAATTCCTAAATATTCTAGAAAAAACATATTAAATTTTTAGGGCATTTGGAGAACTTTTATTTTCAGGGTATTTTTTATTGCAAGGATAATTCAGAAAACAGACATAAAATACTATTTTTGCTTTATTTAATCTAAATAACAGAAAGTAAAAGGAGGGTACAGAGAGTTGTGCTTTCTAACTTCATCCATCTCATGCTCATCAAAAGGAATCCACTAACAAGGTTGATCAAGTCTTGTTAACAAACTCATTCCGAATCGCATGAAACCGGAGAATTTTTGAATAACACTAGGTTACCTCAACCGGGATATGCACATCCCCAACAATAAGGATATCAATATTTCTTCTTAGCAGTAGGAAGAGGAAATTCAAAACCTCCAATAGTAATTGTTGGAATTTTTCCAATAGAATTGATATTGTGGACTTGAGGTTGTTTCCTCGGAAAGTGTACTGTATGCTCATTACCATTAACATGAAAACTGACATTGCCTTTGTTGCAATCAATAACAGCCCCTTCAGTATTCAAAAAGGGTCTTCCAAGAATAATGGACATACTATCGTCCTCGGGAATATCAAGAATAATAAAGTCCGTTAAAATAGTAACATTTGCACCCACAACATGCACATCCTCACAAATACCGACAGGTATAGCAGTTGATTTATCAGCCATTTGCAAAGATATTTCAGTAGGTGTCAACTTATTCAAATCAAGTCTACAATATAAAGAGAGAGGCATAACAATAACACCGGCTCCAAGATCACATAAAGTAGTTTTAACATAGTTTCTTTTAATGGAGCATGGTATAGTTGGTACTCCTGGATCTCCTAGTTTCTTTGGTATTCCACCCTTAAAAGTGTAATTAGCAAGCATGGTGGAAATTTCAGCTTCCGATATCTTTCTTTTATTAGTAATAATATCTTTCATATACTTAGCATAAGGATTCATTTTAAGCATATCATTCAAACGCATACGCAAAAAGATAGGTCTAATCATTTCAGCAAAGTGCTCAAAATCCTCATCATCGTTTTTCTTGGATGGTTTAGGAGGAAAATGCATGGGTTTCTGAACACATGGTTCTCTTTCTTTACCGTGCTTCCTAGCAACAAAGTCTCTCTTATCATAACGTTGATTCTTTGATTGTGGGTTATCAAGATCAACATCATGTTCAATCTCTACATCATTGTCATTGCTAGGTTGAGCATCAACATGAACATCATCATTAACATTATCACTAGGTTCATGTTCATTACCAGATTGTGTTTCAGCATCAGAAATAGATCTATCATTGGGATTCTCAGGTGTGTCAACAACAGGTTCACTAGAAGCATGCAAAGTCCTATCATTTTTCTTTTTCTTCTTCTTAGAAGAACTAGGTGCATCAACATTAGTTCTCTGAGAATCTTGCTCAATTCTCTTAGGGTGGCCCTCAGGATACAAAGGTTCCTGACTCATTTTACCCCCTCTAGTCATAACTCTAACAACATTATCATTTTTCTTATTATTTAATTCATTGAGAAAATCATTCTGAGCTTTAAGTACTTGTTCTACTTGAGTGGTAACCATAGAAGCATGTTTACTAATAAGTTTAAGTTCACGTTTAACTCTAGACATATAATCACTCATGTGTTCAATCATATAAGCATTGTGTTTCAATTGTATATCAACATAAGCATTGAATTTTTCTTGTTTAACAATAAAATTATCAAACTCATGTAAGCATTTGTCGGCGTTTTGGGAACGGGGGTCCCCAGACTTGCCTGCCTGCGGCCTGCAGCGTGGCTAAAAGGGGGGGGGCAGCATGGCCCATCTTCACCAACACAGATCCAAGACCCTCACGAGGGGCCAAGCCTCGCGGGGCGGACGACACGGAGCTTCCTCAGGCACGGCCTCATCAGGCTGGCTCGCGAGGAGGCGGAGAGATCAAGGCGGGGTACCTCATGAGGTGCCCGTGACGCAAGCCATGACGGCCAAAGGTGCCAGGCGGGCGCCAGCCCGCGCAGTGTCCTCCTTTCCTCTTTGGTGCAAAGGGATCAAGCGCAGCCGCGGAGTACCGAGGCATCAGGCAAAGGTTGCCATTTCGGTGCAATAAGACCAAGACTAGGAGGACTGCAAGACGGAGGTAATTGTGGAGCCCAAGACGGCGTCACCACCAGAGCTTTGTGCAGGCGATGACTACTTTTGTCAGGATAGCTAGTACTAGTTGTCCCCCTTCAAATTAGCTCGCCATTGTTGGCTCCCTTCCCGCTTGATATTTGGGAAGAGGACCAGGGCCTCTATAAATAGGACCAGCCACCCACAGGGTAGGCAGGCGGGTAGAGAGAGGTAGAGAGAGGCGGGTAGAGAGAGGGAGAGAGAGGGGATCGAGATCTGAGAGAGAGAAGGGTGACCGAACTCCTCCTAGCAGTTCGTTCCCCCCTCAGCCAAGAACAGACCCTCGCGAGGCTGTTCTTCCTTGTATTGTTCATCATCATCAGCCCAAGAGGCAATCCACCACACCACACACTGGAGTAGGGTATTACACCACAATGGTGGCCCGAACCAGTATAAACCCTGTGTCCCTTGTGTCGTTCTTCCCATAGCCTAGATCTTAGCGAGGCGGAGGGGTGCAGGTAGGTAGGAGGCGAAATCTCTGCGCGCACCCCAGTGTTCGAACTCAAGGGTCTGCCGGAACCCGAAATCCGACATTTGGCGTGCCAGGTAGGGGTGCGCCGTAATTCATCTTCCACCACCCCGTTCTCCTCCGACCATCGCGCCCATGTCTGACGCTCGTCGGGCCCGCGCCGAGCACCGGGCCGCTCTCGCTTCCCGCGTCGCCCAGACGGCTCCTGTTGGCGGGCGTCCTCGCTGTTCCCCGTCACCTGCCATCAACGCCGCCACCGGCCCGGCGGGGGACGAGCAGCAAGCATCGTCTCAGCATCCGTGTATGCGGCAAGACGGCCGCAACGCAACTCCCTCGCTCACCCCAGCTGGTTCTTCGTCCCGCGCGCTCCGCGCACCCATGGAGGCTCGAGCTGCGCTCATCATGGCAAACGAGCTCCTGCGCTACCGTCCCGTCGACGACGCCTACGAAGAATGGCTCGACCGTGTCGCTGAGCTCGTCCGCGCCGCAGGGGGCTCTCTTGCGCCGTCCGTTCCGCTGCACCGCACCCCGCCCCGCGCGGGCAACGAAGCTCCGCCGGTGCCCCGGCCTCCTCCTCCTCAAGAAGGCGCCATGGCTCCAAGGCGCGTGGCCCCTGGGCGGAACCCGCTCCGTCAGGTGCCAACGCGGCAAGAGCAGAGCTGCCAGGAAGTCCCTCGCCCGTAAGAAGCTGCCCGGGCGCTCCCTACTCCAGCACGTCGCGACCATGCTCCTGCTCCCGCACTTCAAGACCCCACGCTGCTCCTAGTTGCAGCGCGTGGGGACATGCAAGACCAAGATCTCCGTCACCCAAGGCCTCCCGTGGCCACAGCAAGCTGTTGTGCCTTCACCACCGAGCTACGCAGCGACGCGTGGCCCGGCAAGTTCAAGCCAGACCTGCCTCCTTGTTACGACGGCACGGCTGACCCTGCGGAGTTCCTCCAGCTCTACGAGCTGGGCATCGAAGCTGCCAACGGAGACGAGATGGTCATGGCAAACTGGTTTCCCATGGCGCTCAAGGACGGGGCCCGCACCTGGCTCCTGAACCTGGCTCCGGGCATGATCTCCTCCTGGGACGAGATGCGCACCCGCTTCATCGCCAACTTCCAAGGTACTCGCGACCGGCCATCCGCCGTGAGCGACATGCGCCGCATCAAGCAACCACCTGGGGAGACCCTGTAGAAGTACATCCAGCGCTTCAACAACGCACGCCTCAAGATTCCCAGGGTGACTGAGGAGGCCATCATCTCAGCCTTCTCTGACGGTGTGCGCGATGTCAAGATGAAGGAGGAGCTGGCGATGCATGAAGACCTGTGGACTTCCTTGGAGCTGTTCAACTTGGCAACCAAGTGCACCAGGGCTGAGGAAGAGCGTCTCTCCCTCCTCGAGCTGCCTGCCGCAGACCCAGAAGAGAAGAAGCCAAAGGCCAAGGATGTGAAGCGCAAGGGGGCTGCCGTGCTCGCGGCAGAACCAGACACCAAGCGAGGCAGAGATCAGCCCGAACCTTCCAAGGGTAGTCGGTAATGTGTGTACTACGACCTCCACACCCGCAACACCAATGAATGTCAAGAGCTCTGAGCCATGCGAGAAGGAAGGATCGGCCGTCGCCCCGACCGCGGTGACTGGGGCTACAGTCGAGGAGGAGGAAGGAACGCAGGACGCTGGGAAGACCGTGGCCCGCGCCAAGGGTGGCGCGATCAACCTCACGTGGATCGCTGGCAAGACCCGCCTCTCGAGGGAGACTGGAGGGATCAGCCTCGCGAGGATCGCCCGCAAGGCAACGCAGGCCTCCCTCCGCTGCCGCCGCAGCCAAGGAGAAACGAGGACCGCCACCAGGACGAGGGGGCTGGGGGCTTCCAGGAGCCGCGCGCGATCGCCTACATCCTGGGCGGGGCTCAAGCCCCAGCCTCTCAACGCATCTTCAAGCAGTTCGCCCGCAAGGTGAATGCAGTCCTCCCCAGGCTCGAAGCCACGCGCCCACTCAGGTGGTCGGCGTGCGCCATCACGTTCAGCTTAGCAGATCAGCTCAAGTGTGCAGCTACAGCCGGAGTCCTCCCGATGCTTTGCTCCCCAATCATCAGCAACGTGGTGGTCACCAGGACCCTCATCGATGGCGGGGCAGGGCTCAACGTCCTGTCCGTGGAAACATTCAACAATCTCCAAGTGCCCTACAGCCAGCTTCAGCCAACCAAGCCTTTCTCCGGAATCACCGACGGCTCCACGGTCCCAATTGGGCAGGTCCGCCTCCGTGTCACCTTCAGGGCACGCGACAACTACCGCACCAAGCTCATCGACTTCGTCATCGCTCACATCCGCCTGCCGTACAACGCCATCCTTGGGTACCCAGCGCTGGCCAAGTTCATGGCCGTAACTCACCACGGATACAACGTCCTCAAGATGCCAGGAAGTGGCGGAGTCATCACGGTGCCCTGTGAAGAGAAGGACGCGGTGTGTTCCCTGGAACGAGCCTTTCAGGCCGCGTCACTGGAAGACCCGGATCGCGGAAGCGGGAGGCTTCCCGAGGCCTCCCCCAAGAAGAAGAAGACATCGTCCGGTCCGCCCCCTCAGGAGGCAGGCCCCTCTGGGCCCGTGCCTGCCCAGGGGGAACCTCCTTCCATCGCATAGGAAAGTGCGCCCGGTGCCCTCCTCAGGCAGGGCTCGGGGGCTCTCCCCTGGAGGGCCACCGACCTGGCTAGGGTCACGTGGGAGGCGCTTGGGCACCACGTGGAGGTGTGTTTCGAATCACGTTTCCCTCAAGAAGTAGTAAGGCAAGGAGAGCCAGACCCTCAGGAGTTCGTCAGCAAGGCCATTCAGGAGCTACAGGAGTCAAGAGTCATGAAAGGCGGCCGCCGCCTACCAGCAGTGGCTCCCCATCCAGGCGAGGATGGTGGGCTGCGCGTCTGCATCGACATACCAGGGCTCAACCGAGTCGCCTCTCTGGAGCGCCTCTGGCCCTCGCGAGTGGGGCGCTGCGGAGGTCCACCCCACAGTTATGTTCGCATGCCTTACGGCTTGCCGAACGCGGCTGCCACGTACCAGTGCCTCATGAGGGGCATCATGGAGGCACAAGAGGCTAGGCGTTCCGCGGCCCTGGCGGAGATGGAGATGGTCCGCGAGGAGCCACCAGCACCTCCGGAGCCTCCCGAGGCCCCTGGGCCTAGGGGCTCATGAGGATCGGCTTCTGCAGCCCACCGAGTCTGCTACACCAACACCCCTTCATCCTCAACATCCTCAGGTGACATCTTTCAAGTTTCACTTCCAGCTAGGAGCGCCCCCCAGGGCTGCATTATTCCCAGGCCGCATGGGTCCATCCCTGTGGCATGTATCCCTTTTATTTCATGTTGTTAGCTTACCTTGTTGGGGGCGCCCCTCGGGCTGCATGATCCCCAAGTCGCTCGGCCAGACCCAGTGACATGTATCCCATTTGCGTTTATTTCCGGTTATGCGTTCGACCCACCATGCTTGATTATTTGATGCCGGTCCATGGCACCTCTTCTTCTCCATGCCGACCACTTGCACATTAAACGGGGGGTACCTGAGCATCGCGACTCAGGGCTCTTACTGGCTCTCCAGCCCTCACCCTCTGGCCTTGTCCACCGCATCGCGACCTAACATACCAGCGACGGCTGAGACTAGCTCGAGGGCCGGGACCCGAGGACGTAGAGTGCCGAAATCTAACCGAATTTGCAGGGACACATCACAAGATAAGGCCCAGTGCCAGGTGCAACCCGCCTAGAGGTAGGGCCCCGTGAGTCCCGCGCTGGCTCACGGGTGCCCAGATACACCTCGCCAGGCCCTACTGTGCCAGCCACGTGTCAGGGCGGGGCTGTACACGCCCCGGGGGCTCCTCCCGGAGGGGGCCCCCTCCCACGTACCAGTGGAAGCACCATGCTCCGCGCTGGCTGACGACACTGCCGAGGAGCGGCTATGCCCGTACACATACGTAAGTGCTATGCTCCACGCTGGTGATAAACAACTGAGGGTGGCCCTAGGCCGCATCAACCTCAGGGAGCCCAGAGCTCAGTGTCTAGCCTCATCGTAACGCCTCCCCTCAGAAGTGCCGCGCGAGGGGGCTGGGCACAAGGGTTGCGCCTGGGTCACGCCCAGATGCACGCCGCCCAGCCAGGCCCCCCCGGCCTGGTTCATCACGTGTCTCTCCCCGAGCGGAGCCAAGGTACAAAGGCCGTTTGAGTGTCAAGGGGGACTCCTGAGCATCGTGACTCAGGAGCCTAACTGGTCATGTAGCCCCTTGCTCCTTAGTTTAGAAAGGCTAACGGCGGTTGAGGTATGCCCGCGGCCGGGCTCTGCAGACGTAGAACGGTAGATCCACCCACATCACACCTCCCTACTTGTTGTTCATGCGCCAAGAGGGACTCCTGAGCATCGCGACTTAGGAGCCTAACTTGTCATGTAGCCCCTCACTCCTTGGCCCCGTCCTGGTTTCCGGTCGAGACTAACGCTGGGTGAGGTATGCGCGGGGCTGGGCTCTGCCGGCGTAGAACATAAGCAAGTAGGAAGGAAAAGCGCAAATTTCAAGGAATTCAAAAGCAAATATTACAGTCCACACTATTATCTCAATGCCAAACGCAAGTTTAAATGCCTCCCCGAGGCATGATACATGTGCAGAAATTAAAGGCAGGACAGGAGCCACAACGGAGTCACTTGTCGGCGGTGGAGCAGCGCGGAGTGGGTTCGCCTTATGGAGCAGTGGGGTCGGCAGCGCCTTGCTTCGGCTTGGTGCTGAAGGCCCGGAACTTCCCCAACAGAGCCTCCGCGCGACTCTTCACGGCCTCGGCAGCGGCAGCGGCACGCTCGCCATTTACTAGCTCTAGCAAGCTGTCGAGGTCGACACCGGGATCGCGAAGGTAGATGTGGGTGAGGACCCGCATCAGTGCTGCAGAAGACAGGACACGCGCCTCGGCCTCGGCCGTGGGGCCAAGGCCAAGGGCGACATCTTCAAGAGCACGAACCAGGAAGGGAAGGAGCTTGGCGGGGCCGTCCTCGGCGCCAGCCAGCGGGCTCTCCAGGCCGCTGTCATAAAGCGTCCTCAGCGAGGACCGAGCCTTCGCCTCCATATCCGTGAAGGCCACGCGGTCCTCGGCAAGAACCAGGGCCTTGTCGTCCAGCTCGGCCTTCCTCGCCCACAACTCCTGCTCTAGCGCGCCTAGCCGGTCGTGGCGCTTCCTGAGCTTGACCTCCCTCTCCTTGACGGCCGCCTTGCGAGCCTTCACGCCTTCTTCCTGCTCTTGGCGAAGGCGGGCCTCTTTCGCGAGCTGGTCCTGCAGGCCTTTCAGCTCGTCCTCCAGCGCCTTGCAGCGACCACGGACGTCAACCACCTCCCCCAGGGCTGCGTCACGAGCAGCCTTCGCCTCAAGGATGGCCTGCTTCTCCTCACCGCAAGCCGTCGAGGCCTGGACCAGCGCCGCCCGAATCAAAGCGTCGGAGCGAACCCATCCTGAAGCCAGCTCCAAGCGCCCGGCCATCAAGCAAGGGTCGGCGCCAAGAAAATCCTGCCGCAGTCGGTCCAGCTCAGCAGCAGGTGGAGTAGGAGGAGAAGGCGGCAGCGCGGCCACAGCATCCTGAGGCGGAGCCTGCTACGTCCCAACGGCTGTAGTGGCGGCGGCAGGCAAGGACACCTCGGGAGTCACTTGGGCCGTGGGGGCTGAGCTCGCCCCAGCCGGCTCAGCCAGTCCTCGCGAGGACGACAGGGCAAGAGAAACCTGTGCGTCGCGGTCACCCTCCTTCGCGGGCAGAGGCGCTGCCACGGATGGAACCTCAGGAGCTCCCTTCGGCTTCTTTGCTGCGGGCGCCAGCCTATCCAAGAGATGCGGATGTCAAGCCTCAGAAGCAGAACAAGAAATAAAGACAAGAATCAAACGCTTACTGGTCATCGCCAGTGAGCTCGAGCGGCCTCCGGCCAAATTTGAAGCCTGAAAGCCGGCTGGAAGGGTCAACCTCGGGAAGCTTGGAAGTGGAAGGTGCGTCGGCGGTCCGCCTCGAGGCCGGGGCAGACCCGCGGGAGATCAGCCAGGTCCTGTCCTTCTTCGGGATCGGGGGCAAGCTCCCGCCGTCCTGCTCGTCATCATCCTCGTCGTCATCGCTCGGAGAGAGGCGGGGAACACGGGACCTGCGCTGGGGGAGGGGAGCCCTCAACTCTCCGTCAGTCGCCTCGTAGTTAGGCCCTTTTTCCCGCTCCCCTCCTTCCTCCTCTTCGCTGGAGTCGTCAGAGGACACGTCCACCGATTCCCCGGGAGTTTCCATGGGCACGGGCCCGTCCCCGTTGAAGACGGGCATGGACTCCACTACCTGCTCCCAGTCGTCGCGGAGGAACAATGGCGTAGGAGCGCCCTCCAACCTCACCACATCACCCCCGACCAGAGATTGGAGGACCGCAGCCAGATCTCCATCGGCCAAGGCCGCGGGGCTCGGATGGGGCCTCCAGATCGGAAGTGAGTACTGCCGAAGCGGAGCCAGCTGGTGCTCCAGGAATTCCCTCAACAGCAACGCGCCGGTCAGCTTTGCCGCCGCCATGTTGGCCGGCCTCAGATCCGCGTCCATCTTCTCCAACACCAGCCTCGCGTGGGGGTCCGCGAGCTCCGCTCGACCCCAATCGCTGGAGCTCGTGGGCTGCTCCATGGGCAAGATCAGCCGAGGGTGGATGCGCCCAACATCCGCCAAGACCCACTTGCTCCTGAAGCCCTCGATCCTTTTCCAGGGGTTCGAGATGGCAATGGCGCCACCGTACACGATGAAGCTCGCGCACACGGAAGCAGGACCGCGAGAGGTCCGGAGGTAGAAGTAGTGGCGCAGCAAGGCCACTGAGGGCTGCACCCCTATGTGAGCCTCGCAGTAATAGGCGAAGATTTCCAGGAGAAGGACGGAGTTGGGGTGGAGATGCAGAGCCTGTAGCTTATAATGGCGGAGGACAGAGAAGAAGAACTCGGAGAAGGGAGGCACAAGGCCAGCAGCAATGGCACTTACGAAGAGCGGATAGAAGGTGCTCCCTTGGCCCTCAGGGGTGGTGGAGCCGGCCTTGAACACCTTCGCCCCGTCGATGCCCCGCGCCGCCGCCATCCGGCGCAACCGGGCGAGGCTCGCCTCCGACACGTTCGGCGAGTCCAGGGCAGACGAGTACCAAGCTATGGCTGGGGGATGACGAGGCGCCATGGCTACCTAGGTAACGCGGTCGGAGTAGATCTGGAAATTTTGGAGGAAGGAAGGAGAGGCGCAAGAAAGGGGATCTGAGCAGCAACCGGAGAAAGCGAAAAGCAAAGCCTAGGCGGATGCCGCTCCTTTATCGACTCGCGCGGTTGCTAAGGCGCCCACGTCCAATCAACCACCACGCGGCGCCCAAGGCCGCAGGCTATTAGGGCCCGCGGCGCTTCGCGCTTAACCTTTCGCCTCCCTGCATGACCAAGTCCGGGCGCGCCTTGGGACCGGGGGCTACTGTTGGCATTCTGGGAACGGGGGTCCCCAGACTTGCCTGCCTGCGGCCTGCAGCGTGGCTAAAAGGGGGGGCAGCACGGCCCATCTTCACCAACACAGATCCAAGACCCTCGCGAGGGGCTAAGCCTCACGGGGCGGACGACACGGAGCTTCCTCAGGCACGGCCTCATCAGGCTGGCTCGCAAGGAGGCGGAGAGATCAAGGCGGGGTACCTCACAAGGTGCCCGTGATGCAAGCTATGACGGCCAAAGGCGCCAGGCGGGCGCCAGCCCGCGTAGTGTCCTCCTTTCCTCTTTGGTGCAAAGGGAGCAAGCGCGGCCGCAGAGTACCGAGGCGTCAGGCAAAGGTTGCCATTTCGGTGCAACAAGACCAAGACCAGGAGGACTACAAGACGGAGGTCATTGTGGAGCCCAAGACGGCGTCACCACCAAAGCTTTGTGCAGGCAAAGACTACTTTTGTCAGGATAGCTAGTACTAGCTGTCCCCCTTCAAATTAGCCCGCCATTGTTGGATCCCTTCCCGCTCGATATTTGGGAAGAGGACCAGGGCCTCTATAAATAGGACCAGCCACACACAGGGTAGGCAGGCGGGTAGAGAGAGGTAGAGAGAGGCGGGTAGAGAGAGGGAGAGAGAGGGGATCGAGATCTGAGAGAGAGAGAAGGGTGACCGAACTCCTCCTAGCAGTTCGTTCCCCCCTCAAGCCAAGAACAGACCCTCGCGAGGCTGTTCTTCCTTGTATTGTTCATCATCATCAGCCCAAGAGGCAATCCACCACACCACACACTGGAGTAGGGTATTACACCACAATGGTGGCCCGAACCAGTATAAACCCTGTGTCCCTTGTGTCGTTCTTCCCATAGCCTATATCTTAGCGAGGCGGAGGGGTGCAGGTAGGCAGGAGGCGAAATGTCCGTGCGCACCCCAGTGTTCGAACCTCAAGGGTCTGCCGGAACCCGAAATCTGACAGCATTGGCTAGCAGACTTATAATAAGGAATATCACCTTCATCAAATCTATAGAGAGAATTTACCTTTACTACTTGTGTCGGGGTATCAATACCATGTATTTCTTCAATAGGTGGTAAATTCTTAACATCTTCATCTTTAATACCCATTTCTTTCATAGATTTCTTTGCCTCTTGCATATCTTCAGGACTGAGAAATAGAATACCCCTTTTCTTCGAAGTTGGCTTAGGAGTTGGTTCACGAAGTGTCCAATCATTTTCATTACTCAACATATTATTCAATAGCAATTCAGCTTGATCAACGGTTCTTTCCCTGAAAACACAACCAACGCAACTATCCAGGTGGTCTTTGGAAGCATCGATTAGTCCATTATAAACGATATCAAGGATTTCATTTTTCTTGAAAGGATGATCAGGCAAAGCATTAAGTAATTGGAGAAGCCTCCCCCAAGCTTGTGGGAGACTCTCATCTACAATTTGCACAAAATTATATATTTCCCTTAAGGAAGCTTGTTTTTTATGAGCCGAGAAATATTTAACAGAGAAGTAATAAATCATATCCCAGGGACTACGCACACAACCAGGATCAAGAGAATTAAACCATATTTTAGCATCACCCTTTAATGAGAACAGAAACACTTAAGGATAAAGTAATAGCGAGTTTTCTCATCATTAGTGAACAGGGTGGCTATATCATTTAATTTAGTAAGATGTGCCACAACAGTTTCAGATTCATAGCCATAAAAAGGATCAGATTCAACCAAAGTAATTAACTCACGATTGATAGAGAAATCATAATCCTTATCAGAAATACAGATAGGTGAAGTAGCAAAAACAGGGTCATATTTCATTCTAGCATTCAAAGATTTTTCTTTAAGCTTAGCTAATAATTTCTTAAGATCATATCTATCATTGCAAGCTAAAAAGTCTCTAGCAGTTTCTTCATCCATAACATAACCCCCAGGCACAACAGGCAATTCATATCTAGGGGGAGAATCTTCATCATCACTTTCACCAATATTGTCACTTTCAATAATTTCATTCTCTCTAACCCTAGCAAGTTGTTCATCAATAAATTCACTTAGTAGCACAATATTATCAAGGATAGAAGTAGTTTCATCATAAGTATCATGAAAAGTAGAAGTGGCATCATCAATAACATGCGACATATTAGAATGAATAGGAGGAGTAGGTGTTGCAAGTTTACTCAAAACAGAAGGTGAATCAAGTGCAGAGCTAGATGGCACATCCTTACCTCCCCTCGTAGTTGAGGGGAAAAACTTGGTTCTTTTATCTTTCAAGTTCTTCACGGTGATCAGCAAATATAAATCCCAAGTGACTCAAAAAATAGAGCTATGCTCCCCGGCAACGGCGTCAGAAAATAGTCTTGATAACCCACAAGTATAGGGGATCACAACAGTTTTTGAGGGTAGAGTATTCAACCCAAATTTATTGATTCGACACAAGGGGAGCCAAAGAATATTCTCAAGTATTAGCAGCTGAGTTGTCAATTCAACCGCACCTGAAAGACTTAATATCTGCAACAAAGTATTTAGTAGCAAAGTAATATGATAAAAGTGGTAACGGTGGCAAAGGTAACAATATTAGTTTTGTAGTGATTGTAACAGTGGCAACGGAAAAGTAAATAAGCAAAGATCAATATGTGAAAAGCTCGTAGGCAATGGATCAGTGATGGATACTTATGTCGGATGCTATTCCTCATGCAACAGTTATAACATAGGGTGACACAGAACTAGCTCCAGTTCATCAATGTAATGTAGGCATGTATTCCGAATATAGTCATACGTGCTTATGGAAAAGAACTTGCATGACATCTTTTGTCCTACCCTCCCGTGGCAGCGGGGTCCTATTGGAAACTAAGGGATATTAAGGCCTCCTTTTAATAGAGTACCGGACCAAAGCATTAACACTTAGTGAATACATGAACTCCTCAAACTACGGTCATCACCGGTAAGTATCCCGATTATTGTCACTTCGGGGTTAACGGATCATAACACATAATAGGTGACTATAGACTTGCAAGATAGGATCAAGAACTCTCATATATTCAATAAAACATAATAGGTTCAGATCTAAAATCATGGCACTTGGACCCTAGTGACAAGCATTAAGCATAGCAAAGTCATAGCAACATCAATCTTAGAACATAATGGATACTAGGGATCAAACCCTAACAAAACTAACTCGATTGCATGATAAATCTCATCCAACCCATCACCGTCCAGCAAGCCTATGATGGAATTACTCACGCACGGTGGTGAGCATCATGAAATTGGTGATGGAGGAAGGTTGATGATGACGATGGTGACGGATTCTCCTCTCCGGAGCCCGGAATGGACTCCAGATCAACCCTCCCGAGAGAGATTAGGGCTTGGCGGCGGCTCCATATCGTAAAACGCGATGAATCCTTCTCTCTCATTTTTTTCTCCCTGTACGTGAATATATAGAGTTTGAGTTGAGGTCGGTGGATCACCAGGGGGCCCATGAGGCAGGGGGCGCGCCTAGGGGTAGGCATGCCCCTACCCTCGTGGACAGGGTGTGGGCCCCCTGGCCTTGATTCTTTCGCCATTATTTTTTATATATTCCAAAAATAGTCTCCGTTGATTTTCAGGTCATTTCGAGAATTTTTATTTCTGCACAAAAATAACACCTTGGCAATTATGCTAAAAACAGCGTCAGTCCGGGTTAGTTCCATTCAAATCATGCAAGTTAGAGTCCAAAACAAGGGCAAAAGTGTTTGGAAAAGTAGATACGTTGGAGACGTCGACCCCTGGGCGGGATCTGATAGTAAATCCGAAGGGCCTCCTTTGTGTGGGTGGGGAGCGGCAGCCGAGGTCGTGAACCCCTTGAAGATCAGGTCTCCTCGGATATCGGTGATGTAGTTCAAGCTTCCAAACCTGATCTGGTGACCAGGGGTGTAGCTGTCGACCTGTTCAAGGTGACCGATCGAGTTGGCGCGTAGCACAATGCCGCCAAACATGAAAAGCTGACTAGAGAGGAAAGTCTCCCCGGAGATTGCGCCATTGTCGATGAAGAGAGGGCCACTGATTCTTCCGTCGACAACACAATGGAACTCTCAATTAAAGCACCAATGTCGGTGTCAAAATCAGCAGATTTCGGGTACGGGGTCCCAAGCTGTGTGTCTAAGGATCGATGGTAACAAGGGACAATAGGGACACGATGTTTACCCATGTTTGTGCCCTCTTAAAGGAGGTAAAACCCTACGTCCTGCTTGATTGTATTCGATGAGTATAGGGGTTGCAAGAGTTGATCTACCTTAAGATCGTAATGGCTAAATCCTAGTTGTCTAGCCTACGATTATTCTGATATCCTCCATGGACGAAATCCTCCGGTTTATATACACACCGGAGGGGCCTAGGGTTGTACAGAGTCGGCTTGCAGAGGAAGGAAACATTACACCCGGACACCAAACTTGCCGTTCTACGCACATAGGAGTCTTACCCGGACACGGGGGATAACCTTCCGCTTTATCTTCACGGCCCATCAGTCCGGACCATATCGAATAGACCGGACACCTACTACTGCAGGATGCTGCTAATGCGACACTATGATTGGAGACCCTTCGATGAAACTGTGTGCGGTGCAATAATCGCAAATCGTGGTGTCAAAAACCCGTCAAAAAAGGAGTAAAATGTTTGCGATGACAGATGCGTCAAACACGGTTCCGATTTTGGTTGCATGTGCGATGATGGGCATACGGTTCAGTTCAATTAACTGTTTGCGATGAGGAGGAACAAAAGAAACGGGCTTCCTGATGAAAGCGTGTGCAATGTATAACATACGGTTCACTCGGATGAACTGTTTGTGATGAGGCGGAACAACAGAAACGGCCAGCCAGATGAAGGTGTGTGCGATATATGGCATACAGTTCACTCGGATGAACTGTTTGCGTTGAGCCAAGAGAACAGAAACGGTTCAACTTGACAAGATGTGTGTGATACACGACAAACGTGTCTGTAATCGGAAATGTGTGGGAAGACCGATAACAACACAGACGATTCCTGTTAACAAGCCATGTGTGTTGTGAGCAAACGATTACTAGTATACAATTGTCAGTGATTGATGAAATGTTCACCGACGGGTTCCATTGTTGAGTCCGTGTGTGATGTGATTTGCTCTGCTTACGGAGCATCAACATATATACTTAAAAAGACAGCTTTGCATAACCAAATTAAGAATACAATTACGCATGTGATTACACACATAAGATTTCCACGCACCAAAGTAAGTAATTACATGCATACTAAACTAGGAGAAATGAGGATCTAATCACCTACTTCTTGTTGCGATGACGCTTGACATTGCTCTGCTTTCAGCTGGATCCCTGACCATTTTGGGGAAGGAGGCACTTCCTCCACTACAAAAAGATACACTTCCGTGATGATACGTGTTTGTCACAGTAGGTCGCTTTTTTTTCATGCATGTACATCCATGACAAATTTATGACAGAATCAAGATAGTCATACATGTGCCGTCGTAGAAGTGTTCCATGACATTACCAAAATTATCATCACGGAAGTGTCCACTTCCATGACGATAAATCGCGCATCACAGAAGTGCTTTTTTCAAGGGTGACCGACACGTGGCATCCACCATAATGGAACGCCGTTAGGCTACCAGGTCGGGTTTTAGATCCGATAACCCGTTAACAGACCCGACCAATGGGGATTTTCCACGTGTAAAATCATCATTGGCTAGAGGAAACACGTGTCGGCTCATCGTCGGGACAGATGTCATCCACTCACTGGACAGAAGGCGCCTATGATACGTCGACACGTGGCATGACCCAACAAGTTTAAATGGGCCGGCGGAACTAAAGGCCCACAAGATTTTGTGAACCATAATGGGCCGGCCCAGCTAAAGGCCCACGAGATTTTGCGTACCATAATGCGCTGGCCCAGCTAAAGGCCCACAAGATTTTGCGGGCCATAATGGGCCGGCCCAGGTACAGGCCCAAAAGATTTTTGTGTGCCATAATAGGCCGGCCCAGGTAAAGGCCCAAAAAATTCTTGCGGATTATAATGGGCTGGCCCAGCTAAAGGCCCACGAGATTTCGCCGACATTAATGGCCCGACCCAGCTGTAGGCCCACAAGATTTTGAGGACCCTAGTAGGCCGGCCCGTTAACTGGCTGCCATGTTTTGGGCCAAATGCCGGCCCATATTTGATACAGTCTATTAATGGCCTGCCATGCTCCGGGCCTAATAGTGGCCCATATGAGATCTGGCCCATTAAAAGCCTACCACGTTCTGGACCAAATTACAGCCCAGATCAGGTCCAGCCCTTTAAGAGATTTTGGGCCTAATTATGGCCCATATCAGATTCGGCTCGTCAACTGGACACTATGCTTTTGGGCCCACTTGCTAAAGGCCCACTTAGTAATTCGGCCTGATATTAGTTTTTGCCTGTTAAGGGCCCGTTTAACATTTCGGCCCTATATTAATTTCAGCATGTTAAAAGCCTGTCATATAGTTGGGCCTAACTACGGCCCGGTTTGCATCCGGCCTGCTCACAGCCGATATCTGATTGGGCCAAACAAGGACCGAGACAATTTTTCGTCCTGTTAAAAGCCCGTGATTTGATTCGCACAATCATGGGCCGGGGTTCATTTCGGGCTGCTGCCGGCCCGTGAGCTGATCGGCACGTTTCAGGCCCAACCTACATCGTGATTACATGACGGCCCAATTATGTACCGTAATTTTACGGTTTGGCTGGTTTACTGCGAAGACATGATATATGTAAAGTAAAATAACTGCAGCATCATGAATAAGAAAAAACCTATACTATACAATAAAGAAATTACGGCGTATTACATCCACTGGGCATCAAAGTTCGCCACTATGATAATAAAGCACAAGCAGACAGCAGATTACATACACTGGGCATCAAAGATCGCCACCAGTGCAAATAAACCCACTGACAAAAAAATATACAAAACTGACAACACTTCAATAGAGTTCTAGAAAGGTTAGCCCTGCTGGGGAGCTGCAGCGCAAGCAGCTGAGCAAGATGATGAGACTGTGCTTGTTCAACACTTATATCTTCCTCACTCTGAAAGATAAACAAGCAGACAGATGACAGATTTTGCACATAAAAGTATCAGTGCTGACAATTCATCACATTTCTTACTGAAGAATAAAGTGACACAGTTTAAATTTGCATTAACACAATATGGTACTGTTCAGGTCAAGACATGGCAGGAAATGACATTGTGAAGGAGTTGGCAGCTTCACGACACCACTGGATTACAGATCAATAACTCATAAGTATCAATGGTTAGTGTGCTGTCAATTTATACCATTTCAGATTGGCAAATAAAGAGACGGTTTAAATAATAGTAGAATGATATGAGATTTTTCATAGTTAAGACATTGCAGAATATGACATTGTGCTGTAGTGGGTAGGTTCACCACACCACTGGATTACAGATGAAGAACAGAAGCATACATGCAGTGCAATTTCTCTGTATAGTTTAATTTACATGGTATGAAGAAGGAACTTGGTTGTACAACTGAAAACTTAAATTGAGTAAGGACGAACTTTTGTTTATGAACTACATATAATAAACTTTAAACAAGCAATTTGATGCAAACACCAAAAGAACAGCTATTGCGGTCATGCCTAACCAAATATATACAACAAAGTTTGAAGGCTTGAGATGGACAAACTTACATTATTGGTGAAGACAGGCTCTATAAAGGCATTGTCCATGCTGATGGGAGGGGGGCAATTCAAGAAGTTTACCACAGAATCTTCTTCAAAAGCATTGCCTTTATTCTACATTTTGTTAAGAGTAAATATAGGTGTGATAATATACGAAAAAATGGAGAATATTTAAGATAAGATGAAGAGTGATGCTACATAACCAAGTAGCTATAAATGTAAGTGCAGCGATACAGGCAAAAGGTACAGCCAAGAGCAATGCACAGCTAAACTTCTTCAGTACCAACATTATGCTAAGAGTAAATATAGATCTGATGTGTAGAAAATGGAGGGCAAAGGAAAATAAGCTGCAGAGTGATGGTACATGAACAAATACATGTCATTATAAGTACACTGATAAAGGACAGTATGTACTTACAAGAACAATGCAGAGCTAAAAAAACATTGGCATTGGATATATTCTACACTAATGTAACCATTCATACAGATTAGATAATTTGGAGCGAACAATTGATAAGCAAGCTATCATGCATACTGTTGTCACATAATGAACCAGGTATGTATGCAAGTATAGTGATACAGGACAACAGGTACTAACAAGAGCAAAGCAGCGGGCAGCATATTTGAGATATCCTGTCGTTCTTGTCAAACCGGAATTCTTCTTCGAGCAGATTTCCTGCAAAAAAGATCCGTAAGGCACTTGCGAAAAAGTAGAAGTTTAAATTGTCATGTGATTTCATAGACAGTACCTCATCCTGGGAACGAGACCAGTGCATAACAAGGTTTTTCCATTCAATGTCTTCTAAATTTAGCACAGGAGACTTCACCAGGAATTCGTTGATAGACTTGCCATCAAAGTGTGATTTCCTCAGGTAACACCGATACTGCTGCAATGCTTCCTTGAAAAGCACAAGCAAGCTTTGCTCGTCATGACTATCCAGATTGACCCTCGCCTAGTTACAAAAATGTAATGTAAATCATTGATGTGTTCAATCAGCAGAAAACAGGAAAATAATAGCCATGAATAATAGCACTTACACATAAGTTGGACAGGAAGATGTGAAAATGGTGTTTGTCTTCACAATAATCTTCCCATGATGGGAATATATGCATGTAGTCCCTAACAACATTGAAAGCATTGTCTTTTAAACTAGGAATAAATGGAATGGGGTTCCAATCTGCAGGAATTGGCCGTCTCTGCAGTTGGGACAGGTCTTCGGCCGGTGGACTTGCTATACTTTTTGCTGGAGTGGGATTTTTCTGTGGTACAGCTGGTGCTATGGCAAATGAAATCGGTATACCTTTTGCTAGAGTGCAGGTCCTATGTGGTGGGGCTAGTGTTGTGGCCAGTGAAGTATGGGTACAGTCTGCTGGAGTCGGTCCTACGTTTTGTGTCACTGGTTGTACAGCCAATATAAGTGGGTGCTATCTGATTTCTCGGGCACCACCACGTTTTTCAAGGACTTTCCTGGTGCTCCTTCAGGTTCGGCAATCACCCTCTTCCTTGTTCATGTCTCATGCACAAGAACAACATTTGAGTGGAAAAACATGGTATGATGACAGATGGAATATGTATTGATAATGGATGGACATGGCATCTTGACATATATGATGAGTAAACTAAGCAGATGGCGGTGCAACAAAGTAGAAGAAATGCAAGATACCCGCAATCAATAAAACATTGCCAAATTAGAACAGGCACCTTGATGGGTGAACAGGACATGCCATATGCCTTTGACTCCTCGAGGTTAGAATAGTCATTAGGATGATATTCTGAACAAGAATCAACAGGTGGGGACCATATGAGTTTCATTGCATCAAGAATGGCACTCAATGCCTTGGTGCCAATTTTGTAAGTCATTGCAGTGTTTAGCTTCAAGAGTGGACTGCTGCTAGTGCGACACAAAGCAGCTACATAGATCATAGTGTAGATATAATGGGAAAACCTTAAGCATCAGAGTAAAATCAGCAAAGTGGAACTTGCTGGAATATATGTGCTAGTATTGCTGGTACGGCTAGAAAGGCTTCGGATACCAGCTCTCTTCAAGTGAAGGTGTGGTACTATTAATATCAATGTAACTCTCTAAGGCGACACGGCTCCCCGCATTTCCTTGCTATGCTTATAGGATTCAAGTGGGCAGGCCACTACAAATCCTATTCCTATATTTACAAGATCCTACGAATCAAAGAGGCTCAAAGTGTCCATCACAACTATCGGATTTCGGGTTCCGGCAGACCCTTGAGGTTCAAACACTGGGGTGCATGCGGAGATCTCGCTTCCTACCTACCTGCACCCCTCCGCCTCGATAAGATCTAAGCTATGGAAAGAACAACACAAGAGACACAGGGTTTATACTGGTTCGAACAACACAAGAGACACAGGGTTTATACTGGTTCGGGCCACCGTTGTGGTGTAATACCCTACTCCAGTGTGTGGTGTGGTGGATTTCCTCTTAGGCTGATGATGATGAATGATACAAGGAAGAACAGCCTCGCCAGGGTCTGTTCTTGGCTGGGGCGATGAACTGCTGGGAGGAGTTCAGCCACCCTTCTCTCTCTCTCTCTCTCTCTCTCTCTGATTGTCTTTCCCCGATTCAACCTCCTATCGAACATCTCCTCTTAACCCCTCAGAACCCCTCTCTTCTGTGGGTGGCTGGTCCTATTTATAGAGGCCCTGGTCCTCTTCCCAAATATGGAGCGGGAAGGGAGCCAACAATGGCGGGCTAATTTGAAGGGGGACAGCTAGTACTCGCTACCCTGACAAAAGTAGTCTTCGCCTGCACAAAGCTCTGGTGGTGACGCCGTCTTGGGCTCCACGATGACCTCCGTCTTGCAGTCTTCCTGGTCCTGGTCTCGTTGCACCGAAATGGCAACCTTTGCCTGATGCCTCGGTACTCCGCGGCTGTGCTTGCCCCCTTTGCACAAAGAGGAAAGGAGGACACTGCACGGGCTGGCACCCGCCTGGCGCCCTTGGTCGTCATGGCTTGCGTCACGCGCACCTCGTGAGGTACCCCGCCTTGATCTCTCTGCCTCCTCGCGAGCCAGCCTGATGAGGCCGTGCCTGAGGAAGCTCCGTGTCGTCCGCCCCGCGAGGCTTGGCCCCTCGCGAGGGTCTTGGGTCTGTGTTGATGAAGATGGGCCGTGCTGGGCCCCCCCCCCTTGAGCCACGCCGCGGGCCGCAGGTAGGCAAGTCTGGGGACCCCCGTTCCCAGAACACCGACAGTAGCCCCGGGCCCAAGGCGCGCCTGGACTTGGCCGTGCAAGGAGGCGGAAGGGCAAGAGCGAAGTGCCACGGGCCCTAACAGCCTGCGGCCTTGGGCGCCGCGTGGTGGTTGACTGGACGTGGGCGCCTCAGCAACTGCACGGATTGGACAAGTCCCTGCATGCAAAGCGGGTCATGATTACCTGCGATCGTGGAGGTCGGTGGTTGGCCTTCGCCGGCTATAAGTACGGAACGGCGCGTGCCCTTCCAGTCCATCCCTTCTTGTGTATCCTTCTTCCCGATCCTTGCTCCGTCTTGCTGCGATGGCTCTGATCCGCCAGTTCTCGATGGCAGAGAAGGGAAAGGCTCCCCGAGAGGAACCAGACCCACTCCCGCCGAAGAAACTGCACGTCCCCCGTGGCCCGGACGAGGGGGCCCTTCAGGTGGTGTTGAGGCCTTGGTGCGAGTGGGCGCCGGTTGGAGTGCTGCCCCGGGAGAGGTGGCTGGGGCCCTGCTGCGGCGAGGACTGGGCCCGCCGACCGCTCCCTTGGCGGCTCCTTAGGCGGAGGAGGCATCAGAGGTTCCAGCGACTCTGGCAAGCTCTTTGCGACTCCGGAGACGAGCGACGACAGCTATGAGCCCCCGAGCCGGCTCCGCTCCTGGAGCAAGGCGGGCTCGCCAGGCCGCCGCCGACTCTGATCTGGATGGGGTTGGCACCGGTGCTTGACGGCCCACTGTTGATGATGGCATCTCCTGCTGGGGCGCGCGTAGTTAGTGTCCCTTTAGGATCGGTTCCCTGCGAGGAATCAAAAACGCGTCCCGTGGGGGCTTGTAAGGTGCCTGTGATCCTGTTTTGTTAATATAACCCTTGTCATAGAATTGTGCGAGTTGCTCATTCCGTCTTAGCTCAGTCCTCCCTTTCGAACCTCACGAGGGCTTGGTGCTCTGCGCCGACAAGTCCCAGTCCCAAGGCGGCTTCAGCCGTCACTGGTATGCCAGGTTGCGATGCCGTGGTCAAGGCCAGGAGGTGAGCGACCCGGAGTCGCGATGCTCAGGAGGTCCCCTTTGGCGCCCAAGCAGCCGTCGTTTGGTGAGAAAGAAGAGCAGCGTCGCTAACACGGGATAGCATTAGGTGCGGGGATGGTGCCACGGTAGCTGGCGCTTCCGGGTGATGACTTATCTCGAGAATCAGGGGCCGCTCTCTAGCGTGTCGCCCGGTCCGTGCATCGGCAGGCGTGAGGGTGCTCGGCGAGGTCCTCGTGTGTCTCTCCCCCTCTCGCCTTTGTTCCCCTTTCTGCTCTACGTCCTCGGGTCCCGGCCCTCGAGCGAGTCTCAGCCGTCGCTGGTATGCCAGGTCGTGATGCCGTGGACAAGGCCAGAGGGTGAGCGCTGGAGAGCCAGTAGGATCCCTGAGTCACGATGCTCAGGCACCCCCCCTTTAACGTGCAAGCGGTTCACGCGGACGAGAGTGGAGGAGACACCGCAAGGGCCTTGCCTGACGCAGCTCCTTTAAGAGATCTTGTAGACCCATCATAGAAAAGAAAACGAGGGGTTGCCATGACAATTGACAGTCAGCCGTTGGTTGCTTCCGAGGGGTAATGAGGCACTGAAGGCTTGACGAGGTGACGCTATGCGGGGCTGCCGTGGCCAGAGCTCAGCCTTCCAGGTTTGTCGGCGTTGCAGGGATGGACCCATGCGCAAGCGTCATGCCATTTGGGAGCAGCTCCGTTAGTTGGCGCCAGCTGAGCAGGCAACTAGGTAAAACACATTAGCCGCGAAGGAGTGGATTCGTTCAAATAGATGCTTGGAAGGCGGACATCACTGGGTCAGGCCTGAGCGACTTGGGGATCATGCAGCCCGAGGGGCGCCCGCAATAAGGTAAGCTAGCAACTTGAAATAAAATGGATACATGCCGCAGGGATGGACCCACGCGGCCTGGGAATAATGCAGCCCTCGGGGGCGCTCCCAGCTGGAAGTGAAACTTGAAAGATGTCACCCGATGGTGTTAGGGACGAAGGGGTGTTGGTGTAGCAGACTCCGTGGGCTGCGGAAGCCGATCCTCATGAGCCCCCAGGCCCGGGGGCCTCGGGAGGATCCGGAGGTGCTGGCGGCTCCCCGTGGACCATCTCCATCTCTGCCAGGGCTGCGGAACGCCTGGCCTCTTGTGCCTCCATGATGCCCCTCATGAGGCGCTGGTACGTGGCAGCCGCGTTCGGCAAGCCATAAGGCATGCGAATGTAGCTGTGGGGTGGACCTCCGCAGCGCCCCACTCGCGAGCGCCAGAGGCGCTCTAGAGAGGCGACTCGGTTGAGCCCTGGTATGTCGATGTAGACGCGCAGCCCAACATCCTCGCCTGGATGGGGAGCCACTGCTGGTAGATGGCGGCCGCCTTTCATGACTCTTGACTCCTGTAGCTCCTGAATGGCCTTGCTGACGAACTCCTGAGGGTCTTGCTCTCCTTGCCTTACTCCTTCTTGAGGGAAGCGTGCTTCGAAACACGCCTCCATGTGGTGCCCAAGCGCCTCCCTCGTGACCCTAGACAGGTCGGTGGCCCTCCAGGGGAGAGCCCCTGAGCCCTGCCTGGGGAGGGCGCCGGGCGCGCTTTCCTATGCGATGGAAGGAGGTTCCCCCTGGGCAGGCACGGGCCCAGAGGGGCCTGCCTCCTGAGGAGCCGGGCCGGACGATGTCTTCTTCTTCTTGGGGGCGGTCTCGGGAAGCCTCCTGCTTCCGTGATCCGGGTCTTCTAGTGACGCGGCCTGAAAGGCTCGTTCCAAGGAACACACCGCATCCTTCTCTTCACAGGGCACCATGATGACTAAGCCACTTCCTGGCATCTTGAGGACGTTATAGCCGTGGTGAGTTACGGCCATGAACTTGGCCAGCGCTGGGTACCCAAGGATGGCGTTGTATGGCAGGCGAATGTGAGCGACGTCGAAGTCGATGAGCTCGGTGCAGTAGTTGTCGCGTGCCCCGAAGGTGACAGGGAGGTGGACTTGCCCGATCGGGACCATGGAGCCGTCGGTGACTCCGGAGAAAGGCTTGGTTGGCTGAAGCTGGTTGTAGGGCACTTGGAGATTGTTGAATGTTTCCACGGACAGGACGTTGAGCCCTGCCCCGCCATCGACGAGGGTCCTGGTGACCACCACGTTGCTGATGATTGGGGAACAGAGCACCGGGAGGACTCCGGCTGTAGCCGCACACTTGAGCTGATCTATCGAGCTGAACATGATGGCGCACGCCGACCACCTGAGTGGGTGCGTGGCTTCGAGCTTGGAGAGGACTGCATTCGCTTCATAGGCGAACTGCTTGAAGATGCGTTGAGAGGCTGGGGCTTGAGCCCCGCCCAGGATGCAGGCGATCGCGTGCGGCTCCTGGAAGCCCCCAGCCTCCTCGTCCTGGTGGCGGTCCTCATTTCTCCTTGGTTGCGGCGGCAGCGGAGGGAGGCCTGCATTGCCTTGCGGGCGATCCTCGCGAGGCCGACCTCTCCAGTCTCCCTCGCGAGGCGGGTCTTGCCAGTGATCCTCGTGAGGTTGATCGCGCCACCCTTGGCGCGGGCCACGGTCTTCCCAGCGTCCTGCGTTCCTTCCTCCTCCTCGACCGTAGCCCCGGTCACCGCGGTCGGGGCGA
This sequence comes from Triticum dicoccoides, assembly GCF_002162155.2. Taxonomy (NCBI): domain Eukaryota; kingdom Viridiplantae; phylum Streptophyta; class Magnoliopsida; order Poales; family Poaceae; genus Triticum; species Triticum dicoccoides. Next base: position 464,764,123 of record NC_041380.1, on the reverse strand, counting down.
CGGCCGATCCTTTCTTCTCGCACGGCTCGGAGCTCTTGACATTCGTTGGTGTTGTGGGTGTGGAGGTCGTGGTACACGCAGTACCGGCTGCCCTTGGAAGGCTCGAGCTGATCTCTGCCCTGCTTGGTGTCTGGTTCTACCGTGAGCATGGCATCCCCCTTGCGCTTCACATCCTTGGCCTTGGGCTTCTTCTCTTCCGGGTCCGCGGCAGGCAGCTCGAGGAGGGAGAGACGCCCTTCCTCAGCCCTGGCGCACTTGGTTGCCAAGTTGAACAACTCCAAAGAAGCGCACAGGTCTTCATGCATCGCCAGCTCCTCCTTCATCTTGACATCGCGCACGCCGTCGGAGAAAGCTGAGATGATGGCCTCTTCAGTCACCCTGGGAATCTTGAGGCGTGCGTTGTTGAAGCGCTAGATGTACTTCTGCAGGGTCTCCCCGGGTTGTTGCTTGATGCGGCGCATGTCGCTCACGACGGGTGGCCGGTCGCGAGTACCTTGGAAGTTGGCGATGAAGCGGGTGCGCATCTCGTCCCAGGAGGAGATCGTGCTTGGAGCCAGGTTCAGGAGCCAGGTGCAGGCCCTGTCCTTGAGCACCATGGGAAACCAGTTCGCCATGACCTTCTCGTCTCCGTTGGCAGCTTCGATGCCCAGCTCGTAGAGCTGGAGGAACTCCGCAGGGTCATCCGTGTCATCGTAGCGAGGAGGCAGGTCTGGCTTGAACTTGCCGGGCCACGCGACACTGCGTAGCTCGGCGGTGAAGGCACGACAGCCTGCTGTGGCCACAGGAGGCCTTGGGTGACAGAGAGCTTGGTCTTGCATGTCCCCACGCGCTGCAGCTGCGTCTTGACGTGTGGGAGCAGGAGCATGGTCACGACGTGCTGGAGCAGGGAGCGCCCTGGCAGCTTCTTGCGGGCGAGGGACTTCCTGGCAGCTCTGCTCTTGCTGCGCTGGCACCTAACAGAGCGGGTTCCGCCCAGGGGCCACGCGCCTTGGATCCATGGCGCCTTCTTGAGGAGGAGGCGGCCGGGGCACCACCGGAGCTTCGTCGCCCGCGCAGGGCGGGGTGTGGTGCAGCGGAACGGACGGCGCAGGAGAGCCCCCTGCGGCGCGGACAAGCTCGGTGACGCGGTCGAACCATTCTTCGTAGACGTCGTCGATGGGGCGGTAGCGCAGGAGCTCGTTTGCTGCGATGAGCGCAGCTCGAGCCTCCATGGGTGCGCGGAGCACGCGGACGAAGAACCAGCTGGGGGAGAGAGGGAGTTGCGGTGCGGCCGTCTTGCCGCACGGACGGATGCTGAGACGATGCTTGCTGCTCGTCCCCCGCCGGGCCGGTGGCGGCATTGACGGCAGGTGATGGGGAACGATGAGGACGCCCGCCGACAGGAGCCGTCTGGGCGACGCGGGAAGGAGAGCGGCCCGGCGCTCGGCGCGGGCCCGACGAGCGTCAGACATGGGTGCGATGGTCGGAGGAGAACGGGGTGGTGGAAGACGAATTCTGGCGCACCCCTACCTGGCGCGCCAAATGTCGGATTTCGGGTTCCGGCAGACCCTTGAGGTTCGAACACTGGGGGCGCACGGAGATCTCGCTTCCTACCTACCTGCGCCCCTCCGCCTCGCTAAGATCTAAGCTATGGAAAGAACAACACAAGAGACACAGGGTTTATACTGGTTCGTGCTACCGTTGTGGTGTAATACCCTACTCCAGTGTGTGGTGTGGTGAATTGCCTCTTGGGCTGATGATGATGAATAATACAAGGAAGAACAGCCTCGCGAGGGTCTGTTCTTGGCTGTGGCGATGAACTGCTGGGAGGAGTTCAGCCACCCTTCTCTCTCTCTCTCTCTGATTGTCTTTCTCCGATTCAACCTCCTATCGATCCTCTCCTCTTAACCCGTCCGAACTCCTCTCTTCTGTGGGTGGCTGGTCCTATTTATAGAGGCCCTGGTCCTCTTCCCAAATATCGAGCGGGAAGGGAGCCAACAATGGCGGGCTAATTTGAAGGGGGACAGCTAGTACTCGCTACCCTGACAAAAGTAGTCTTCGCCTGCACAAAGCTCTGGTGGTGACGCCGTCTTGGGCTCCACGATGACCTCTGTCTTGCAGTCTTCCTGGTCCTGGTCTCGTTGCACCGAAATGGGAACCTTTGCCTGATGCATCGGTACTCTGCGGCTACGCTTGCCCCCTTTGCACCAAAGAGGAAAGGAGGACACTGCGCGGGCTGGCACCCGCCTGGCGCCCTTGGTCGTCATGGCTTGCGTCACGGGCACCTCGTGAGGTACCCCGCGTTGATCTCTCTGCCTCCTCGCGAGCCAGCCTGACGAGGCCGTGCCTGAGGAAGCTCCGTGTCGTCCGCCCCGCGAGGCTTGGCCCCTCGCGAGAGTCTTAGGTCTGTGTTGATGAAGATGGGCCGTGCTGGCCCCCCCCCTTGAGCCACGCCGTAGGCCGCAGGCAGGAAAGTCTGGGGAACCCCGTTCCCAGAACGCCGACAACAACTGACCGTATAGACCTCTACACTGCAAATGTCCCTGCTCATCTTCAGTACAAGGAACATATTGTACTACTATCATACTCCCTCCATTCCAAAATATAAGTCTTGGTAGAAATTTCCACTATGGATCACATACAGATGTATCCAGGTACATTTTAGAGTGTAGATTCACTCATTTTGCTCCATATGTAGTCCATGGTGGAATCTATACAAAGACTTGTATTTAGGAACGGAGAGAGTACATATTAAAGAAGAACGGAAGAGGAACATGGTAAAGAAGAGCAAGCAGATTTTGGATAATAAAAATGTTGGTTGCGCAGTGCCCACACTTGATGAACCAGAGCATATTAAGAATGCAACTCCTAGCTGTCTCTCGACCATTTCAGGTGGTTGGATGAAGATCCTACATCTCCTAACCCTTCTTCTTCCTCATCTCTGATTCTTCCCATACAGAACACCGCACACCGGCCCCCACCGCATGTGTTCCTCCGCCACCCCCACCCCACCCCCACCTGCATCGAGTTTTCTTCGTTTGGCGAGGCCCCACAACCACCCGAGCCCCTTCGATCGCACCGGCGAACTCCGGCGAGCTCTGAAAAATCGACTGACCCAATTTTGAAATTTAGTCTACTGTGATTTAACTAGTGTGGAATATAAAAGGGGAAAACCATAAGCATTGCGAGTATGGTGTTGAGCATGCCATGGCGGATCTAAAGGTGCAAACCGGACAAAGGCAATGTCGGTGTCAAAACCGGCGGATCTCGGGTAGGGGGTCCCGAGCTGTGCGTCTAGGCTGGATGGTAACAGGAGGCAAGGGACACGAAGTTTTACCCAGGTTCGGGCCCTCTTGATGGAGGTAAAACCCTACGTCCTGCTTGATTAATATTGATGATATGGGTAGTACAAGAGTAGATCTACCACAAGATCGGAGAGGCTAAACCCTAGAAGCTAGCCTATGGTATGATTGTTGTTATGTATGTTGTCCTACGGACTAAAACCCTCCGGTTTATATAGACACCGGAGAGGGTTAGGGTTACACAAAGTCGGTTACAATGGTACGAGATCCACATATCTGTATCGCCAAGCTTGCCTTCCACGCCAAGGAAAGTCCCTCCCGGACACGGGACAAAGTCTTCAATCTTGTATCTTCATAGTCCAGGAGTCGGGCTGAAGGTATAGTCCGGCCATCCGGACACCCCCTAATCTAGGACTCCCTCAGTAGCCCCTGAACCAGGCTTCAATGACGACGAGTCCGACGCGCAGATTGTCTTCGGCATTGCAAGGCGGGTTCCTCCTCCAAGTACTTCATAGAAGATTTTGAACACAAAGATAGTGTCCGGCTCTGCAAAATAAGTTTCCACATATTGCCATAGAAAGAATAATATTTACACAAATCTAATTTGCTCACGTATTCCGTAGTGTGACATCGCACCACGGCCAAGCCTTTATTCGAATCGTTTTATTGTCCCACCTCAGTGTGTCATGCGAGGCGGTTTCCTTGGCACATCTCGTCGAAGCAGAGATCGTGTCCCCTTATTTCGGGATTCTCATCAATACGGGCGTGGGTAACCCAACCGCGCCATTGATTACGACGCTTGGATATAAGCGAGTTTTACCAGGCTGGTGGGGACATGTAGTTGCGTCCACCCATATAAGGGGATAAGGATCCACCTTTTCACCTACGCCTTCTTCGTCCTTTGCCTATCCATTTTCGCGCACTCGAGCTCCGGCGCCCAAGTCCGCACTCCCCACATCAACCTTCTCCAGCCATGTCCGGAGCGGGAGGCAAGTGGATGGTCTCCTCCGTCACGGAGGGACACATCAAAAACTGAGGAAGGCCGGATACTTGTCTAACGACATCGCGTACCTGCTTCCCGAAGAGGGGCAGCTCCTCCCCACCCCAAGGCCCCATGAGAGGGTAGTGTTCCTTCCCCACTTCCTCCGTGGACTGGGCTTTCCTATCCACCCATTCGTCTGGGGACTCATGTTCTACTACGGCCTCGATTTCCAAGATCTGGCCCCGAACTTCATTCTCAACATCTCGGTGTTTATCGCCGTGTGCGAGGCTTTCCTCCGCATCCGCTCCCATTTCGGCCTATGGCTCAAGACTTTCAATGTCAAGCCGAAGGTGGTGCGCGGCAACCAGGCGAAGTGCGGAGGCGCCATGGTGGGCAAGATGTCCAACGTCTTATGGCTCGAGGGCTCCTTTGTGGAGACCCTGAAGGGGTGGCAATCGGGGTGGTTTTACATCACCGAGCCGCGCGACCCATAGTGGGTCGCAGCCCCCGAGTTCCGGTGCAGACCCCCAACGCGGCTCACGTCCTGGAAAGAGATGAGCCTGTCGTGGGGCAGCAAAGGAGAGGTGAGTGGACTACAAACATGCATCCAAACCCTGGTGAACAAGAAGCTCAAGCTTGTCAACGTAGTCCAGGTTATGCTCATCCGCCGGATCCTCCCGGGTCAACAACGGGCCTTCAATCTGTGGGAGTTCAACCCGGCGCAGCACCGAACTCTGAGCAGGCTCTTCGACACGACGTATGAAGATGCCTGGAAGGTGCTTTTCAAGGGCGCCGAGGCTCCCGCATCCGCTACCAAGGATCACGGATTCAGCGCGCAGCGTCACACTAGCGCGGTAAGTTGTTTGTACCTTTTATAGGGTATTAGTTTTTCATAGTTTAACTCTATGCGGGATCTAAGCTCCCTTACCTTCGACAGGATTGGCAGGCGAAGTCCGGACAGATCGACTGTCCGGCTCCTTTGCCCGAAGACCCAGCCGACGCCTGCTTGGAGAAGCTACTGGTTCCGGCACCCTATGTGGTGCCGGAGAAGAAGGCCATGAAGAAGGCCACGGGGACTCGAAAAAGTGCCCGGCGCCAGGAGGTGTCGGGTTCATCATCTGACGGCTCCAAGGCGCATTCCTCCCGTGAAGACGAGGAGGAGGAACAAGAGACCTCTCCCCCTCCAGTGGGGGGGGGAGAAGAAAAGGAAGGCCGCCCTCACTGGGGAGGCCGAAGGGTCCAAGAAGGGGAAAACCCTTCCTCCGGACTACTCCACCAACGCCGACAACGGCGGAGAGGAGTGGCCGCTCAGGGCCAAGCCCCTGGCAAAACCGTAAGTATCCGGATACCAGAGTAATTCATAGTATTCCATTATTGCACAGCTTTCCCTTATGTCGAATATGATTATGCAGCCCACCCAAAGACCGGCTCGACGCATCGTCGAGCGGTTCACTGGACTCGTCGGATGTGAATTCGCTTCCGACGGCTACCTCCCCCCGCCCTACGGACGACGCCGAAGTGTTGTCCCAACAAGTTCCAAGCCAGGAGGATGTGGTCCTGGAGGCGCCGCAAGGCGACCTCCCAGACTCCAGAAGTAAAGGGGATAAAACCCCCCAGGGCTCCAAGTCCGGCTCTAGGCCGGACACCGCTCCGGAACCTTCAAAGGTTCCAGAGTCCGGCGGGCGACCTCCTTCCAAGAGGAGCAAGCCCACCGTGCTGGTGACCCCCGTCCAACCGGAGGCGCCAGACAATCTGTTGGAGGTGCTCAAAGGCACCTCCATCAACGAGGAGCACCGCACCATTATGAGTGCGGTGGTCCAGAAGGTTCAGTCCGCCAAGAGCGGACTGACTGAAGCTTGCGCTAGCCTTTTAATAGGCTTTGATGTAAGTAAAGAATGTGTAAATAATATTACCGCATAGACAGTAGCCCCTGATGCTCTGTTTGGCGTTCGGGAAGAAAAGCCGAATAGAGGATCAAATAAAATTCGCAGGAGTCTAACAAACAGGAGTTAATATGCGTATGCAGGCTTCTCTACTGGCGTCCGCCGCACTGACTGCGGAAGTGGACACGCTAAAGCAGAACCTCGAGCAGTCCGAACAAGAGCTCGGGCGTGCCAAGAAGCAGCTCGAGGGCAAGGAAGGTAAGAAATACCTTGTTTAAATATATATAAAAAAAGTGCAATTGCCAAAAAATGACAGGATTATCGTGGCTATTGTAGGTGACACGTCTAAGGTGGCGACCCTTAAGCAAGCGCTGTTCGAGGCCGAGAAGAGGGCGGCCACGGAGCGCACCAAGCGGGAGAAGTATGAGGCCCAGGTTGGCAAGGTGCGGCAAGAGCTCCGGGCTCTTATGAAAAAACATGAGAGTTTGGAGCTTGACTCAAAGACGCGAGCGTCCGAACTCGCGGTGGCTATTGAAAATGTCAAGTCTGCCAAGGCCGAATCCCAGAAGACCCTCCAGGAGCTGGATGCGATGAAAAAGATAGTGGCGGGTAAGGCATTCTTTATGCAAAGCAAACACATAAACGTGAGTTACTTGTTACTTACCCGAATCCGGAGCTCTCCAGAAGCATTCGCAGATCTTCCCCGTAGCGTGTCCAATGCCGCCACATTCTATCGAGCCGAGGAGGGCAGCTCGACAGAGAAGGTGCTCTAGTCTCAGTATGCTGAGGCCGGACACCCCGTGCCACTGAGCGACCAGCTGAAGCAATTGGTCGAGCGCCACAAGGCGGCCGAACAGGCCATGAAGGGCCTCATAGTTTGGCTCTGGCCTGCAGAGGCTCTGCCTGGGAGCTATTTTGGGCTGGTGCGGCGGCTGGTGGGGGCCTTTCCAAGGCTCGAAGTCATCAAGCACTCTGTCTACATTAAAGGTGCCCGTAGGGCCCTTGCCCGTGCTAAGGTGCACTGGGGCAAGCTGGATGCTGAGAAGCTTGTGAAGGACGGGCCACCACCGGGGAAAGAGCATCGCAGGCCCGAGAATTATTATAAGGATGTTCTGAAGGGTGCCCGCCTTATGGCGGATGAATGTTCCAGGGATGTAATTTTTGAGCAAAACTCGCTCGTTTTGTCCTGTGCGCTGAAAACATGTTCATATGCGCTAAGCAATGCTGTTGGAATTTAAAATATTACCTTCTGTGCGGCTGTTTATCAATTCTGAGAGATGGCGAGTCGTCGGCTTCTGCCCCCGTGCCGCTAGTGTTGGGGTGTTCGGGGATAAACCTGATCGCTCTTTTTCCCATGTTTGGGTCCTTCGAGGGAGGCGCTCAGCACAACAAACAAGGCAATCGGACTATAATGCGTGAACACTCTCACTTAGCCATAGAATTCTATAATTTTAAATTTCGGCGAAGCCCCTGGTATTCGGAAGACCGAGTTCGGGGCGCTATCCACGCCTTGGCCGGACAGAGCCGACTCCTCGCTCTAAGCGGCATAAGTCTTTAGGGACTCGAAAAACCTCTCGAACAGCGACCAACTCTCGCTTCATCATGACAGTCAGTTTTAGCTTTCTCTACTGAGGTGCTTGACCCAGCTCAACTGGGGCACAATTGCAGTAGTTCTCCTAGTGCTACCTTAGCCGACATAGCGGAACGTAAGGCACCAAAACATAGGAGCCGGAAAACCCAACTATTGACCCAAGACATGATTCGGAGTCAATGCATATAATGCTATAAGTTCGGGGTGCCGCACTTGTTAAAGTGTTCGGACTTCTCACACCATATTGAGGGGTACTAAAGCCCCTGGCGTATTTTGGCCGTACCAAAGTGTACGGGTGCAACATGTCGTTAAGGAACATATATTTGTAAAAAAAAGTAATGCAAAAATAGACAAAAGCTATGCATTGTTTATTAAAAGGGGCTGCGATCAAAGCAGAACAATACAAATAATGTGATGAGCAAAAGGTTGGACTATTTAACATGTCCGTTCCAGGGGCAGGCTGCGGAATGGTATGCGAAACAGGTATACTGCTCGTGATAGAGACCACCTGGGAGTTCCGTAATGCGGCATGGCTTGTCTGCTTCCCTGGTTCTCGCATCGTTTGTGCGGCAATTGAACTGCCAAACAGGCCTTCCGAAGAATGGAGTCCTAAAAGTAAGAGAAAATTAAAAAATCGGCAGCCCCTGGTGCGGTTTAAGCCGTGTTTCGGGCATGCCGTGATGGTGCCCCTCCCCCTGTACCCATGGTATTTCTAGAGCATAGTTATGTACGTGAAGCGCTGGTGTCGCATTTTTGCGAGGGCTGGGGTTGGGGCCGCATTGCTACGCCTGCTCGGAACGTGCCAGGCGGTCTTGTTGTAGGTTACTCCGGGCGCGCTTGACGGTGTCCGGACGTTTAATGGCCGGACTGGAGAACTTCCTGGAGAGGCTGCTTTGTACTTCGGCTACAAGGGCCGCCGTGTGCTCCTCTGTTCGTAGGGAGCGTTAGGTGTTTCCATTGACCGTAATTACTCCTCGAGGGCCTGGCATCTTGAGCTTAAGGTATGCGTAGTGCGGTACCGCATTGAACTTGGTGAATGCGGTTCGCCCGAGCAGTGCGTGATAGCCACTGCGGAATGGGACTATGTCGAAGATTAACTCCTCGCTTCGGAAATTATCCGGAGATCCGAAGACCACTTCAAGTGTGACTGCGCCTGTACAGTTGGCCTCTACACCTGGTATTACGCCTTTAAAGGTCGTTTTGGTGGGCTTAATCCTCAAGGGATCTATGCCCATTTTCTGCATTGTATCCTGGTAAAGCAGGTTCAGGCTGCTGCCGCCGTCCATAACGACTCTAGTGAGATGAAATCTGTCAATAATTGGGTCTAGAACCAATGCGGCGAATCCGCCATGACGGCTGCTAGTGGGATGGTCCCTTCGATCAAAGGTGATCGGGTAGGAGGACCATGGGTTGAACTTTGGAGCGACTGGCTCTACCACGTATACGTCCCTTAACGCGTTTCCGCTCCCTCTTGGGGATGTGGGTTGCGTATATCATGTTCACCGTCCGCACTTGTGGGGGAAAACCCTTCTGTCCACTGTTGTTCGGCGGCCGGGGCTCTTCGTCATCATCGTTATGCAGCCCTTGTCTTTATTTTCGGCATTTAACTTGCCTGCCTGCTTGAACACCCAACAATCCCTATTGGTGTGATTGGCCGGCTTTTTGGGGGTGCCATGTATCTGGCACAAGCGGTCGAGTATTCTGTCCAAACTGGACGGGCCCCTAGGATTTCTTTTGAATGGCTTTTTCTGCTGACTGGATTTATAGCCTCTGAATCCGGCATTAACTGCCGTATCCTCAGCATTGTCGCCGTTAATGCGGCGCTTCTACTTGTTGCGACGTGACCTGCCACTACTGTCCCTGGTATCTGAATTACCAGGGTTCTTGGTCATATTGTTGCTACGAGCAAGCCAGCTGTCTTCTCCCGTGCAAAAGCGGGTCATGAGTGTCGTGAGTGCTGCCATAGATTTCGACTTTTCCTGTCCAAGGTGCCGGGCAAGCCACTCGTCACAGATATTGTGCTTGAAGGCTGCTAGGGCCTCTGCGTCTGGACAGTCGACAATTTGATTTTTCTTTGTTAGGAACCGTATCCAGAATTGCCTGGCCGATTCCTCTGGCTGCTGAATTACGTGGCTTAGGTCATCGGCGTCTGGTGGTCGCACATAAGTGCCCTGGAAATTGTCGAGGAATGCGGCTTCCAGGTCCTCCCAACAACTGATTGATCCTGTTGGCAAGCTGTTAAGACAATGCCGAGCTGGTCCTTTAAATTTGAGTGGGAGGTATTTGATGGCGTGGAGATCATCGCCGCGGGCCACGTGGATATGAAGGAGATAATCCTCGATCCATACCGCATGATCTGTTGTGCCATCATATGATTCAATGTTTATGGGTTTGAAACCCTCGGGGATTTGATGATCCATTACTTCGTCTGTGAAGCATAGTGGGTGTGCGGCGCCTCTGTACTGGGCTACATCACGACGTAGCTCCAATGAGCTTTGTCTACTGTGTTCGGCCCTACCGGATTTGTGTCCGGCGTGATGGTTATCGTCTCGAGTCATGGGGCGCCCACGCGATCCGTAGATTGATCTTGTTTGCCCTGCCTTGTCCTCCAACATATCTCGCAGGTCTGGCGCATTTTCCCGTGCCTTGGTGCGGGGTGCGGCTTGAGTGGAGGGCCGAAAGGCCTCTCTGTCGCGGCCACGAGGTGGTCGGTCGGCCGTATCAAGTGCTGGTGATGTAGGTTTAAGTGCTTCCTCCTCTAATCAGGGTAGCAACCTGCGCTTTGGGTAGCTCTTAGAGGGGCGTTCGAGTTTATGCTCTTCGGCCGCAAGGACTTCAGTCCATCTGTCGACTAGCAAATCTTGATCAGCTCTAAGCTGTTGCTGTTTTTTTCTTGAGGCTTCTTGCCGTGGCCATAAGCCTGCATTGAAAACGCTCTTGCTCGACGGGATCCTCTGGCACGACGAATTCGTCGTCGTCGAGGCTTGCCTCGTCTTCGGAGGGAGGCATATAATTATCGTCCTCGACCTCTCTGTCTGCCGCTCTCTCATGAGGGCTGGCTTCTCCATCCTCATGTGCTGGATCTTGCTGGAGGTGGTTTTCTTCGGCACTCTCCGGAGTATTATTATCTCCCGTGCTGGAATCACCGCATTTGCTTTGGCGGGATTTTGAGTGGCGCCGCTAACGCCGGCGCTTAGGCTGTTTCTTGGAGGGGTCATCCTTCGTTGTTCCATCGCCATCTCCTTCTTTTGGGGTGTCCACCATGTATATGTCATATCACGAGGTGGCTTTCCAGGGCCCAATAGGCGCTGGTTCTTCATCATCTCCTGCATCAGCGTCCATACCGTCGATGTCTTCGGAGTCGAAGTCGAGCATGTCGGTTAAATCGTTGATAGTGGCTACAAAGTGGGTGGTGGGTGGGCTTTGAATTTCTTCATCGTCCGTATCCCAACCTTGCTGACCATAGTCCGGCAAGGGCTCTCCTGATAAAGAGAGAGACTTTAGTGTCTTCAGAATATCGCTGAAAGGCGAGTGCTGAAAGATGTCCGCAGCAGTAAACTCCATGATCGGCGCCCAATCAGATTTGATCGGCAGGGGAGCGGAGGGTTCGGAGTCCGGAGAGGAGTACGGCTCCTTGGAGTCACGAGTCTCATGGAGTGCGGGGCTGGTGTTCGGCTCGATCGCCATTGGGATCGCAGCCCCCGAGGCGACGTCCAACCACCCATCCTTGATTGGCACAGTTGGCTCCGAATTAAGGGTCGAAGCCGATGCGGGCGCGGCCTCCAGGGCACTATTCGGCGGCAGAGCTAGATCATGCTCGTCGTGACAGTGCGGCGCGCTCGGCAGTGGCTCGAATCCGTCGAAGATGAAGTCCCCGCGGATGTCAGCCGTGTAGTTTAAACTTCCAAATTTGACCTGACGGCCAGGGGCATAGCTTTTGATCTGCTCCAGATGGCCAAGTGAATTGGCCCGCAGTGCGAAGCCGCCGAAGTAGAAGATCTGTCCGAGGAGGAAGGTCTCACCCTGGACTGCATCACTATTGATGATCATAGGAGCCATCAAGCCTAACGGCGACGACACAGAGGAACTCTCAATGAAAGCACCAATGTCTGTGTCAAAACCGGCGGATCTCGAGTAGGGGGTCTCGAATTGTGCGTATAGGCTAGATGGTAACAGGAGGCAAGGGACACTAAGTTTTACCCAGGTTCGGGCCCTCTTGATGGAGGTAAAACCCTACGTCCTGCTTGATTAATATTGATGATATGGGTAGTACAAGAGTAGATCTACCACGAGATCGGAGAGGCTAAACCCTAGAAGCTAGCCTATTGTATGATTGTTGTTCTGTATGTTGTCCTACGGACTAAAACCCTCCGGTTTATATAGACACTGTAGAGGGTTAGGGTTACACAAAGTCGGTTACAATGGTAGGAGATCCACATATCTGTATCTCCAAGCTTGCCTTCCACGCCAAGGAAAGTCCCTCCCGGACATGGGACGAAGTCTTCAATCTTGTATCTTCATAGTCCAGGAGTCCGGCTGAAGGTATAGTCCGGCCATCCGGACACCCCCTAATCCAGGACTCCCTTAGGAAACTTCACAACCAAGACAAGAAATCAGAGTAAAGCAGCGGAGATCTATTTTCTTGCTGCGATAAATAAGTTGAGCAGATACGAAAGAGTACCGCCTCTGGTGCGGCACCGTGTAGGCATCTGTTGAGAATTTGATGGCGCTGCAGTAGCGATGGCTGTCGGCAGCGTGGAAGTAGATCTAGGAGGGTAGACGGTGGCGGCGGGGCGCGGTGGACGAGACGGTCGTAGGAGCGGCGCCGGCAAGGTGGACGACGGCGAGGATGAAGCGAGAGGACGGGATGCAAGGATCCCGGTCCGAAGCCGTGGATGAGAGAGGTCGATCTCTTGTAACGGACGGCGGCGTTAGGGTATCAGCGCCGGCTTGGTGGAGGAGGACGGCGGTGGATGGGGTGGCGGACGGCGGTGGACGGAGGAGGGTGGGGTGGAGAGGGTGTTTTGGCGCCCACGGAGTACGAATGGGGAAAAGGGAGGTAGAGAGGAAGGGGAACCCGTGTATTCAGGGCACGCTTGTCTCAAATGCGAGACAATTTACAAACTTAGCACCCGTTTCAAATTTCTACTACATCACAGCAACACTAGTCGGTCGGGGATAGGACGATAATCTCACATACACCGAATATTTCCCGACGAGAGTTTGTTTTTGGCGCCCACCGTGTATGAATATGAATCGGGGAGGGAGTCGATTTCGGCTGAGGACACACTGTGTTTTGGCGCCCACCGTGTATGAATTCGGGTGAGAGGCGGTAACGTCACGGTTGGGTGAAATTACAAACCTACCCCTATCGAAACCTATAGAAATCCAACATATAGGCTTTGCGTGGAAGGGATAGGCAGTAGTGATTTCCATCTCGCAGATTTTGGTTTCGGGTGGTTACTGCGACTTTCCCCGCTTCGTTCAAATTTTGCAGAGTGCGTGTTTACCGTGCCAACTCAATTCGAATCCCGTTTGTATTTTTTTCGGGCGGGATCCATCTTCAATTGCAATTACATTCTATATACATCATTTATATATATATACTTTCAAAAGCACAACAAAGAATTTTGCTCCTTTATATGTATAATATGATCTACAAATACAGCGATCTCGAAATCTTAAGGTTGAATTCGAAAAAATTTAACCAAATTATGTTCTACTAAAATGTATGGATCAGTAATATCTACATATTAAATAACATAGATGTGCGTGAATTCATATGAGTATGCATGTTTGATAGATCAATTTTGGTTCGAGTATGGATTACATGTATCATCATCTCGAATTCAAATATTTGAATCCCTTTTTTTTCACTCCTTTCACGCCCATCTCTCTCGCATGCATGCTCCTTTAGGTAGCTATCACTCTCTTTTCTCCAGCTCACCCGCACGCTCACTTCATGTTGCTCCTATCCTCGCAAACATGGTCTCTCGACGTCTCCCTTGAGAAGTGTCACACTCTCCCTATCATTATAAATTACACGGTTTTCATTATCTCTCACGTCTCTACTATTCTCTGGTATCACTCGCTACCTAAGCTTTCTTTTTCACCGCCAAACACACAGTCTCCACTCATCTTTCACTTTGTCTTTCTCTCTATGGGATTCTCTCACACACCCTATATGTCTCTACGTATGACTCATACCACTAAAATTACTCTCTCTATATCTCCTGTAGACACAACATTTGTTGCGGTCTCCTTTTCGTCTCCATCCCAGACTGACATTATTCATTTGTATACCGATCAGACAACCCCGACTACCGTCTCCTCTCTTTGTCTCACAGACACACGCGCACAACTCCTACCACTAAAATGTGAATGGAAAACGAGATTTTGTTATACCCAAACAAAAAAGGACTAGAGGGAGTGATTGCTCTAACACGGACGCGACCTCTCATAGCGCAGGCATTGAACCAGCGCGCAGGCCAAGAGGGCCGCACTCGCTACAGGCCCGGCAGAGCACGCCTCCTCGCCGCGTGCAACCAGCTTAAGACTGCCCCGCCTGCCTTCATTGAATCCACGCGTGTGCCGGCAACACGTCCTTCCGCGAGTCGGCAGGCATTTTAGAACACAAAAAATGAGTACAATATAATTAATTTACGCATGGTCTTGACTAGTTGTGCTCGCACTAGTAGCAGGAACTAGTAGAGGATTTTCTTTATTTATAACTCTCCTCACATTTTTTGGCTTTGAAGTGAATCATGGTTGTGGACATTATGTATGAATGTGCAGATATCTGTGAACATGAGTTTGATGTGGAAGTTGAACTTGGAATGTCGGGCTTGCGCGTGAACTATACCATGTCCAATGCTTCATCTGTTATTGTTTGGAAAGTAATTGTTGTTAATACATGACCCAAAAAAACATTTTGTGCCACATCAGTAGATGCACGGACATCACAACAGGCATGCTGACTGGATAAACATTTGAACCTAGCTATTATGAAGGAAATTTTGTATTGACAACAGTTTTAGATAGCAGGAGACGCCTAGCTTGCTCTGCCTCTGCTATCTTATTTCTGGCTTCTTCCATCTCTTCTTTGGCTTGGGTGATAAGAGCATCTGATTGCTCTTTTTGCTTCTTCAGGAAGTCAGCTACATTCTCAAGGGCTGTTGCACGCTTTCTTTCAGCCTTTACTAATGCCACGAGGACACGAACAACTGACGACTCCACCTAGCTTGTGTGTAATCCAACATCATCTAGGAATTTGCACCTTGTGTCTAATCCAGCATCATTAGGGAACTGGCACCTTGTGTGTAATCCAGCCTCATTTTGGAAACATGATCTCGAGGTTGACCATACTTCCCTCCTCGCAGGAACTTCATCCTGACATGAAGTTACTTCTTTTTTAGATCAATACTCAGAGGAACCTAGGTCCATTTAGTAGAAGCCTAATAAACAGAACTCGGAGAAGTGAATTCAAAAGGAATAAATAAATAAAAACAGACTACAAGGCGAGAACACCCACTTCCTACATCAAGCTAAAAACAAAAGCATTAGGACGATTAAGACTCTTCTTATTACACATCGAAGAACACTACGCTTAAGAGAAACAAAAACTACAACATATACACATCGAAGAACACGAGGCTACACGGAAGTAGTTGAAAGGGTGTTATTTACCAAAGCTCGTTTTACAGGTTCGGTGCAGCTCCTCTTTAACTTGCCACTCTCCTTGAAGATGTCCCGAATATCCCGTGTTTGATCTTCATTGCTCCTCTGCATGTTCGCACTCGTGGTTTTAAAATCTCAACATGGCAAGAAAAATATACGACTAGTAATACTCGTGCATCTTGTGGGCAACATTAAAGCACTCGTCTGCCATGTTAGAGCATCTCCAACAAGATAAACTACTCATACAAATGCATCTTGATGCGTGCAACGCATGGGCATTTTGCTAGTTCTAAAAACCTTTCCATCATTTGCCACACTACTGGTTGCATATGAAAAACCTACCCAAGCACAGCACGATACAGGAGCGACACACAATTACAAGATGATATTCTGTTGGACAATGGAGGCTATAACCAATTACTTTTACGGGAACAATAGCACCCAGGAAATTTGAAGGGTAGGTATGAAAAAAATTGGAACTACACATGTACTGCTAAGTGATTCAATACACACACTACCAATCGAGGAGGAGAATGATGGTCGTGGCGGCCTCTGTGAGTCATGGTCGGCAACGGGAGTCAATTCATTGTCCACGACGGTGGTACTTCTGCGCTTGGCATCGGCTTCCGGGAAGCAGATACGAGACCGTGGAAGACGATGCTGGGGAAGAGGCTCCGTGTACGATGGCGACGGTGGACCGGCTCCAGTTTGGCGTACGAGGTCATCGATTAGGCAGATGCGCTGCGGTGGATGAGTGCGGCATGTAAAGGGGAGGAGCAAGAAGGCTGCCGTGCCGTGGAGCAGTCTATTTTGCGGTGGGGATAGAAATTGGGGAGTATTCAGGTGTACTACTCTGGGTGCCGGGGTGGGGTTGGCTGGGTAGGGTGAAACTGAAGTTATGAAAACAGCCCCCTACCAAGCGTCATCCGTTGGCCTGTTCCGAAGGCTATGATGGTAACTTCCCACTGCTCGAATCAGGGTCACTGGAGATTTTCCCGCCGACCTCAAAATTTTGTGACACTGGACTCCCTGTGTGGCATGTTGAGTGATTCAGCTAAGCAACTAGCGAGTAGTACTAGTAAACTCTGCATATTAGGTTTTGACCGAAGTCAAACTTCCTAAAGTTTGACCAAGTTTATAGAAAAATATGAACATTTACCATAACAAATATGTATGATGTGAAAGTACATTCAATAATGAATCTAATGGTATTTATTTGTTATTGTATATGTTAATATTTTTTGTTATAAGCTTTCTGAGAGTTTACAAAACTTGACTTTGACCAATGCTAATACGCAGACTTAAATAAAAATGGAGGGAGTACACATTTGTTTTCTTAGTTTGTAGTGAACTAATCATTTGTTGAAATTGTGAAATAAATATATTAGGCTATTGACTTCGAATGTAATGGTCTATACAATTCAATAGTTACAATCATTGTCGAATCCCAAGATGTATACAAGGTCTATAGTACTTCACAACATGCTCAAACTCACATAATCCCAGTCAAATGAGAATCTAAATGCATTTCATAGTTATTACTTTGTAGGATGCAACAAGAACAACCATAACTCTACATCAGCCATTATAGAAGCAACATTTTGACATATCCCAATGTGTGAATGAAACATGCAGAGAGAGCTTTTGAAGATGGAGCAGATAGGGAGGGAAAGATTGTATGTATGTGGACGAGAGAGTAGGAGACAAACCTAACGAGAGAGATAGAGAGAGAAAGAGAGAGGAAGAAGTTAGGTCTGTGAGAAAGATGAATACATGTAATATACATGATATGCGTGTGCATCTGGATTCTGTATACGTGGAAGGAGAAGAGACAACATGTTTGATGAGAGAGCAGGAAAAACATGGACGAGAGGTGAAGGATCTCGTGGGTTGAGGGATTGACAATTTTGTGCAGGGGAGAGAGGGATTGGTAATTTTGTGCAAGAGAGAGAGAGGGTGGGGGAGGAGTCAGTCAGCCGTCGTCACATCACCTTGCTTCCAAATGACCCCGCATTATCTAGCGCGGTGTGGTCGCCGTCTTCGATCTGCTCGTTGCCCTCTTTGAAGATTGAGATGTTGTGCATGTTGGGGTGCAAAGAAGGACAAGCGAGAGTGGTCGCCGTATAACCTTGGATGTGGATGAATTGTGTGCTCGGGGGAGTGTGTGTGTGTGTGTTATATAGTGTGTGTCTCTCTCTCTGTGTGTGTGCGCGCGCGTGCGTGTGTGTGTGTGTGTCAGATATCGAGAGAAAACAAACCTAAGGAGAGAAATGGGTATTCACGAAGAGATTGTGCGGGCCTTGAGGTGGGCAGGGGCCGGGTGAGGGTGTCAAAATGTGCGCGTTGATGCATGTGGTGCATGCGACCGTGCGAGGGACGGACGAATCGAGAGAGATGGTTGTTGTGTTACGGATGCTCCTCTCTCTGTCTCTCTCTCTCTCTCCCTCTCTCTCTCACACACACACAAGTAAACTAGAAGACCGTTCTCTCATGTATACACAACATATCGACATTTGTCTATGTCTCACTCATGCATGATCATTTGCACATTCACACCTCTATATGTCTGTATCACACGCACACCGTCTCCACATTGCCCTTCCGCCACAACACACATATGGGCACATACATGCGTTCTCTGTCAGTCACACACACAAAATCAGTATTAAAAAAACTAGGGCACACCTAAAACGTCCAAATCCAAATAAACACGAACTGGAGCTAAATTCAAATATATGGAAATATTGCAGCGTCAAGAACTTTCACAGGAAAAAAGTTGAGTAATGTTCGAGGATTGTTTTCACACACACAAAAAGGTTCGGTGGATGTCCTTCGAGCGCGACACGGTGACACACCGCTCGATCGACCGCGCGGCCGTGGTTCACGCGCTTGCACATGATTCCGTATCGTGGCCGTGGTACTAAGGCTGGTCACAATGGGCAAGAACATAAGCTAGTAACTAATAAAAGCGCTGCCTAAGTCTAATGTTTGCGTGTACTAGTACGGTTTTCTTTTAAGTTTGACCAACCTTATATATAAAACTAAAGTAAGCTCCCACATGCGCACTCATCAATATGCCACCGCTGCCGTTGCGCATGCCGGCACCCGCCTGCTCCGACCAACAATTTCTCGCCCATTACCGCCGTGTCGCCGCCATCCCTTTGCCATGAAGTTGAAGGCTCGCCCGCTCACGTCGTCTGCAGTCCCTCCTCACGACGCCGCCGCGCTGCCAAGCACGCGAGCAGCTGGTGGAGCCGCGTCTATGCACGCAGCGTACAAAGAGGAGGACGAGCGCGTGCTCCAGCACACCGGCGAGGAGGAACTAGCGTGTCATTGACGTCTCCGCCCGCGCGTAGGGGGCGCGCATGGTGGCTGTCGCGGCGGAAGCCAGTCGCGCGCGCGTCGAGCCTGCAAACCGGGTGCGGACGTGGAATCTACCTTCGAGACCTTGAATACCACGTGGATCCTGCAATCTAAAGGAGCAATTTGGGTCAGTCGACTCATGTGAGCTGTTTGATGTAACATGGATGGCTAGAAGGGCTTCTTCCACCTCTTCTGTCGTCTTCTTCCTTCGCTCCGTCGAACTTCTTTCACAAATCGACTGACCCAAATTATACTACTAGTACGAACGTATTAAGTACAGTAGGAACACGAAGATACGAGCAGTAGTACCAACTGCAAGAAGAATAGTAGTAAGACATAGTACTAGTACTACTGTACGTACTAAAGAGTTCAAATAACGAGAAAGAACATAAACATAGGGGCTGTTTGGTTCCTAGCCACACATTGCCACACTTTGCCACACCTAACCTTAGGCAAGTTTGACCAAGTTAGGTAGGTGTTTGGTTCTAGCCACACTTGAGACAAGGAATTTTTTATGAGCAGTGAACCCCACATGTCATAGACACAAAAAGTGTGGCAAGATTCCCTTAGGCAAGCCAAAGTATGGCTAACAATTTGAGCAACTCAAGTAAGGCAAGTGTGACAATGTGGCAAAAATCATGTGGCAACATATGGCAAAGATAGTCACAATCCAAACAGCCCCATAGTTCTGCTGGGGCCTCAGCACAACACACCCTTGAAAATATACTAATAAGCAACTAGTCCGCTTGACACTGCAGTAGTACCAGCATGAGCGATGGCGCTGCCACCTACATGGAGTCCGAGTACATGTCCTCGACTTTGTCCTCGTCCCTCTTCCTCTTCGCCGACGCTTCTTTGCTTGAACCGGACACTGGCTCTGCTTCTTCATCCAACCCATGTAGATATTTAAACAAAGGTAGGCATCCATTGCTGCGTACATGATGTGATCTTCATCTAATGTCTTCGACTCCCATGCATGATGGAACTCGTGATGAGGTTTCTTCAGTTTAGCGTACAAAGGATCAATCATGGCTGCTGCCAGGGTCAACATTGAAGGTTGAGAAGAGGACACCAGGCTTGCCTTCTGGAGATCGAAGGGCTGGCCTACAACGAGACCTATCTGACGCAGGACGTCACTGCCGTTCTTAAAGCCTACGGTAACGAATTACACTCTTTTGTCCTTGAAGAAGTTCTTAAAATCCTGGCACTCAACATCGGCATGGCATATGTGGTAGACCAAGCAAATGTTATGTACGCAAACCTGGATCACGGTGGGCTTCTTCCTCTATTCGTCCTTTAGATCCTTCTCTTGTCCCAGGACTATGGTGTACTCAACATCTAGTCTAGTGACCCACTCATCCGTTGAACTGTTGAACATGCGTAGGAAGCGAGCAAGCCATGCTTTCACCGTCTCGGATCCACGTGTGTAGATGACGATGAACTGATCGCCGGTGATGGCTCTAACCTGGTACTCAGCGGCGACCATGGAGATTTGGGAGGCCATGTATTTTGGAGGAGGGTTAGGAGAAGTTGAACTGTTGTACCCCGCAAAAAAACTGGGAGCAAACTAATGTGAAAGGATGGGATGACTAGGAGCGAACTGTTGTAAGGTAGAAGACGGGGATGAGTAGGGCGTGCGAACAGCATGGGGTTGCTGGCTTGCCCGGTGGATAAACGGCTGCAAGCCCCCAAAGAGTTCTCGAGAACTATGCAGGACCCCCTAGATGTCATGTCTACTAGACCCATATCGTAGGCCTGACAGTATAGCTTCTGCCTGTTCGCACGCCATGCCGGCGCGTGGATGTAACTTCACTTAATTCCGTCAAATGTCGCGCCTCCCACGACCTTCGCCTCCCTCGCGCGGTCGCGTCCTTTGAGACTTCGACCGGCTATAAATGAGCAATTCTTTTTGCCTTTTTTTAGACAAGACATTTTTTTGCCTACTCCGCATGCATGATACTCCCTTTGTTCCTTTTTACTCCCGTCAACCGTTTGCAAAGTGTTTGACCAAATTTATACTTTTTTTAACACCACCCTATATTAATTAACCAGCCACACCAGTACACTCATTCGATACAATATTCACCACACAGGGCGGTACGTTATTTACAAGAATACCATCTAATCTATTGTCGAAGCTATACTTAGCGATTAAGTGTGCCACCTTATTGGCCAAACGGCTAATCTTTGACAATTGAAGATTGTTGATCAACTTCGAGATGCTCAACGCTTTCATCTTCAGGCCACGCATAGCAGACATGTCAACGCTTTGACAGGCATCAATGAGATCCCACGACCAAATTTATACTAAAAATATCAATATCTACAATACTCCCAAAACACTTAGACTAGCTACAGAGGGAGTAACTTCAACGGTAACATCGAGTCCAACTCAGCAGATTTGCTTATGTGGCAATGAGTTAATGAAGAGAGAGGTAATTGTAGTAACTTAGCTAGTTACTGTAACATCACATGTCCCAATGCAATATGAGTCTATAACCTAATAAATGAATCTTTGCATGTTACCACACTTAAGTTACTACCCACTATAAAGGTAGTAACATAGTCTAGGGATATGTGTATGTTACTAGTGTATGTTACTATCCATTGTGGCTAGTCTTAGGCATGGTGCATTAAACTCTACCTCGTTTCTTGTTTCTTGACATATCAACCAATAGGAGATGTTGGTGTGCATGCTTTTAATGACTTGAGACTACCAAACACGACATGCAGTGGTTAGTTCATTGCATGCAATGCTATTAATTAGCAAATAAACAATAAGATCTCTTGTTTTCCCCTCCTCCTTGGTCACAGTGCACAATCTAAGATGACTTGCTCACCTAGACGGAAGGAGTACTTGAAAGTGCAACTATCCCTAGGTGGTTTTGGTAATTCATAACAACATATAGCTCATTGAGCTAATGCTATTCCAAGATGATTATTTCAGGAAAGCTCAATGATTGGCATGGCATGGATGTGAAAGTGGAACCCTCAAAATGCTAAGGACAAAGGATTGGCTCAAGATCAAAAGCTCAAGACTCTTGATTTTATATTTTCGTGATCCAAGATCACATTGAGTCTTTAGGAAAAGCCAATACTATCAAGGAGGGATGAGGTGTTGCTTAATGAGCCTCTTGCTTCATGTGCTTAGTGATAAGCTCCAAAACCCTCAAATACTTTCCCATATCCACATATGACCTATACCCTAAGCCAAACTCGGTCCTACCGATTCTTCCTATCCGGCGCCACCGAGTTTCACTTGTCATTAGCCACTGCCAAACCCTAGCAATTCGGTCCTACCGATAGGGATCTCGGTCTCACCGAGATGGGGTTGCAAACTCTCTGTTTCCCTTTCGTAACTTTTCGGTCTCACCGAAAGAGCGAATCGGTCCCACTGAGATTGCAATGTAAACTCAGTGTTTCCCCTTTGTAACTTTTCGGTCTCACCGAGTTCCACTCGGTCTCACCGAAAGAGCAAATCGGTCTCACCGAGTTTGCCTGACCAACTCTCTAGTTAGCTAATTACCAAATTCGGTCTCACCGAGTTTGTGTAATCGGTCTCACCGAGATTACGCTATGCCCAAACCCTAACCATATCGGTCCTACCGAGTTGCATGTCAGTCCCATCGAAAATCTCTAACGGTCACTAGGTTTACATTTTCGGTCTGACCGAGTTTATTGATTCGGTCCCACCGAGATTGGAAAACTGCGTAACGGTTGGATTTTGTGTGAAGGCTATATATACCCCTCCACCTCCTCTTCATTCGAGGAGAGAGCCATCAGAACACACACACCATTCCAACTCATATGTTCTGAGAGAGAACCACCTACTCATGTGTTGATACCAAGATATTCCATTCCTACCATATGAATCTTGATCTCTAGCCTTCCCAAGTTGCTTTCCACTCAAATCTTCTTTCCACTAAATCCAAATCCTATGAGAGAGAGTTGAGGGTTGGGGAGACTATCATTTGAAGCACAAGAGCAAGGAGTTCATTACCTACACACCATTTGTTACTTCTTGGAGAGTGGTGTATCCTAGATTGGCTAGGTGTCACTTGGGAGCCTCCGACAAGATTGTGGAGTTGAACCAAGGAGTTTGTAAGGGCAAGGAGATCGCCTACTTCGTGAAGATCTACCGCTAGTGAGGCAAGTCCTGTGTGGGCGATGGCCATGGTGGGATAGACAAGGTTGCTTCTTCGTGGACCCTTTGTGGGTGGTTGCTTCTTCGTGGACCCTTCGTGGGTGGAGCCCTGTGTGGACTCGCGCAACCGTTACCCTTGGGTGGAGCCCTGTGTGGACTCGCGCAACCGTTACCCTTCGTGGGTTGAAGTCTCCATCAACGTGGATGTAGGATAGCACCACCTATCCGAACCACGGGAAAAACATCCGTGTCTCCAATTGCGTTTGAATTCTCCAAACCCTTCCCTTTACATTCTTGCAAGTTGCATGCTTTACTTTCCGCTGCCTATATACTCTTTGCATGCTTGCTTGAATTATGTGATGATTGCTTGACTTGTCCTAAATTAGCTAAAATCTGCCAAGAACTAAAATTGGGAAAAGGTTAAGTTTTTATTTGGTCAAGTAATCTAATCACCCCCCTCTAGACATACTTTCGATCCTACAAGTGGTATCAGAGCTTTGGTCTCCATTTGCTTTGATCTCCATAGCTTTTGGTGGTCATAGCCTTGGTTTCACAACCTAGGAGAGTATGGCGTCTAGCGAGGGAAATTATCACCGTAGAGGTCCTTACTTTGATGGTACTAATTTTGCTAGGTGGAAGCATAAAATGAAAATGCATATTGTTGGACATAACCCCGCCGTTTGGGCTATTGTGTGTGTTGGTTTGCAAAGTGACTTCTTTGATGGGAGAGAACCAAACCATGAAGCTACTGCGGATGAGTTGAAGATGTTGCAATACAATGCTCAAGCTTGTGATATTCTCTTCAATGGAATGTGCCCCGAAGAATTCAACAAAATCAGCCGTCTTGAGAATGCATAGGAAATTTGGGACACTCTGATTGATATGCACGAAGGTACCGACTCCGTCAAGGAATCCAAGTTGGATGTGCTTCAAAGCCAACTTGACAAATTCAAGATGAAGGATGGTGAAGGTGTCGCTGAAATGTACTCTAGGCTTGCTCTCATCACAAATGAGATTGCCGGCTTAGGAAGTGAAGAGATGATCGATAGATTCATCATCAAGAAGATTCTAAGAGCCTTGGATGGAAAATATGATACCGTGTGCACATTGATCCAAATGATGCCCAATTACAAAGATCTCAAGCCAACGGAGGTGATTGGAAGAATTGTTGCTCATGAGATGTCACTTAAGGATAAAGAGGAACTTCACAACAAATCAAGTGGTGCCTATAAAGCCTCATGTGAAGCCCCTACATCATCAAGTGAGAAACAAGACTTCAATGAAGAATTGAGCTTAATGGTGAAGAACTTCAACAAGTTCTACAAGAGTAGAAGCAAGGATAGAAGCTTCAAGTCAAGGTCCTACAATGACAAAAGATCTTCTAGTCAAGAGTGAAACTGCTAGAATTGTGGAAGACCCGGACACTATTCCAATGAGTGTACGGCTCCCTACAAGAGAAGAGAAGATTCTCCAAAAAGAAGAAGCAAAGGATCACCACCAAGAGAGAGAAGGAGTAGAGATGATCGTTATGAACGAAGATACTCACGGAGAAGCGAGGATTCGGAAAGGAAGGAAAAATCATCAAGGAGCTGCACAAGACGAAGACATCAAGCTCATGTTGGTGAATGGGTATCCGGCTCCGACTCCGACAACCACTCCGAGAGAAGTTATCACTCCGACTCCGAAGATACTCAAGATGAAGGTGTTGCCGGTCTAGCACTTGTGTCAACCAACTCCTACGACATATTTGACTCACCAAATGAAGGAATTGGAAGATGCTTCATGGCCAAAGGTCCTAAGGTAACACACCCCGAGTATGTTGATTTCAATAGTGATGAAGATGACTTGTTAGGTGATGATTTGCTTGTTGACAACTCTAGTGATGAATACTATGATGAAATGTCAATTAAACATGCTAATCAAGATAAAATGAATGAAAATGATAAGGAGAAGATTGAGGCCCTAACTAAAGAACTAAACACTCTTAAGTTAGCTCATGAAACCATCTTCGAAGATCATCGAGAACTTTTAAGAGCTCATGAGAAATTACACTTTAAAAAGCTCAATCTTGAGCAAGAGCATGAGTTCTTAAAAGCAATCAATGATGATCTCCGCAAGAAAAGTTCTTCTTACATTGCCAAGCGTTTACTCTTATCCACTTACATGCCTCAAGTCAAGTCTAGTAACAAGAAAGATTCTTCCTCTAGCAGTAACAATGATCATGTTAAATCCAATATTGTTGCTTCTAGTAGTTCTCTTGATTCCACTAATGATTCTCTTAGCCAAGTTACACTTGAGCAAGAAAATAGTTTATTGAAGGGAATTATAGAGAAAGGAGTGTACAAAAGCCTTGCTGGGAGTAAGCAATTCGAGGAAATTGTGCGCAAGCAAGGAATGCACCGGAAGAATCAAGGTGTTGGTTTTGAATGAAAGTTCAATGCCAATGGAGTTGAGTGGGAAGAAGATCAATACCCCAAGACAAAGTTTGTCCCTCAACAAGAGAAGTATGCTTCTTTCAAGGGGACACAAGCTCAAGATGATCTTCCACCACAAGACTACAAGCAAAAAGGCAAGGACAAACTTCAAGAGGAAATTGATGCATTTGAAGAAGCTCCTAAGACCTTAGTCAAGTGGATTCCCAAGACTACTTCAAGTTCCACTTCATCAAGTACGACTACAACTCCAAGGATTCCCATCAAGATGATGTGGATCCAAAAGAAGAAGAACTAGAGAGTTCTTGAGGGTGACTCCGCCAACATACCTCACTCTTATCAGTTTGGCAAGAACAAGTGCAATCAACTTCCACATCGTGCACTAGTTCAAGGAGTCACAAACCCTCTTGTTGGTAAGACAAGGGACAAGGTAACCTAAAAGTTTTCATGGACATCATCTTTTGTGTGCATCACTCTATGTCTATGGATATCCTTGTTTGTTCCTTGTGGGACTAACCCATGTAGGTATTGAAAGTGCAATTCACTCAAATGGATAGCTCCAAGAGATCTACATCAACATTGAGCATCCACATCTTCAATATCTACATGAAGTCATCATCGACAAAACCCAAGGTTAGTTCATCCCTCTTAGGGGGGATATCACATCTAGGGGGAGCTTTACTCTAAGACTGAGCTAAAGCAACTCTAAAGATGTGAACACAACAATGCTTTATGTAAAAGTGGTACCCCCACTCGAGCTTAAACGATGAGTATGACCTATGATCAAGTGTTCTCACATGACTCCTAAGTCAATATACTCATATATAGATGACCTAGTCATCGCAAATTGCTTGATAGATGCTAGAATTGGTTGTGCATGCCTTGCCACATATTTCATTTGCCATCTTATTGTGTGAGCATGCTGGTTGCATATTTTAATCATTCGAGGACATCCACTTGTTGTTTTGATTGTTTGATTTTATCTTCTTTTGCCAAGTGGATGGACAAGAATGCCTAAGAACCTCCTCTAGCTATCTATGCTTTTCTCGTCTCAAATTCTATTCATGCTGCATCACAAAATTTGATCAAGTCAGATTCGAACCACTCTGTGTGAGGAGCGCTCGGAGTCCCCAATTCGTCATAGACTTAAACTTCCAAAACCTCTTTATGATTCTCGGTCTGACCGATACTCCACTTTCGGTCCTACCGAGATCATTAAGTTGATCTAGGTTTTTGATCTCGGTGCAACCGATTTGAACATTTTGGTCACACCGAGTTTCAGTAACTGCCTGCAGTTATGAATCTCGGTGCCACCGAGTTGTTCCACTCGGTCACACCGATAGGGTCGGGCTATATATAGTCACGGGCAAAATTTTGGAAATTTCTCCGAACCCCTTCACCCGCGTGATAGCCTGCTCTGCCCTCGTGGTCTCCGGATCGTCTTCTCGCCGCCAGCCGCCTCCAGTAGCTGGTCTCCATCGCCGTCAACGGGAATTCTGCCCCGCCGTTGCCATCGTAGCAAGTCCCCGCCAAACTAGAGTATGGACTTGATCACAGTGCTATTCCCCGTCCAATTCCTAGCACATTGTGTTCTTCATGATTCTTGCCATGTTTGATAAACTTCTATCCAGTCAATGAACTCATAGATTAGGTTTGATTCGAAAATTCTAGGTTTAGGTTTCCGCCGAAACCATCTCGGACCCACCGAGTTGAAAAACTCGGTCCCACCGATTTGGCTTATGCCATTGCACAAGTGAGACTCGGTCTGACCGAGAATTACTTATAGGTGTGACCGATTTTGGAACTCTGTGAAACCCTAGCAGTCTCGGTGCCACTGAACTGTGACTGGGTCCAACCGAGTTCACCAGTTCAAGTGCCAAAACTGCTTCGGTATCACCGAGTTTAAAAATCGGTAGATCCAAGATGATTTCAGTGGGAAACTAAAACTAAGTTTTTGGATCATTCTTTTGCAAAAATCTCTGCATTTTGTGATGCTCATCCTTTCTACCTCATCTATAATCTGTTCACAGGGTCAGCAGTCAGAGTTTGCAGCATGTCTGATCAAAGTGATAGCCAGAATATGTCAGAACAACAAGTGGTGATGAGTGAGGGCACTAGTCCCTCCAGTTCTTCTGATGAAGGCAGCAGGAGCACTCCTAGCAACTTGCCAAAAGCTGCCACGAGACAGAGGAAGAAGAGGACTTTAGATTCCGAAGATGAAGACTATGTGGCAGAGGAAGAGGCCACTTCCAAGAGAATTGAGCCAGCTCAAGGCACTAAGCCAGGCCTGAAAATCAAAAGGCCAGTAGGCAGGCAGCCAATGTCAAAGGCCAGAATGTCAACTGAGAAGCCCATAGAGCCAGTTGCAGCTGAGAGCAAGAAAAGAAAGGAAAGGGTAAAGAAGACTGTGGCTAGAGTGCTTGGCAAAGCTTCCATCATGGAAGAGGAAGAAGAAGAAGAAGAAGTAGCTGCACCAGCACCCAAGGCACCCAAGCTAATGGGAGATGCCATAAAATCAGGGGGAGCTGCTTCCAAGGCCAAGCCAGCTCCAAAGCCAAAGCCAAAGAAGAACACAAGAAGCATTCCTGAAGCTGAGAAGAACAAGGCCCCAGTGCCTGAGACTGTTGCTGAGGAAGAGGAAGAGAATGTCCTAAGGAAGCTAAAGCCCAAGATCCCAGACCACAATGATGCTCATCCTGTGGCTGAGGATATGAAGCTTAGGAGAGATTCAGGGCTAAGCTAGTGGAGAGAAGCAGACTCGTATGCTTCAAGGAGAAGGACTGCCGTGGACTACAGATTTCACACCAAGGAGCAGCAGGATTTTTATGAGACAGTGCTGCTAGATAAGAAGCCCATTGTCTGTGATATGCGATGGGTTGATTGGCAATATATCAAGGACAACGAAGAGCACTATCCTGGAGTGCAAGACAGCTTCATAGCTTGTGGAGTAGCTGACTTTGTTGGGCAGAAGCTCACAAAGTGGAACGAGGAACTCATCATGCAGTTCTACTCCACAGCTCACTTTTATCCAGATGGGAGGATCACATGGATGTCTGAGGGTACAAGGTACCAATCTACAGTGGCTGAGTGGGCACAGATCATAAATGCCCCAGAGGAGCAAAATGATGACTTGGATATCTATGCCAAGAAGAAGATGGACCACAACTCAATGTCAAATATGTACAAGGAGATCCCAAATGAAGCACTTGATACCTTCAAGTTTGGCTCAGTACATTACCTTCTGTCAGGGCTCCCGACTATCAATTGGATCTTGAGGCACACCTTATTGCCCAAGTCAGGTGATCACAAGATGATCAGAGGCCATGCTATCAACTTGCTACATGTGTTTGATGTGCCTCAGAAGTTTAAGGTGATGAGCCTCATAGTGGAAACAATCAAGAGGACTACAGCAGATCGGAAGAGGAGTTGCGGATATGCCCCTCAAATTCAGGAGCTCATCAACTCCAAGATGGGCACGGGCATATATTTATTGGACAAGGAACATTTGCCCATCCGTCCAGATTTTGAGGAAAATCAAGTTGTCATGACTGAGAACGAGCCATTGTCTGCACAAGCTTACGCAAAGAAGGAGAAGGCGAGGAAGGAGAAAGCTGCCAAGATGCCAACTCAAGAGGAGGCATCTGAATACTTCTTGAAGACCAAACAAGAGCAGCTTGGTTACTTGATTGCATCCATGCTGAGGATTGAGCAAAGTCTGGCCACCCTCACTCAAAATCAGCAGAGCCTAGAGAGAATCATGGAACAGAAGTTCTATGACTTGGATGTCAAAGTAACGGAAGTTCAGTCTGCAGTGGAGCAGCTCCAGGAGGACATGCAGGAGAGGAGAGGCAGGACTACCACTCATGCCTTTGCCAGAGTGCCACGAGGCCAGAGGTCATCTGCCGTGCCAGTTGCTGACACCAGAGCCACCACCTCAGCACCAGCCACAGCCTCAGTTCCACTAGCTCCAGCATCTACTTCAGCTCCAACTCCAGCGTCTACTTCAGCATCTACCGAAGCCTTCGTCCTTGGAGTGATCCGGACTCCACCACCACCTGAGGATCAAGCCTGAGCGTCGATCTAGTGCTATGCATTTTCTAGGAACTTTTTGGTAACTTGTTGCCAAAGGGGGAGAAGATGTATAGATCATAGGCTTCGAGAGAGAGAGAGTGTGTTGCTTTTCTCTCTTGCTTTATTTGGTGGTTTTTCGAACTCATTTGCTTTTGAGTGCTTGAGATACTATGCTTGTGAGACATTGATGATCATGTATTTGATCATAAGCTACACTTAATGCTTGCTTATTGCTATTATCCTATCTATCTTGTGTGATCATTCACTATTGGTGATGGGTGCATGTATTTCATTCTTATCATTTTAAGCGCTCCACCAAGATGTATGTGACATGGAAGAGTAACCCATGACTCTAACTCTTTGTGCATTTGCAGTCCAAAGCAAATTTTAAATATGCACAAATTTAGGGGGAGCTCTTACTTATCACATACTTCTCAAAGCGACGATATATTTCATGCTTATTATCATTTGTCGAAGCTTTGATCTATATGTTGTCATCAATTACCAAAAAGGGGGAGATTGAAAGTGCAACTATCCCTAGGTGGTTTTGGTAATTCATAACAACATATAGCTCATTGAGCTAATGCTATTCCAAGATGATTATTTCAGGAAAGCTCAATGATTGGCATGGCATGGATGTGAAAGTGGAACCCTCAAAATGCTAAGGACAAAGGATTGGCTCAAGCTCAAAAGCTCAAGACTCTTCATTTTATATTTTGGTGATCCAAGATCACATTGAGTCTTTAGGAAAAGCCAATACTATCAAGGAGGGATGAGGTGTTGCTTAATGAGCCTCTTGCTTCATGTGCTTAGTGATATGCTCCAAAACCCTCAACTACTTTCCCATATCCACATATGACCTAAACCCTAAGCCAAACTCGGTCCTACCGATTCTTCCTATCCGGCGCCACCGAGTTTCACTTGTCATTAGCCACTGCCAAACCCTAGCAATTCGGTCCTACCGATAGGGATCTCGGTCTCACCGAGATGGGGTTGCAAACTCTCTGTTTCCCTTTCGTAACTTTTCGGTCTCACCGAAAGAGCAAATCGGTCCCACCGAGATTGCAATGTAAACTCAGTGTTTCCCCTTTGTAACTTTTCGGTCTCACCGAGTTCCACTCGGTCTCACCGAAAGAGCAAATTGGTCTCACCGTGTTTGCCTGACCAACTCTCTAGTTAGCTAATTACCAAATTAGGTCTCACCGAGTTTGTGTAATCGGTCTCACCGAGATTACGTTATGCCCAAACGCTAACCATATCGGTCCTACCGATTTGCATGTTAGTCCCATCGAAAATCTCTAACGGTCACTAGGTTTACATTTTTGGTCTGACCGAGTTTATTGATTCGGTCCCACCGAGATTGGAAAACTGCGTAACGGTTGGATTTTGTGTGAAGGCTATATATACCCCTCCACCTCCTCTTCATTCGAGGAGAGAGCCATCAGAACACACACACCATTCCAACTCATATGTTCTAAGAGAGAACCACCTACTCATGTGTTGATACCAAGATATTCCATTCCTACCATATGAATCTTGATCTCTAGCCTTCCCAAGTTGCTTTCCACTCAAATCTTCTTTCCACTAAATCCAAATCCTATGAGAGAGAGTTGAGGGTTGGGGAGACTATCATTTGAAGCACAAGAGCAAGGAGTTCATTACCTACACACCATTTGTTACTTCTTGGAGAGTGGTGTCTCCTAGATTGGCTAGGTGTCACTTGGGAGCCTCCGACAAGATTGTGGAGTTGAACCAAGGAGTTTGTAAGGGCAAGGAGATCGCCTACTTCGTGAAGATCTACCGCTAGTGAGGCAAGTCCTGTGTGGGCGATGGCCATGGTGGGATAGACAAGGTTGCTTCTTCGTGGACCCTTTGTGGGTGGTTGCTTCTTCGTGGACCCTTCGTGGGTGGAGCCCTGTGTGGACTCGCGCAACCGTTACCCTTGGGTGGATCCCTGTGTGGACTCGCGCAACCGTTACCCTTCGTGGGTTGAAGTCTCCATCAACGTGGATGTAGGATAGCACCACCTATCCGAACCACGGGAAAAACATACGTGTCTCCAATTGCGTTTGAATTCTCCAAACCCTTCCCTTTACATTCTTGCAAGTTGCATGCTTTACTTTCCGCTGCCTATATACTCTTTGCATGCTTGCTTGAATTATGTGATGATTGCTTGACTTGTCCTAAATTAGCTAAAATCTGCCAAGAACTAAAATTGGGAAAAGGTTAAGTTTTTATTTGGTCAAGTAGTCTAATCACCCCCCTCTAGACATACTTTCAATCCTACAGTACTGATTATAAACATTAAGATCTCTCGTTTTCCCCTCCTCCTTGGTCACAATGCACAATCTAAGATGACTTGCTCACCTAGACAGAGGGAGTACTGATTATAAACATTAAGATCTCTTGTTTTCCCCTCCTTCTTGGTCATAGTGCACAATCTAAGATGACTTTCTCACATAGACGGAGGGAGTACTGATTATAATGAGTACTCAACTAGTACTAGTATAAGAACTACGTTTTATAATGAGTGTAAAAATATTGATTTGACATTGTGAATGTTGACACATTGTGGAATAGTTTTTGAAGTCTGCAAAAGTACTCAACTAGTGATGTCGTTCTCCACAAAAATGTGTTTACCAATGCATGCATGAACTCTAGTTACTCTAACCCCCCTCTCTTCTTTAATTCTTTGCCACATCAGCATGTTTGCTATTCCCGTGTGCATGATACCAGCTAAGATACCACCATTATGGCCAGCCTTAATCATCGCATGCAATAATTTAGTGCACCTTGAAATATGAACATGTGTGGGGCGTGTTTGTTTTTAATGACTTGAGACTATACCTAGCTCGGCATGCAAGATGACTTATTATGCACCGTTCCCCATACCTACAGGAAGCCCGTTCGTCTCCAATTTTTTTTCTCTCCATGTGTGAAACAATATGCCTGCCAAACTCTCCTTCTCCCTCCGGCGGTCCCACCACTCCACCCCGTGTGAAAAAATCTGCATGCATGACTCTCCTCCCCCCACGCTCGTCCAATCCGTTGTGACCAGCAATATTTCCACCCCTTCACTCCCCCGTAATTTACTCCAACAAATATGCCCATGTAGCTGTTACTTAACTGCAGGTGCATTCGGTCACTGACATATGGGCCCAACAGGGGTCCGGCCCACATGTCAGTGATGCAACTGGACCGGCAATTAAGTCAGTGCAGCTCAATCCATATCTTACGTAGGCGTGCCATTGCTCGCTATAAATACTGTGCCTCCCACGACATCGCTATCTCCTCCCCCTCACGTTCATGTTCATCGCTATCTCCTCCCCCTCCCTCTCACGTCGACCAGCATGGCATCGCCCCTCCCAAGCCCTAGGAGCCCCTCGCTGCACCGCGCGGATGGTCACGCATCGCCATTCTGTTCCTCGCCGCCACTAGTCGAGGAGGACGCATCGGTGTTCCGCTCCTCGCCGCGACGCGTCGCCGTTCCGTTCCACGCCGCCACTAGTCGAGGAGGACGTGTCGGTGTTCTGCTCCTCCCCGCGACGCGTCGAGGTGGACGCATCGGCGTTCCCAATCTCGCCAGCACGCGCGCCGGAGGACGCGTCAGCTCCGCACTAGGAGGAGAACGCCGTGCCGCCCGCCGAGCCCCCCCAGCCTTGAGGAGCTTTGGAAAGAAATGGATGTCGCCTTGTGGGAGGCTTTGCCTCCAGCAGAGCGTGCCAAAATAGAGGCGGAGAAGAAGGCCGAGGAAGAGAAGCACACGACGGAACAAGCGGCCTGGGACGCCTATGTCGCGTCCGGGAGAGTCAGGCAATTGGCTCTTTGGCAGAAGGCTCGTGCGAGGGCCGTGAGGGTGGTGGAGGACGCTCGTGCCGACGCCCTGAGTGCAGTTGGGCCCAAGCGCCTCATCTACGCTTGGCGGTACGTGGGCCGGGTGCACGCTTCCAGTGAGGAGGAGTACCTGTTGGTGCCGGATCACCACACCGGTGAGATTGCGCTCGCCCGCCGGCAAGCTGCCAATCAGCACCTCGCGAGTTGCGAGGCTGAGGAAGAGGCGTTGTGTCGGTGCGCTGGGAAACAGCCGCGAACCAGGGCACTCGTGGCGCGCTGCAAGCGCTCCTGCGAGCGCTGTGGCTTTTAGGAGGAGTATAATTTTTGTTTCGTAAGGCGATCTCGTTAGTTTTGGGACGCAAATGATAAATCCCGAACGTTCAGGAATTTTTAGCGTCCTTAATTAAGTATGTAAAAGGGAAAGTTTGGAAACCTTGTGTATTCGTACGCATTTTGCAAGTATGTGCATATAGCACAAACTTTACTATATACTATCGCAGGAAAAGAATTCTATGAGACCAGGTCTCATGCGAGACCCATCCTGATAGATGACACGTGGCATTCACAAATCACAAAGCATCCCCACCCCCACTTAAAAGCCACGTGTCATCCATCAGGACGGGTCTCACCTGCTAACCGTGAGACCTGGTCTCATATAGAGTAATTTTTTTCCACTATCGCACTACACGTCTCTCTCGATATATGCTTGCAGACTGTGCTACTCCCTCCGTCCAGGTCAATAAGTCATCTTCGGTTGTGCACCGTGACCAAGAAGGAGGGAAGACTTATACACCTAGACGGAGGGAGTACTACTATTACTTATGTACGTGCAAATGCACGTTTTAACATTACGATGCGGTTTTTGTAAAAGTAGAAAAACAACACTAGTCAAACTTGTGAAACGATTCAATGCAAAACAAAAGCAAAAATGCTCGTTTGATTGTTTACTTTTAGCTTCCTTCTCTGTGGTTATTTCTCTGTCGTACTTTGTACAGAGTATCTCACTGGTTGGAAAGGCATGCAAATTCCCAAACCGCTTCCTACACCTTGTATCTCACTGGTTGCCAGCATTGACGTTGTCGCCCATGTCGTCGAGGATGAGGTTGCCGAGGTCGGGGAAGAAGTCGTCGTTCGCAACTAATCATGTGGACTAGCATAGTAGTAGGATACAGAGTAGAAACATGAATTTTACCACGATTTCGAATAGGAAGGACAGAAACACATACGGTGCAACGGGAGCTACACCGTTGGCGTTGAGGTTGTCGCCCATGTCCAAACACCACGTAGACACGGTCTTTGAGCATGGTTCGTAGTCGTTCCACGCTCGGGCATTGAAGTTTGTAACTATTTTAGATTAGAATATACTACTCCTCCGGTGCTAGTAGTAGAGCAGAGTCCTACTTTACTACTCTACTCAAGCAAGTTAGGGCATAGCATTGTAGGGAGTACCAGTATTGTGATCACTCAAGCAAGTTGTCTGGCATCGACATGACCCTACGCTGTTGGTATGTGTCTCGTAAGTCAAGCAGCGTGTTGTAGTCATCATCACATGTCCACTTCCCGCAGCACATATTCGCTTCTCCATCTTTGTCCGCACATAATCTCGTACAATCTTCCATCCCCGCTAAGGCGCCTCCCCCCTCGTCCGAAACCCAAGCACTAACAATGGCAGAACCGAGCAGCGTCCGCCGAAAGAGTGGCTGGAATTCGCTCCCCGCAGAGGTAATCAAGCTCATTGTTTCACGTGTGGACAATCTCAGTACCATGCCGCTCGCGGTGTGCTCGTCGGGGCTGTACCGTTTACTCAAAGCCCTCGGGCCAGAGCTTTTTAAGCCAACTCCTTGCTTGTTGATGCTGCCTGATCTT
This sequence comes from Triticum dicoccoides, assembly GCF_002162155.2. Classification (NCBI taxonomy): domain Eukaryota; kingdom Viridiplantae; phylum Streptophyta; class Magnoliopsida; order Poales; family Poaceae; genus Triticum; species Triticum dicoccoides. The sequence continues at coordinate 464,728,999 of NC_041380.1, read as the reverse complement.
CAGAAGTGGCGTGTCACGCAACATAACGATCATAGGGTGGCGAGCATCAACCCCCTTGACTGCGATCCGATCCCCGTCAGCCACAACTACATTAACGGTATGTACTGGGTCGGCATGAACACGTCTTGGATGGTGCTCGTCGACGATCGCGGCAGCTGGATGCTCGTGGAGGTCTACACCCCGCGATTGATCCCCCTTCCTTCGATTAACACTGCACTGCTTTGGCACCGCGGCCCAGAATACTTGGAATCTTACAGTAGCCAACATGATACCAAGTTTGATTTGCTCAAGGTTGTAATCTGCCAAGTGCCCACAAGATCTGCGAATTATAAAGACTTCGGGCTAATTGCGTTCTTCAACCACGGTCTCACCTATCTGACAGGTCACTGCGGTAAGTGGATAAATCTGCACGTCCATCGCAGGATCATACATCCTCCATGGTTCTCTGATGCCATTGAACACAAGGGCTTCATTTACGCTATCGACTCCTTCTACGGTTGGATGTATTGCTGGCCTACTCCAGTCATCGCTACAAACGGCTATTACAATAGTATGTTACTTTCCTATGATATCATGATGGCTTGCTTATATTATTGTAAACATTTGCTGAAAAAATATTCATGCTCATAACATGCTATTCTTAAGATTGACTAAACCAAGAGCCCTTTTTTATTTGACTCCAACTTGATATGATGTTGTAGTCCGCCTGGTGTCCCTACCCTTCCTAATCCCAGAACCTTTCAAAGAAAAGCGGCATGGTAGTTGTAGGTGGTTCCTGGCTCGATCAGACGATGGCGAAAGATTGATGATCGTTCGCACGTACCGGATGTGTTGTTTCACGGAATACAATCACAGTCACTGCAAGGTCTTTGAGCAGGATCACAACTTCTCTGGGCCTTCAGGAATTTTTGACTGGGGGCTGGTAAGTAGCCTTGGTACATGCTCTCTGTTTTGTCGGACTGAATTATCCGATTAACCAGGAGATAACCGACGGCAAGGATCATGATGGCAGCGCGGTTTCGTTCATCAGGCAAAACTGTATGTACACATCGTACCATGCGTCTCTGCATGCACCATACCCTGATATGTGCCGCCACGCTCTGTAGCCCAAAGTAGGAGAGAGGGTCGCAAGTATCAGACTTCGACCTGCTGGCTGGAGTTTCCTCCGTCAGGCACCCATCTGGTTCAAGCCATCAGCCAATCTCCACAACTTAATAAATAGTAACGTCTAACTGAGCCAGTTAGTTAGATGCGTACACTTGGTGTAGTAGGATCTTTATTTAGTTTGATGCATACACTTGTTCATTTTTGGTAGCCCTTTTGTAATGATGGCTGATGTTTGGTTTGGAAGAGAGAGCTGTGTCTTCACTCTTCTGGCCTGCTTACTGCTTCTGTTGCACCCCCAGCCCTGGTTGCTGCTGCTGCTGTTTTCAATGTACAATCAGTAGTATATTTCGTCTGTTGGTTGAATAAATGTGTTGTCAGAATGACAAACACAATGTTTAGGAAGTCGTTGCACGGTTCGATCCTTTAGTGCCCCGTACCGTACGTAGCGCATACTATTTATCGTACGGAGCACTTTTTTTTTGAAACTCGGAACACATTTTCCACTTGTTGATAGCATGCAGCCCACTGATGAAGGCCCAATAGAGAAGCCCATAATTAACTGGAAGGGAGGCTCTCACATCAATCCGGCCCAGGTACCTGCTCATGGTCCCCTAAACATAAATAAGTAAATAAATAAAGCTAAATGCTCATGCACCAGTTCTTTGGGAAAATAGGTAGCCCGGTATTTCTTTTTGAAGAATACCCAAGCTAGGCCTATTTGTTTTCTCCGAATTATTGGGCTGCAAATCTTTCAAGACGAGGAGGGATGCATTCCGGCCTGGCTTAAGAGTATGGTCAATGTCTGTTAAAACTAATATCAAAAGGGGTTGAAAATTCCAAAAAATTTATAGCAAATGGGATATAAGTTTCTTTTTTTGTTTTTGTTCCTCACTGATCTTATACGTATTTCATTGGATTTCACGTAAAATAGTACTAATTTATTTTTAATTTTTTTTAGTATGGCTATTAATTTTTGGATTAAGAATATTTCGTTCCCCAGCAAAAATTTGTGAATTTTCAAAATTTCCCACATATTTAGTTAATTTTTTGATCCTGGTACTGACCAGAAAATGGCCAGCAATTCTAAAAATGGAAAATGGGCTGCAGTAAATTCCATATGAATTAGAAAATGAGTAAAAATTATAAAAATAATAGAAAATTGGCTGTACACGCCACAGATTTCGAGGCTGACTTGTTTACGCAAGGCTTTGTCAATGAACACACGATTCTAGCAGCAGTTAGTTTTGGATGTCCATCCAACGGCCGACGTGCTTCTTCAATCTCTAATCTTCCTTCTCCAGCCGCCTAAACTAGCGCCGGTGGGACTGCCTGCTCCCTCCTCTTGTGGCCCGCTGTGATGTCGCGCAGGCTTCCTCGGCCCACCCTACTCCCTCCGCTGGCCAGGCCGCACGCAATCAACTGCCTCCTTATTATGCGAAAAAAATGATTCCTCCCACTGACATCTATGGCGCACCGGTTGGGAGGCTGACCTGTGCGCCTACTAAGTTGACGTGTACCTAGGGCTTGTCAACTTAGTCAACAAACGATTCTAGCAGGAGTAACCGTTGGATTTGAATCGAACAGTCCTGCTGCTTCTTCAATCGCTGCTCTTCTTGCACCAGACGCCCAAACCAGCGCCGGCGAGACCGCCTGCTCCTGCCTCTAGTGGCCGGTTGTGCTGCCGATGAGGCCTCATTGCCCCCTACTACTCCCACCGCTAGCTAGGCCCTACGCCGACGACAGCCTCACACCGTAGCCGAACCAGTGAACCCTCGTACTCCTCTCTGTGTGGGCATCCACTGCCGCATCTTCCCCGGCTCCGCATCGTCCCCTTCCTGGGCCTCGCCGTCGTCCACCGCCTTGGTGCTCTCGGCGCGGCATGGTCAACGTGGTCAAAGACATTCCATCGGAAGAGTACTATACGTGGAGAGGCTGACAGCTGGGTCCACGGCCACAGCCCAGTTTTTTTGTGATTTGCCAAGTAAGTCGCTTTGTCAGGCCTGTTGGGCTGCAAATCTTTCAAGATGAGGAGAGCTTTCATTCGGCTGGCCGAGAAAATGGCCCATCAGTAATGAGAAATGGGTTGTACATTTTTAAAACACATCAAACCGGCAATTAGTTTCAAATATCTTTTCTTCAATTCGAGATTTGAAATTACATTAATTTTTATGCGTGGAGAATTTGTTGGATTTTATATTGATATACATTTATTTTTAAAATTAGTTTGAATGTGAGTCGAAATTTCGGGATTAAAAACAGTTCGGACCGCACCGAAATATGCAAAATTTCGTAAAAAAATTTAACCGTGGCCACAATATGGGCTGTAATGCTAACAAAAAGAATATGGGTTCCAAAAAAACATTAATAATTAGCAAATGGGCTGTAAATTATTAGAAATAATGGCAGATGGGTTGTATGCTATTTTCCACAGATTTGAGGCTTTCCAAAAAAAGGTTGACGCACAAGGAGTGAATGTTGGATGGCCATCCAACGGCCGTCGTGCTTCTTCAATCTCTGCTCTTTCTGCTCCAGCCGCTCAAACAGGCGCCGGCGAGACTGCCTGCTCCCTTCTTCCCGTGGCCGGCTCTGCTGCCACGCAGGCCTCACCGCCCCACCGTACTCCCATCGCTGGCCTGGCCATCCCTCTACTCACCCACACCTGCTGTTATTCTCCGGTGACGGCAGACGAACCAGTAAACCCTCATACAGTCGTACTCCCCTCCGCGTGGGAAACAACTGCCGAGTCTTCCCTTCCTCCGTGTCGTTCCCTTCCTAGGCCTCGCCATCGTCCACCGCCCTGGTGCTCTCGGCGCGGCCTGGTCAACATGGTCAACGACCGACATGCATCTGAAGTGGACTGTACGTGGAGAGGCCGATAGCTGGGTCCACGGCCGCATGCAAGGAAATGCCTCCTTATTACGCGCAAAATAATTATTCCTCCACCTGACATCAGGGACCCACCGAAAGGGCCTTTGTATTTCGCGAACAAACGTTACCACCGCTAACATCTCGGACCCATCAGCTATATCTTCGCAAGCAAGGAAGTGCCTCCTTATTACGCTCAAAAAAATGAATACCCCCCTGCTAGCTGGGACCCACCTTGGTGGGAGGCTGACTTGTGGGCCTACTAAGTTGACGGGGACAGAGGGCTTTGTCAACTTAGTCAATATGCACGATTCTAGATCCAGTGACCGTACGATGTCCATCCAACGGCGGTAGTGCTTCTTCAACATCTGGTCTTCTTGCTCCAGCCGCCCAAACCAGCGTCGGTCGTGCCTCGTGCTCCTGCCTCCCATGGCCGGCTGCGATGCGGCGGAGGCCTCACCGCCCCCTACTACTCCCACCGCTGGCCAGGCCATCCCTCTACTCACCCACACCCCCTGTTATTCTGCGGCGACGGCAACCTCACACCGCAGCGAACTAGTGAACCCTCGTACTCCTCTACGCGTGGGCATCCACTGCCGCGTCTTCCCCGGCTCCGCGTCGTCCCCTTCCTAGGCCTCGCCGTCATCCACCGCCCTAGTGCTCTCAGCGCGGCGTGGTCAACATGGTCAAGGAACGGCTTCCATCGGACGTGGACTGTACGTGGAGAGGCTGACAGCTGGGTCCACAGCCGCAGCAAGGAAGTGCCTCCTTATTATGTGCAAAATAATTATTCCTCCACCTGACAGCAGGACCCACCGGACGGGCCACCGTATTTCGCGAAAAAAACGATTCCCCCTAACTGATGGGACCCACCAGCTACATCTTCGCAGGCAAGAAAGTGCCTGACAGTCGGGACCCACCTGGTCGAAGCGTACGTAGCGTTGTCATTCTGGTCGCGAACGTGTACGTACATGCTGGTTGATGTAGAGGCGCGCACGTGTCATAGTAGAGGCACGCACGTGTCGTAGTAGAGGCACGCACATAGCATTTACACGTATGCACAGCGGCCAGGGTGCAAGAAAGAAAATATGGCCACGTATGTGTACATACGGGCGGGGTCTCGAACGCCTACTCGCGCATACGTATGGCCAGGGCTCGTTTACATGGCTGTGTTGGAACGGAGAAACAGCGTCGTCGTCGTGTTCATGGGGCGGCAACGGAATGCGTCATGTTCATGGGGAGGCAACGGAATGCGTCATGTTCATCGGGAGGGCTTGGACGAAACAGGCGATGGAAATGAGGCCTAGCGTACCGCAGAACAGAGGAAACAGCCTTGTGTTCGACCGGCCACGTTTGAAACGGGATCCTGTTCATCGGGAGGGGTCTGGCGTACCGCAAAACGGAGGAAACGGACCTCCTACGATCGAAACAGGGTCCTATTGATCGAGAGGGGTGTGGCGCACCACAAAATGGAGGAAACGGACTTGTGTTGGAGCGCTACGGTCGAAACGGGGGTCATGTTCATCGGGAGGGGTGTGGCGTACCGCAAAACGGGACTCCACGGGATACTGTTCATCTCCACCGTCGACCTCCTCCAGCCTCCACGGGCTCCTGTTCATCCAGCCTACACGGGCTCCTGTTCATCCAGCCTCCACCGCGCGCTACTCCACCGGCTACTGTTCAACCACCCCTCCACCGTCTACTGTTCATCCAGCCCTCCACACCACGGGGTCCTGTTCAACCACCCGTCCACGGGCACCCCTCCACCGTCTATTGTTCATCCA
>NC_041380.1:464645729-464722834 GCF_002162155.2 Triticum dicoccoides | reverse complement strand
CCATTGATCGGCTTCAGTTAGCAGTAGTAGCGAAGGAATCGCTCGATCGAGTTCAGTTAACAGCCATCGATCGATCGCTCGGGGTCAGTAACACGTAGCCTGCAGTGCAATAGCTCAGGTTCAGTTAGAGCCCAACGCCTCGCTCGGGTTCAGTTAGAGCCAACGCCTCGCACACACGCGCGTACGTGTACGAGAGAAACACGCATCGCTCGGCCCCCGACCTCCCACCGTAACCGGGAACTCCCCGAAATTTTCCTCCCCCTCGCTTCTACCACGGTTTTTTCCATCATGGACGACCCAAAGAATGTCATGCAGCTGCGTCTCCGGCCCGCCCAGGACAAAAAGGCCATTTTCTGTCATGATTTTTTGTCGTAGAAGTAGGAGCCCACCACAGCTATGATGATACCGGGTTTTGTCACAATTATCGTCATAGAAGTGTCATATGTATGACAGAAAAAAATTCGTTCAGCCCAAAATGTCACGAATGTGTCTTTTTTTGTAGTGCTCATGTCAACGATCCGCCTGTACATGACGTGAGCTTTGTCGAGTTTCTCCATCCAGGCCCAGTGCTAGGAACGCTTGTCCTTGTTGCAGGAATCCTTCTTGTCTCTATAGTAGGGGTCGATGATGGCCTCGGCGACGTGAACCAGTGAGTCGTTCTCATGCTCCTTGTTGCCCCAGATATTGTATTGGCCCTAGATATCGACAAGATTCTGGCAGGCGATGCCCGAATTCTTGAGCACCTTGACATCATTGATGATGTCCACCATAGCGAACATGTAGTGGGGGCTGTTGACAAACCTGGAGAGACGCTCGCAAGGCCTTGTGGCCAGGCAGTAGTGGTAGACGAGGCCGTGGTTACGCACGCACATATGGGCGCCGACGACCTTGGGACAAGACCCGACATGAGCGCGGGTGAACTCGAGGTCGAACTCAACCACCTTGTACTTCTCCTCAGCAAGCAATAGCTCCATGATGTGGATGGAGTGCTCCACCTAGACCGGGATGTTGGTGTACACCATCGCGAGCTCCGTGAACCTTCGGTGGGTGTCCATGATGGCATGCATGTTAAACTGCTGCTCGTCGTCGGCAGCCGCTCGGAGCACCATTGGAGCCGCGCACAAAACCATCTAACAACTTGTCGTGGTGGGTGTGCTTCTTGCAGTGGTGGGGCACGATTGAAAGGTTGAAGAGACACAAGCCTTAAATGGCCGCTGTAACAAATGGGGGCCAGCTGGCCTGTAATCGTCACATCTTGTCACGACGTTCATAGCGGAAGATTCCAGTGGATGCTTGACAACACCGCACCGCACGCGTTTCATTTATCCACATGTGGGCTCGCAGAGGCGCCAAATGTATCGTCGGTGAGCCTGTTCCCTCGCTACCGCGCAGTTTACTGTGCAAACTTCCTGCCCGACAAGTTTGGCCACGCGTTGGCTAGAAGTGGGACAAATCTCGTGGACGTTTATTGGCAAAAAGCTTTGTAAAAACGAAGTGTGGGGAATGACTTCAGTCATAAGTTTAACCATGGGTGATGAGGTCAAAGTTACACAGAAGGGTGATGATGGACACTTGAGTGCGATAATTAATTTTGCGATCTAGAGGGCAGACGGTGGAAGAAACCAGCTATGCACAATAATGTCGAAGATCGCAGTCGAGTTAGCTATACAGATCGTGTGTTGTGAGATCGACAAGGTGAACAGATTCGAGAATGGTTAATAAAATCTAAAACCATTGCATATTAAGGTCAAAATAGTGCTACCAATATACGAGTCTCTGATACGTCTCCAATGTATCTATAATTTTTTATTGTTCCATGTTGTTATAATATCAATCTTGGATGTTTTATAATCATTTTATAGTCATTTTATATCATTTTTGATACTAACCTATTGACATAGTGCCAACTGCCAGTTACTATTTTTCCATGTTTTTTACATTGATAACCCACAAGTATAGGGGATCGCAACAGTTTTAGAGGGTAGAGTATTCAACCCAAATTTATAGATTCGACACAAGGGGAGCCAAAGAATATTCTCAAGTATTAGCAACTAAGTTTTCAATTCAACCACACCTGGAAACTTAATATCTGCAGCAAAGTGTTTAGTAGCAAAGTAATATAATAATAGTGGAACGGTAGCAAAAGTAACGGTAGCCGTTTTGGTTTATAGTGATTGTAACGGTAGCAACGGAAAAGCAAATAAGCAAAGAACAATATATGAAAAGCTCATAGGCATTGGATCGGTGATGGAGAATTATGTCGGATGTGATCAATCATGCAACAATTATAACATAGGTTGACACAGAACTAGCTCCAGTTCATCAATGTAATGTAGGCATGTATTCCGAATATAGTGATACGTGCTTATGGAAAAGAACTTGCATGACATATTTTGTCCTACCCTCCCGTGGCTGCGGGGTCCTATTGGAAACTAAGGGATATTAAGGCCTCCTTTTAATAGAGTACCGGACCAAAGCATTAACACATAGTGAATACATGAACTCCTCAAACTACGGTCATCACCGGTAAGTATCCTGATTATTGTCACTTCGGGGTTAATGGATCATAACACATAATAGGTGACTATAGACTTGCATGATAGGATCAAGAACTCACACATATTCATGAAAACATAATAGGTTCAGATCTGAAATCATGGCACTCGGGCCCTAGTGACAAGCATTAAGCATAGCAAAGTCATCGCAACATCAATCTCAGAACATAGTGGATACTCGGGATCAACCCTAACAAAACTAACTCGATTACATGATAAATCTCATCCAACCCATCACCGTCCAGCAAGTCTATGATGGAATTACTCACGCACGGCGGTGAGCATCATGAAATTGGTGATGGAGGAAGGTTGATGATGACGATGGCAACGAATTCCCCTCTCTGGAGCCCTGAACGGACTCCAGATCAGCCCTCCTGAGAGAGTTTAGGGCTTGGCGGCGGCTCCGTATTTTAAAACGCGATGAATCCTTCTCTCTGATTTTTTTCTCTCCGAACATGAATGTATGGAGTTGGAGTTCAGGTCGGTGGAGCGTCATGGGGCCCACGAGGTAGGGGGCGCGCCCCCACCCTCGTGGACAGGGTGTGGGCCCCCTGATGTGGATTCTTCTTCTAGTATTTTTTACATATTCCAAAAATAATCTCCTTTGATTTTCAGATAATTCCAAGAACTTTTATTTCTGCACAAAAATAACACCATGGCAATTCTGCTGAAAACATCGTCAGTCCGGGTTAGTTCCATTCAAATCATGCAAGTTAGAGTCCAAAACAAGGGCAAAAGTGTTCGGAAAAGTAGATACGACAGAGACGTATCAACTCCCCCAAGCTTAAACCTTTGCTTGTCCTCAAGCAATTCAATTGATAAACTGAAAGTGATAAAGAAAAACTTTTACAAACTGTGTTTGCTCTTGTTATTGTAAATATGTAAAGCCAGCACTCGATTTTTTAGAAAAGACTAGTACAAATGCCCGTGCGTTGCATCGGGCGGAAAAAAGGGCACAACCTGCTTTCATTTGCCATTGTGCACCATTTCTTATATTCAATTTTAATAAACATCTATGATAAGGTTAAACATGGAATTTTTCTTATTTTTAATAAAATTTAACGTTTGCATAAAAATGGAACACTTTTTTTAAGAATAGTTAACGCTTTTATGAAATTGGAATATTTCTCTAAGAAGAACATTTTTGAATCAGATGCTTTTCGAAAAGAATGTTTTGTTGTACATTTTTAAGTCGAAATATTTTTTCTTAAAAATGGAATATTTCTTGGAAATTTTTAAGCCTTTTAAAAAAGTGCAAACATATTTTGTTGAAAAATAGCATGAACATTTTTAAACTATATTTGTTGTGTTAAGTTTTTTTACAGATAGTCTTTTTAGGGTATATTTTGGGAGTTTTTACAGATAGTTGGCTGTTTGGTTGGGAAGAGTTCCCCTATGACAAATTAAAATTAGCATATTTTCATCTTGTAAAATGAAGTTGCAAAGGTTCAAAGCATTTCTTGATTTTGTACCGCCTATCATTTGTAAAGATAGTAAGGTGTCCAACGTTGCGACGGGATAAGTACCGGTTGATGTCCAAAGGATTGAGAAAGGACATCAAAGATAACAAAAAAGTGAAGAATGGCAATGAACAATTTAAGAGCCGCAAGTATCTAACAAGAACAGACAGGTGTACCAGTAGATCAACCAGCCGTTATTGCACAATCATACATGCAACTATAAGGTCTAGCACTGGGCTGGGCACAACACATCTCTGGAGCAAGGGTTGATCATGACCCTACAATAGAAGGGAAGGAATATGGTACAGCTAATAATCCAGCCATCAGGCGATGCATCCTCTTCTCCGAAGGCTCTCCACTGCATCCTTGATGATCTTTTCCAAAGGAGTGAAATGCAGGCCCAGTGCCATCAGCTTCTTCGGCACCGCCTCCACCCTCACCAGCCCAGGCTGCGTGTCCTCAGGTAATCTGCCGACCAAACCGATCAAACGCAAAGAGATTAGCACCATGACAACAGTCCATTCATGTCGTCGTTTGTTATGAAATTATTGTTCTTCAAACATGTGAAGTATGTGTTTAGTGTGTGTTGCTTACTTCGGGACTTCGTAGTCGGGGTAGAGCTCCGTGACTTGGGACGCGAGATCGCTCAAGTGACATATGGGCTCCACACAGAGGTGCCTCCTGGATGCAGCCGGGTTTTCAAACAGCGTGATATGGGCTAACGCGACATCTTCCACGTGGACTAGCCCGATGAATAAATCCTTATACTCCTCTATGCAACCTGTGTGTGTAGTGAAAGATGGGTTGAGGAAATGTTTCCTTACCATAGTAACAAATCACACACTAAACCGGACAAGAAGTCTTCTGAATAGCAAATGCATCATTGCCAGGGTGACGAATGACAATGGATGATGATTTTTCAATCTATGGTTCTTATGCCAATGCATAGGCATTGTTTACATAAAGTATGGAGCAGAAAAGGGTTTCAGATATGACAAAAACATGCAGTTTTACTCTTTAGTATACTAACCACTGTAGGATATTCAGTACATCGGTATTAGCTTCATTTCAGCCAGTTCTCTCCTGATGAAACTAATTTGCAGAACTTGTTACTTTTCCTTGCTTTTAACAATTTATTGTTTCAGGTGTAGATTATATCCGAAGAACTCTTGGAGGAAGAAAAACATGTAATATAAAGTACGAAGTTAACTATATATACCGCATCGTTGTATCTGGAGTAGTGAATCCGAAACTTTTTGTTCTACTGAACCTATATAAATCTCAGATTCTCAATCCAAGAGCTTCTAACTCTTCTCCTCGACATCAGTAACGCCCATTTGTATCTCAATTATGGTATGGAGTGAAATCTAGGGTAAAATAGAAATGATTGAATAGGCTTAGCAATGCTTTTGCAAGTTTAAAACACAACTTTCAGTGATGGGAGAAGATCAAAATTTCATGTTACCTACATGTTCAGTAAAACATGAGTACATTGCTTGCAATACGGCCTATAAGTAGGATCAAGATTTCAAGATCGGCGTTTCTGCACAAGAGAGTTTCACCAACAGTAGCAAGTTAGCCTGTTGTATAACAACCACTGCTGCTCGCTGGAGTCCGACCGTAACGACGTATTCATATGTAAATATATATTCAATAAATATGTAAAGCCAAAATCTGTATTTTATCAATTTATTGAAGCTATAACTTTTATATTTTAGCATGACATGATTAATATAGAAAACTATGTAGGTTTGCAGCATGATAATTATCAAAATGACTTTGTATATAAACTACCAATAAGATATTCCAAGTTGTTCCGAAAATAACAGAGAAATGTTACTACATACCCATACTCCTCAGGCATATTTTTCTGTCGTTATTCATACGTCATTGCACCACACACACACCAGAATTGATTGCATCAAGTGTACTCCATTGCATCTGCCAACATTAATTGCGATACATGTTAGTGTACATAGATATCAAGAAAACTTACAAACTTTCATAGAAATAACTTCAGGAATCTTACAGTTGGAGTTGCTGTCAAAATTATTCTCCATAGATCACGTGCTAGTTTTTTCTTTCTTTTTTTTGCCTAAAGCTCTCCATCTTCACTGCATAATTGTTACGTAGGTTGAAGTGGACCTTGTTAGATCAATACAATAGGCTAATTCCCATAAGAGAAATGATTTTGCAGGATACTTCGACAAATAAGTTAATGAAATTTTGCAACCTGGTAAGCAAAAGAGGTAGGCGCAAGATGAGAATTCACATGCAGTTGCAGAATATATATGATGTGTCACCAATTAAATTGCTCTCTTCAGATTTGTTAATCATAATGGCAATCTTGGGGGAAGAAGTAGAGGGCCCTGAAGCAGGTAGGACGACACGAAGGCAGACCATGTGTGCCGCAGCTTGCGGAACTGAAATTTAAACCAGCAGCAGTTCAGGTTACATGAGAAAACTGGAAATAGTTATTTACTAAGGTTTAGTCAATATAAGGAAAAGACGGGTAGAAAGCATACTGTAACCGATTCATGGTACATGTCTATGAGTCTTTCAACAATCTTATAGCCCCGATCCTTGTCCCTTTCTTTAGAAACACTGAAATCCTCCTTAAACTTAGAAATTCATACTATACTGCTTAGCTGCAGTATAACACCCTGACTTGAACTCTTTATTTGGTGTCAGGTAGCACTTTGATACCGTGTTTATATGTTCCAAAACTATAGGTGGACTGGTGGAGTACTACTTCAGTGATGAGGATCTTCTGATGCATATCATGCCTTCGATTACCTCTCTTTGGACATCTTCCTTAACTTAGTAACTCAATTTTCTAGTGGGAAACTAATGGCGGAGATCCTATAGACCTCTGATGCAAATTACCTATCCACGACAGAGTCATAGAACAATCAAGCTATTCTTTTTCTTTACTAATATTGCGGGTTGTACAGATCCGGCCAGACCTCACCGCCGACAGGGAGGCATTGAGGTGGGGGCCATGTTCGTCATGATACTCATTAGCATGGAAATGAGAGGGCCTTCCGGCTCAGCGGCTTCATCAACTAGCGCATGTGCCATTGCCATATACAACAATCATCTACACAGAATTTATGTTTAGTGCGTTCATGCCTTTTTAATTTGCCAGTGATCGATGCATGGACTGCCGGAACATGCATTCTAATCAACAGGCGGTGGTGCATACACTACAACAAACGCAATCAATTCAAAGTCAGAAACAGAAAAGGGATAAGCAGCAGCTAGACCATTCACCAATTGTAGTAACTGCTTCATCTTACAGGCCACACAACTTCAAGAGCATAGCAAGCAAGCAAGCAGAAGCAAAAAAACTGAAGTAACAAAGATAAAAGTCAAACAGCACTCACCGACGGCAACTAGAGCTCTGCGCGGCCCCTGCCAGCGCCATCGCAGACCACCAGCTCGAGCGGCCCTACCATGTCACGGACCGTAACGCTGGAGCCGAACGCCAGGTCGCCATCGCCGGTCACGAAGTCGACCCCGTCGGGCCCGACCACCTCCTCCACCGCGCGGGTGTCGGGGCGGCTCCAGTCGACGGCCCCGTCGGAGGCCCGTGCCAGCGCGACCGCGGGGCCCCACACGGGCAGGGAACTTGTAGCACTGCATGGCGTCGGCGAGCGCGCCCTCGGCGTCGAGTGGCTAAACCCGGACCTCGGCGTCGGGGTCCCAGCCGTACTTGTCGATGATGGCATCGACGACATCGTCGAAGAAGGTGGGATCCGGGGCGGGCACCGACTGACGGCCCGCGAAGGCATAGGCGTGGGAGGAGGCGTTGGAGATGGCCGCGAGCGGGGACAGCGAGGAGCAGCGCGAGGAGAAGTAGGAGGATCGGGCAGGCGTAGGAGGTCCGAACCCCCAGAGGCCCGGACCAGCGCCACCGCCATCTTCGTCCTCATGGTGTGTTGGGGATGACGGCCTGGAGTCGGGATTGGGGAGGGTTAATTACCAGAAACTTGAGGGAGTGTTTTGCAAAAATGTCGTGACGATGAACCCAGAGACTCAATCCGTGCTTTATTATTAGGGAGAGATTATGAACTAACTATATTCACACTAACATTTAGGTCTCATGTTTACTCATATCAATGGCATAATCAGCTAGCGAGCAATAATAACAAATCTCGGATGACAACACTTTCTCAAAACAATCATGATATGATATAACAAGATGGTATCTCGCTAGACCTTTCTAAGATCGCGAAACATAAATGCAGAGCACCTTTAAGGATCAAGGACTGACTAGACATTGTAATTCATGGTAAAAGAGATCCAGTCATAGTCATACTCAATGTAAACTAACAGTAATGGATGCAAATGACAACGGTGCTCTTCAACTGGTGCTTTTTAATAAGAGGATGATGACTCAACATAAAAGTAAATGGATAGGCCCTTTGCAGAGGGAAAAGCAGGGATTTGTAGAGGTGCCAGAGCTCAGTTTTGAAATAGATATGAATAATATTTTGAGCGGTATACTTTCATTGTCAACATAACAACCGAGAGATCTCGATATCTTCCATGTTACACACATTATAGGCGGTTCCCAAGCAGAATGGTACGGTTTATACTCCCCCACCACCAACAAGCATCAATCCATGGCTTGCCCGAAACAATGGGTGCCTCCAACTAACAACAATCCTGGGGGAGTTTTGTTTGCTATTATTTTGATTTGATTTGAGCATGGGACTAGGCATCCCGGTGACCAGCCATTTTCTCGTGAATGAGAAGCGGAGTCCACTCCTCTTGAGAATAACCCATCTAGCATGGAGGATATAGACAACCCTACTTGATACATGAGCTATTCGAGCATACAAAACAGAATGTTTATTTGAAGGTTTAGAGTTTGGCACATACAAATTTACTTGGAACGGCAGGTAGATACCGTATATAGGAAGGTATGGTGGACTCATATGCAATAACTTTGGGGCTTATGGAATTGGATGCACAAGCAGTATTCCCACTTAGTACAAGTGAAGGATAGAAAGAGACTGGGAAGCGACCAGCTAGAGAGCGACAACAGTCATGAACATGCATTAAAATTAATCAACACTGAATGCAAGCATGAGTAGGATATAATGCACCATGAACATAAATATCATAGAGGCTATGTTGATTTTGTTTCAGCTACATGCGTGAACATGTGCCAACTCAAACCACTCGAATCGTTCAAAGGAGGATACCACCCTATCATACCACATCATAACCATTTTAATAGCATGTTGGCACGCAAGGTAAACCATTATAAACTCCTAGCTAATTAAGCACGGCATAAGAAACTACAATCTCTAATTGTCATTGCAAACATGTTTATTTCATAATAGGCTGAATCAGGAACAATGAACTAATCATATTTACAAAAACAAGAGAGGTCGAGTTCTTACCATCTTTTCTCATCTCAATCAGTTCATCATATATCGTCATTATTGCCTTTCACTTGCACGACCAAATAGTATGGATAATAATAATAGTGTACGTGCATTGGACTAAGTTGGAACCTTTAAGCATTCAATTCAAGAGAGAAGACAAGGTAATATGGGTTCTCTGTTATGGTCTTCTCCTCTCGACCCCAAAGAAAAGAAATAAAACAAAACTATTTACACGGGAAAGCTCCCAACAAGCAAAAGAAGAACGAGAAATCTCTTTGGGTTTTCTTTTAATTACTACTACTACAGGCGTGAAAAGTAAACTAACTAAAAGCTACAACTATTTTTTTGGGTTTTTATTAAAGTTTTTCAAACACACAAGAAGAAAGCTTAAAAAGAAAATAAACTAGCATGGATGATACAATGAAAAAAGTATGAGCAGCGACAATTGTCATGAGTGTGTGAACATGAATGTAATCTTGGTGAGAGATACATACTCCCCCAAGCTTAGGCTTTTGGCCTAAGTTGGTCTATGCCCATGGATCAAAACTATAGTTGGGGTCGTACTAAGAAGGGTCCTCAGATTGCCACTGGCTGTCGATCTCCTCCGGATTCCATTGATAAACGGACTGACGGTGAGGGTCAGATGGTGGCTCCGTCTCTGCAGCTGACATCTGGCTCCGGTAGGCATGAATGGCTTCTGGCAGAACAAGGCATATGCCTAAAAATATGTTGAACAAAGAGGGTGCAGGCAAGGTAATAAACTCAAAATATTTTTTGTTAAATATCAATTTATATTTGAGTGTCTTATTCTTATCCTTAACAATAAAACCATGTGCTACCATACTCTTATAACCTAGAGCAATAGGAGGCAACAACTTTTCCTCTTTCTCATAATGCCTCATAGGTATGTTAAAGTGTGCAACAAGGCGCGAGGCAAAGATGCCTCCGAGGACGGGGCCCTTAGTACAGTTCAGATTTAACCATTTAGCAACAATAGCGCCTAAACTTAAAGTAGTATCCTGAAACAAGGCATGGCGCAAAATAACAATATCAGGGGCACTAAGCTTTCCACAGTTCCCGCGACCAATTAGGCATCTACTAGCAAATATTGCGAAGTAACATAGAACAGGAAAATGTATGCTAGTGATTCTCGCATCGGAAACTTTCCTCGTTTCCCCTACAACCATCATATAAGTAAATCCCTCCACATCATTACGATGTGTTTCCTCTATGCTGCCCTTAAAGGGTATCAAATAGGCCTGGCAAAAATCATAAAGTGACATCTCCTTATGCTCATCATATAAATAAAATTCCACCGAAGGTGGTGATCTCCTAGCATGGAAATGAAAATTTCGCACAAAGATATTGCTGAGTAAGAGATACTGTTCACGCTGGTCGTGGAGGAAGGTGGTGAGGCCTGCATTCTCAGCCAAATGATAAAAGTCTTCATGAATCCCAGCATCTCTCAAGAACTCATCGCAAGGCCATTCACATGGCCGAACCTCCGCAGTACGAGGGAGATTATACTTGGGCTTATTGTTCTCTTCACTTTTCTTATCCTTCGAGCTTCGGATTGATGAGCCCCTCAAAAATCTCTTCATCTTTTTCTGAAAATTTCTAAAATGTTTAGTAAATTAAAATAAAATTGAACCAAACTCAACAAGATTGATAGCAACTACTCCTACAAGTGCCTAGAGGCTATATCATGCATTAAAACTACTTTTGAGCACATAAATTTTACATGCAAGCTCAAGAACAAGGTCACCTAAGCAGCAAAAATTTGCATTGAATAAAGCACTAGAACAAAAACTAATTGGAATTGTCGGTGTCAAAACCGGCGGATATCGGGTAGGGGATCCCGAACTGTGCGTCTAGGCCGGATGGTAACAGGAGGCAAGGGACATGAAGTTTTACCCAGGTTCGGGCCCTCTCGATGGAGGTAAAACCCTACGTCCTGCTTGATTAATATTGATGATATGGGTGTTACAAGACTAGATCTACCACGAGATCAGAGAGGCTAAACCCTAGAAGCTAGCCTATGGTATGATTGTATGTATATTGTATATCGACTAGCCTGGCCTCGGTTTATATAATGCACCAGAGGCCTAGGATAACAAGAGTCATAGCCGAATACGCCGGTGGGGAGGAGTCCTTGTCTTGATCGCCAAGTCTTGTGGAATCTTCCTTGTATGGGCAGCTGTCCGAACTGGCCCATGAGTATACGGCCATGGGGGTCCTCGGCCCAATCTAACAGATCGGGAGACGACGTGGTGAGTACCCCCTAGTCCAGGACACTGTCAGTAGCCCCCTGAACCGGTCTTCAAGTTAGAGACGCTCCTCGATTCTTCTGAAATGTTCTTCATCTTCGGTTGTCGGTCTTGGAAACTGGTTCAACAAATCTTCCCATCTTCGATCTTGAGGATCGCCGAAATGCATTCGACAAGTTTTACACGTCGGGTATCCGAGGAGCCCCTTAAAGTTTTCGGCCTTTATCAATGCCTTGTTATTTTTATGCCACACCTCAGGTTTGAAGTTGTTCCCGGGAGGCATTGTCCTCTTGCGTCCAAGCTCTAACGTCGGACTGCATTCGAGGTATTTTTTGCAGCCGAGCACCAATGTCGAACTGCTTCCGAGCTCCAACGCCGAAATGTATCCGAGCTCCAACGCCGGACTGTGTCCAAGCTCCAACGCCGGACTATATCCAAGATGTCATAGATCATCTTGGTCCAAAAAAGTTGAAGGAGTTTAGCCGAGCTTAATGCCGGAAATGCCCTCTATGGAGCCAGCCACTAGCGCCCGAGCTTTATGCCGGACTGCTTCCGAGGTGGTGCACCACCCGTACCGTGGGCCGTTTTTTGTAAATACTTTTTATTGGTGCAATTTATTCTCTGTCGAGATATATAGTCAGTAGCCCTCAAGGTGTGTATCGGTCTAAAACCCGAGATTCACCTGATGGATGATGTAAGACCGCTGATCCTAGTAGCCGCTGAGACTCGGGTTAATTTGCAAAATCGGTCTGAGGATCAAGTCCTAGCTTGGCAGAATACTTCGGGACACTAAAAGCGGCGTGCTCTGTCCTCGAGACTCATGTTGGGTGCGGCCGACCAACCTGAGGATCGAAATCTCCTCAGAAACTGTATTGCACTTAAAATTTTCTGCATTGAACAGACAATGCAATAGCCCTCGAGACACTGGTCGGGTGGCAACACTAGATCAGGGGATCGATGTGCCCCTTTAATATTTGTAAATAATAAGCCTGAAGCCCAGTAGCCCCCGAGTCTTAATGCGGGCATGGGTGGCCGAATTAAGGATCAATATCGATAGTAAAATCATAGATTATGTGTAATGACTCAATGTATCCAAGTACTTTACGTCATTAATGCTCGGATCTGCATTGTACAAAACTTTGTTGACCGACCATCGGCTTCCACCTCCTCGGCTAGTAGCCGGGGAGTGTTTGTCCTACTTTATAAAGCCTTTATGAGGGCAAAGATTTACAACAAACAAGGCAATCTGGCCATACGGCTTTATAAACAAAGGTACGCAGAGAGATATGTTATATTATTGTTTAACATAAGAAATGTCTTCCAAAGAAAATAGTCCCGATATCGGTTCCTTTCTTTGGGTTGTCATGCTAAGTATGATCATGCAGCCTCAGCTCTAATGTAAGAGCAAAATATTGAGGATTTAGTTTGGGAGGCCAGTTACTAGCCCCCGGTAGTGTTCGGCGACAGTCGAGGTGAAGCCGTAAACACTTCGGCCAATGTTATAAATGGCCCATCATTTAACACAGTCATCGGATCGCTGACCAGTTTATGCTTATTTGTGATAGTAAGTTTTTCGCTTTCTCCACTGAGGTGCTTACCCATGCGAGCTGGAAGCACAATCGCAGTGGTTCTCCCTTTGCACACCTAGCCGAACAAAGCCGAACAAAGCCGAACATAGGAGGCAAGCGCAGGAGCCGGGCAACCCAACTATTGACCGAAGACACAATTCGAAACCAATGCATATATAGCAATATCCGAGAATGTTTTTGCCGAATCTCTAAAGGTGTCCGGCGTTGCACTGTGAGACTTGTGTTGAAAACACACAAATAGTTTAAAAGTGCCAAAAGCTTGGAAAACCAAAAAACATCAGTAAAAACTTGATGTCCGAACAAGATCAAGTGTTCGGTGCTAATCCGAAAATTGGCCTTAGCAAAAGAAGTGCTTATGTCGTGCTTTAACATGATACATCCTATCTCAAGACTTCAAGTGGGTTAGCCTACGGCTTCAACCTCCTATCCCGAGGGCGGAGTATTTCTCATTAGGCCAGTTTAGCAAACTGAACTCTAGCGGCTTTGAGAGAGAAATTAGGCTCCCCGGCTAGTGACCACACGCTCGTGTCGAAAAAAGGAGTGATAGATAATAATAATAATAATAATAATAATAATAATAATAATAATAATAATAATAATAATAATAATAATAATAATAATAATAATAATAATAATAAAACTTTGCAACGACTAAGAAGAAGAACACTTATCATAAAACGGCTCATATAAATTTAAGATCCCCCAAGTGACATGGGTAAAAGAATGATTGCATGTATCAAAGTACTTATATCATATCTATGTTCAATCGAACTTTAAACGCGTCTTAACTGACCGTCGGCTTCTCCCTCTTCGGCAAGGACCGAAAAGTGTTATGTACTCCACCTGTCGAGAATATCGACGGTGTTTCCAATAACCAGGCAATCAGGCCATAAGGCTGTAACAGACAAAGCGCGCTCAGGGAACTTATGCTATATTACTGCAAAGTGTAAGAAGCATCTTCGAAGAAAACAATACCCCCACCGATACCTTTCTTCGGTGCTCATTGTTATTATGAGACTTGTGCAATAGATTTTTTGTAGTCATGAGTTCCATTGTGTGCCGACCATCATTGAAAAATATAAGAGTGCTAGCTTTCGGCTTCACCCAGTCTGAGGTCCGGCTCGGATGACCCGATCGTGACAAACGCAGAGGTGCTCCCTTTACTCCCTAGCCGAACAATCAGGAACATAGGGGTAAACACAGGAGCGAGGCAACCGAGCTTGCAAATCGCTTACGTCAATATGGTGCATATTGTGCCGTAATACAGGAACAAGGAACGAAGTCGTACAAGTATAATCATATGCAAGAGGAAAAGCTTCATGAATGAAGCCCCCAAATGAATTGGGTATTTGAATTTATGCGTCACAAACAAAGTTTGGACAAGGAAATTTTTTACAAGCAACTGTTTTCCAAAAAAGGTATAATGCTTGGTCGAACCGAACACAAGTTAAAAATTAAAACTTTGAGCATGAAACCGACTTAGCTGGTTAATGTATTCGGCATTGATGACGCGGTCCGAGCTTGATGCGGGACAAGGTTCCATCCCCCAAGCCGGTCCCGAGGTGGCGGAGCGAAGAGCTCGACACGCCGAAGTGGTGACATAGCACGGTCAATGCAGACCAGTGGAGTGATGCCGAAGTCCCCGGATCATTTTCCTATTCACAAAAAATAGTGCAAACCGGAGATAATAGTAATAATGATAATTAAAACAAATTGTTGCATAATAAATAATTTATGCAAAGTGAGTAATAAAAGAAATATGGCCTGGCGCCAAAGTCAATGTCGATGCAGGGCATCGGCGTGATGCGGTAAAGGCATGGCAAAGCCTGAATTCACAGGTCGGTCTGAGCTCCGGATGCGGCGTTCGCCAGACTATGTACGGAAACTGATTGAACCACCATGCGACTGTCGTTAATGCGGCCACCATTTGATAGACCTGTGTACATATGATGGACAAACCAGAGTAATAATTCCTTAGGAAAAATGAACCCAAACAAGCAAAAAATACTGGGATTAATAGCACCTGGTTTATTTGTTGTAGCAATCCGAAGGAAGCTGATTCCCAAAATCGGGGCTCGATCCGCACACCCATTGCCCTGATGGGCCATAAAACGACGGCATGGCAATGCTGGCAAAGGTTGGCTCACCAAGGCAAAGCCCTCGGCCCAGCTAACGTGACGGAGCTGGTCGGCTAGTGACGCCGAAGTGTCCGGAGTAGGTTGATGAAGATAACGAAGCCCCCGGTCCAGCCGAGATGTCGAAGCCTCGATGTCAGCCGATGAGTCGAAGTAGGTTGGCATGATGGACACCAGCTTGAAGAAGCAATAGCGCGGCCCTGCAGATGTAGGTCGTGACGTGGTCGATGTCGGCTTGATGAATCGACCGCGCGGCGATGCTGGTATGCCCGCCTCGTGTTATCCGTGGGGCGGCGATGTTGGTGATGATTTATCCTTCGCGATGCCAGACTCTTGTTCGGCTTGCCGAGATGGTGATCCAAAGAAGTTGAGCTCGGCTAAACAAAGTGACGACGTGTCTAGCGCAGGTCGGCAACCGTGGAGCAATATTGCCGTACTGGTTTGACACCAGCATGATGTTGAAGATCATGTTCAAAAGATCTCAAAGTTAGTGGGATGTGTTCGGGAAAAAAACACAATACCCCATACAAAACTTCCTTCAAAAGGGATGTCCGAAATCCCGTTCATAAAAAAGATGAACTCGGGTCGGATTCGTTTTCGCGCAGAAAATAGATCCGAAAAGTGATGCACTAATCGGAAGGTTCCCGGAGTTTGGACGGTCGGATCGAGCTGAAATGTTGAGAGGTCCTAGATATAGGAATTCCGCAGTCGATCAACGGTTGGATCTTCCAAAGGACGTCCGAGCTAGAAGCTGGACACTAGGCCCTAAACTCATCCAGATTCCTATCCAGATTTGACAGGGCTCCGCTATATCGTGGATTGCTAGAGATTCCTCCGTGGAAACTCGACGAAATTTTCCAGGGTTGTTGTAGACTCAATTCCGCACAATTCCACCAAAGTGATCGTCAAAGCGATACTCGAGGAGGTGGCGGCGGTAGATACGAGTTCGCTGTCCAGAAAAACAACACGGTCGCTTGAGGGAAATGTTGATGTTGAGCCCCCGAGCTCCATGGATGATTCCTCCATGATCTTGATAGAGATCGGAGTTGATGTTTGATGAAGGCCCTCGTCCGAACATGGTGATCTGAACACAGGGCGCGGTTCTTGGTCGAACCAAGGTGACCAGTCGAGCTGGTGACGAAGATGCCGAAGTCGCAGTTGATCTGCAGGCGAGCCATCGATCCTTTTGTCGATCACACGGCGGAACTCTCAATGAAAGCGCCAATGTCGGTGTCAAAACCGGCGGATCTCCGGTAGGGGGTCCCGAACTGTGCATCTAGGCCGGATGGTAACAGGAGGCAAGGGACACGAAGTTTTACCCAGGTTCGGGCCCTCTCGATGGAGGTAAAACCCTACGTCTTGCTTGATTAATATTGATGATATGGGTGTTACAAGAGTAGATCTACCACGATATCAGAGAGGCTAAACCCTAGAAGCTAGCCTATGGTATGATTGTATGTATATTGTATATCGACTAGCCTGGCCTCGGTTTATATAATGCACCAGAGGCCTAGGATAACAAGAGTCGTAGCCGAATACGCCGGTGGGGAGGAGTCCTTGTCTTGATCGCCAAGTCTTGTGGAATCTTCCTTGTATGCGGCAGCTGTCCGAACTGGCCCATGAGTATACGGCCATGGGGGTCCTTGGCCCAATCTAATAGATCGGGAGACGACGTGGTGAGTACCCCCTAGTCCAGGACACCGTCAGGAACATTGGAGGAGTCACATACCAAAGAACAATCCCGAAAGCAGTTTTGTGAGAGGAGCTTTGAGCAAGGAGATCGAAAATGGCAGCAAGATGAGCTAGAACCCGGGTTTCAGATGGAGGGTGTTTTTTTCTGGAGCAAGACAAAGTGTGTGGGTGCAAGGATAAGTGAAGGGGACCCACGTGGGGTCCACGAGGCAGGGGGCGCGCCCACAGGGGATGTGCGTGCCCTCCACCCTCATGGGCACGTGGCTGCTCTGCCTGTTGTGTTCTTAGTGCTAGATATTCTCAAATAGTCAAGAAAAAACATATTTCATTTTCAGGGCATTTGGAGAACTTTTATTTTTGGGGTATTTTTTATTGCATGGATAATTCAAAAAATAGACAGAAAATACTATTTTTGCTTTATTTAATATAAATAACATAAAGTAAAAGGAGGGTACAAAAGGTTGTGCCTTCTAACTTCATCCATCTCATGCTGATCAAAAGGAATCCACTAACAAGGTTGATCAGGTCTTGTTAACAAACTCATTTCGAATAGCATGAAACCGGAGAAATTTCGAATAACACTAGGTTGCCTCAACTGGGATATGCACATCCCCAACAATAAGAATATCATATTTCTTCTTGGCAGTAGGAAGAGGAAATTCAAAACCTCCAATAGTGATTGTTGAAATTTTTCCAACAGAATTGATAGTATGGACTTGAGGTTGTTTCCTCGGAAAGTGTACCGTATGCTCATTACCATTAACATGAAAAGTGACATTACCTTTGTTGCAATCAATAACAGCCCCTACAGTATTCAAGAAGGGTCTTCCAAGAATAATAGACATACTATCATCCTCGGGAATATCGATAATAACAAAGTCCGTGATTATAGTAACCTTTGCAACCACAATAGGCACATCCTCACAAATACCGACATGTATAGCAGTTGATTTATCAGCCATTTGCAAAGATATTTCAGTAGGTGTGAACTTATTCAAATCAAGTCTATGATATAAAGAGAGAGGCATAGCACTAACACTGGCTCCAAGATCACATAAAACAGTTTTAACATAGTTTCTTTTAATGGAGCATGGTATAGTTGGTACTCCTGGATCTCCAAGATTCTTTGGTATTCCACCCTTAAAAGTATAATTAAAAAGCATGGTGGAAATTTCAGATTCCGGTATCTTTCTCTTATTAGTAACAATTTCCTTCATATACTTAGCATAAGGGTTCATTTTAAGCATATTAGTCAAACACATACGCAAAAAGATAGGTCTAATCATTTCAGCAAAGCGCTCAAAATCCTCATCATCCTTTTTCTTTGATGTTTTAGGAGGAAAAGGCATGGGTTTCTGAACCCATGGTTCTCTTTCTTTACCGTGCTTCCTAGCAACAAAGTCTCTCTTATCATAACGTTGATTTTTTGAGTGTGGGTTATCAAGATCAACAGCAGGTTCAATCTCTACATCGTTAATATTGCTAGGTTGAGCATCAACATGAACATCATCATTAACATTATCACTAGGTTCATGTTCATTACCAGATTGTGTTTTAGCATCAGAAATAGAAATATCATTGGGATTCTTAGGTGTGTCAACAACAGGTTCACTAGAAGCATGCAAATTCCTATCCTTTTTCTTTTTTCTCCTTTTTAGAAGGATTAGGTGCATCAACATTAATTCTCTGAGAATCTTGCTCAATTCTCTTAGGATGGCCCTCAGGATACAGAGGTTCCTCAGTCATTTTACCCCCTCTAGTCATAACTCTAACAGCATTATCATTTTTCTTATTATTTAATTCATTAAATAAATCATTCTGAGCTTTAAGTACTTGTTCTACTTGAGTGGTAACCATAGAAGCATGTTTACTAATAAGTTTAAGTTCAACTTTAACACTAGCCATATAATCACTCAAGTGTTCAAGCATATCAGCATTGTGTTTCAATTGTCTACCAACATAAACATTGAAGTTTTCTTGTTTAACAATAAAATTATCAAACTTATCTAAGCATTGGCTAGCAGACTTATAACGACGAATATCACCTTCATCAAATCTACAGAGAGAATTTACCACTACTACCTGTGTCGGGTTATCAAGACCATGTATTTCTTCAATAGGTGGTAAATTCTTAACATCTTCAGCTTTAATACCTTTTTCTTTCATAGATTTCTTTGCCTCTTGCATATCTTCAGGACTGAGAAATAGAATACCCCTTTTCTTCGGAGTTGGCTTAGAAATTGGTTCGGGAAGTGTCCAGTTATTTTCATTAATTGACATATTATTCAATAGCAATTCAGCTTGAACAACAGTTCATTCCCTGAAAACACAACCAGCACAACTATCCAGGTAATCTCTGGAAGCATCAGTTAGTCCATTATAAAAGATATCAAGTATTTCATTTTTCTTGAGAGGATGATCGGGCAAAGCATTAAGTAATCGGAGAAGCCTCCCCCAAGCTTGTGGGAGACTCTCTTCTTCAATTTGCACAAAATTATATATTTCCCTTAAAGCAGCTTGTTTCTTATGAGCGGGGAAATATTTAGCAGAGAAGTAATAAATCATATCCTGGGGACTATGCACACAACCAAGATCAAGAGAATTAAACCATGTTTTAGCATCGCCCTTTAATGAGAACGGAAACAACTTAAGGATAAAGTAATAGCAAGTTTTCTCATCATTAGTGAACATGGTGGCTATATAATTTAATTTTGTATGATGTGCCACAACAGTTTCAGATTCATAGCCATAAAAAGGATCAGACTCAACCAAAGTAATTAACTCAGGATTGACAGAGAAATCATAATCCTTATCAGTTATAAAGATAGGTGAAGTAGCAAAACCAGGGTCTGATACGTCTCCAACGTATCTATAATTTTTGATTGCTCCATGCTATATTATCTACTGTTTTGGGCAATACTGGGCTTTATTATCCACTTTTATATTATTTTTGGGACTAACCTATTAACCGGAGGCCCAGCCCAGATTTGCTGTTTTATGCCTATTTCAGTGTTTTGAAGAAAAGGAATATCAGATGGAGTCGAAACGGAACGAAATCAACTGGAGAAGTTAATTTTGGAAGGAAACACACCTAATGGACTTGGACCCCATGTCCGAAGATATGGGAGCTACCCACGAGGGTGGGGGGCGCCCCCCTAGGGCGCGCCCCCTGCCTCGTGGGGCCCCCGTGGCTCCCCTGACGTACCTCCTGCACCCATATATACCTACATGACCTAAAACTTCCAGAACGGAAGATAGATTGGGAGTTCCACCGCCAGAAGCCTCCGTAGCCATCGAAAACCAATCTAGACCCGTTCCGGCACCCTGCCGGAGGGGGGAACCCTCACCGGTGGCCATCTTCATCATCCTGGTGCTCTCCATGACGAGGAGGGAGTAGTTCTCCCTCGGGGCTGAGGGTATGTACCAGTAGCTATGTGTTTGATCTCTCTCTCTCTCTCTCTCGTGTTCTTGAGATGATACGATCTTGATGTATCGCGAGCTTTTCTATTATAGTTGGATCTTATGTTTCTCCTCCCCCTCTACTCTCTTGTAATGAATTGAGTTTCCCCTTTGAAGTAATCTTATCGGATTGAGTCTTTAAAGATTTGAGAACACTTGATATATGTCTTGCCGTGGATATCTGTGGTGACAATGGGATACCGCATGCCACTTGATGTATGTTAAGGTGATCAACTTGTGGGTTTCGTGACATTGGGAACCTATGCATAGGGGTTGGCACATGTTTTCGTCGTGATTCTCCGGTAGAACTTTGGGGCACTCTTTGAGGTCCTTTGTGTTGGTTGAATAGATGAATCTGAGATTGTGTGATGCATATCATATAATCATACCCACGGATACTTGAGGTGACACTGGAGTATCTAGGTGACATTAGGGTTTTGGTTGATTTGTATCTTAAGGTGTTATTCTAGAACGAACTCTAGGGTTGTTTGTGACATTTATAGGAATAGCCCAACGGATTGATTGGAAAGAATAACTTTGAGGTGGTTTCGTACCCTACCATAATCTCTTCGTTTATTCTCCGCTATTAGTGACTTTGGAGTGACTCTTTGTTGCATGTTGAGGGATAGTTTTATGATCCAATTATGTTAGTATTGTTGAGGGGACTTACACTAGTGAAAGTATGAACCCTAGGACTTGTTTCCTAGCATTGCAATACCGTTTACGCTCACTTTTATCACTTGTTACCTTGCTGTTTTTATAATTTCAGATTACAAATACCTTTATCTACTATCCATATACCACTTGTATCACCATCTCTTCGCCAAAATAGTGCACTTATACAATTTACCATTGTATTGGGTGTGTTGGGGACACAAGAGACTCTTTGTTATTTGGTTGCAGGGTTTCTTGAGAGAGACCATCTTCATCCTACGCCTCCTATGGATTGATAAACCTTAGGTCATCCACTTGAGGGAAATTTTCTACTGTCCTACAAACCTCTGCACTTGGAGGCCCAACAACGTCTACACGAAGAAGGTTGTGTAGTAGACATCAAGCTCTTTTCTGGCGCCGTTGCCGGGGAGGTGAGTGCTTGAAGGTATATCTTTAGATCTTGCAATCGAGTCTTTTAGTTTCTTGTTTTATCACTAGTTTAGTTTATAAAAGAAAATTACAAAAAAATGGAATTAAGTTTGTCTCATACGCTTCACCTTTTTAATATCTTTCGTGGGTATGATGGAAAGGAAAATTGTGCTCAAGTGCTAGAAGAAGAATGCATTAGAATGTTTGGCATTAAATATTTGAATGATGAGCATGATTGCAATGTTGTTAGTATGAATTCCTTGAATATCTATGATGCTAATGATATGCAAAGCCACAAGCTTGGGGAAGCTATGTTTGATGAAGGTGATATTTTTAGTCCCCCAAGTTTTGATGTGCAAATTTATTATGATGAAAGCATGTCTCCTATATATGATGATTATTGTGATGACACGTATGCTTTAAAGAATAATAATAACAATGAAACTTGTAATCTTGATTTCAATTTTCAATCCCATGATAATTACTTTGTTGAGTTTGCTCCCACTACTATTAATGAGAAGAACTTTGCTTGTGTGGAGAGTAATAAAATTCCTATGCAAGTAGATCATGAAAAGAATTATTTAGGTGCTGGTTATATTTTTGAATTCATTCATGATGCTACTGAAAATTATTAGCAGGGAGGAATATATGCTTGTAGGAATTGCAATAATATCAAGCTTCCTCCCTATGTGCTTAAAGTTTCAAAGTTATGCTTGATTTGCCTTCCTATGCTAGTTGATTATTATTACCATAAGTTGTTTGCTCACAAAATCCCTATGCATAGGAAGTGGGTTAGACTTAAATGTGCTAGTCATATTCTTCATGATGCTCTCTTTAAGTTTCAATTCTTATCCTTTATGTGAGCATCATTGAAATCATCATGCCTAGCTAGGGGCGTTAAACGATAGCGCTTGTTGGGAGGCAACCCAACTTTATTTTTTTCCTTGCTTTTTGTTTCTGTTTAGTAATAAATAATTCATCTAGCCTCTTTTTATATGTGGTTTTATGCTTTTAATTAGTGTTTGTGCCAAGTAGAACCTTTGGGAAGACTCGGGGAAAGTCTTGTTGATCATGCTGTAAAAAACAGAAACTTTAGTGCTCACGAGCATTGCTGCCATTTTTATTTCGAGAGTGCTATTTAGTTAATTCTTTTTGCAGGTGATTAATATATTAATTACTCAGGTCTAGAAATTTATTTGAGAATTTTATGAGTTCCATAAGTATACGTTTGATCCAGATTACTACAGACTGTTCTGTTTTTGACAGATTCTGTTTTTCATGTGTTGTTTACTTATTTTGATGAATCTGTGGCTAGTAAAATAGTTTATAAACCATAGAGAAGTTGGAATACAGTAGGTTTAACACCAATATAAATAAAGAATGAGTTCATTACAGTACCTTGAAGTGGTGATTTATTTTCTTATACGAATGGAGCTTACGAGTTTTCTGTTAAGTTTTGTGTTGTGAAGTTTTCAAGTTTTGGGTAAGGATTTGATGGACTATGGAATAAGGAGTGGAAAGAGCCTAAGCTTGGGGATGCCCAAAGAATCCAAAGGTAATATTCAAGGACAACCAAGAGCCTAAGCTTGGGGATGCCCGGGAAGGCATCCCCTCTTTCGTCTTCGTTCATCGGTAACTTTACTTGGAGCTATATTTTTATTCGCCACATGATATGTGTTTTGCTTGGAGCGTCAATTTATTTTGTTAGGATTTGCTTGCTTTTATTTATAATAATGTTTTGCATCTTTTATTTCAATAAAAATGGCATTGATAGCCTTTACTATACCTATTTTAGAAGTCAACATGTTGCTGTTCGAAGACAGAAAGTTAACCGCTGTTGCAATAATTCCCTAGAAAAGTCAGAATGTGATAAAATGTTGAAACCTTTTGCATATTAAGTTCTGATAAATTTACTACAGTGGGAATTTTATTTCGTAATTTTTGGAGCTAGGTAAGTATGGATGTTGCAGCATTCTTTACAGACTATCCTGTTTAGGCAGATTGCTGTTATGTTTCCATTGTTTGCATATGTTTGCTTCTTTAATGATTCTATTTGAGGATAGGACTATTAAATATGCTGAGGCATTTAGTATTAAATGTTGAATAATAATTTTAGTGATTTGCTACAGTAGAGTATAATAAGGTTTTGGCAATGGTTCATACTAACTTATCTCACGAGTCCTTGTTGAGTTTTGTGTGGATGAAGCTTTTGAGATTTAGGGAGACTGTGATATGAGAGGAATTAAGGAGACACAAAATCTCAACTTGGGGATGCCCAAGGCAACCCAAGATAATATTTCAAGAAGTCTCAAGCATCTAAGCTTGGGGATGACCCGGTTGGCATCCCACCTTTCTTCTTCAACAATTATCGGTTAGTATCGGTTGATCCTAAGTTTGTGCTTCTTCACATGATGTTTGCCATTCTTAGAATGTCATTTTATTTTGCTTTGCTTGCTGTTTGAATAGAGTACCAAGATCTGAAATTATTAAATGTTAGAGAGTCTTCACATAATTGCATAATAATTCGACTACTCATTGATCTTCACTTATATCTTTCGGAGTAATTTGTCATTTGCTCTAGTGCTTCACTTATATCTTTTAGAGCATGGTCGTAGTTTTATTTTGAATAAATATATGAACTCTCATGCTTCACTTATATTATTTTGAGAGTCTTAAATAGCATGGTAATTTGCTTAAAATCCTAATATGCTAGGTATTCAAGAATAATAAAATTCTCTTATGAGTGTGTTGAATACTATGAGAAGTTTGATACTTGATAATTGTTTTGAGATATGGAGATGGTGATATTAGAGTCATGCTAGTTGAGTAGTTGTGAATTTGAGAGATACTTGTGTTGAAGTTTGTGATTCCCGTAGCATGCACGTATGGTGAACCGTTATGTGACGAAGTCGGAGCATGATTTATTTATTGATTGTCTTCCTTATGAGTGGCGATCGGGGATGAGCGATGGTCTTTTCCTACCAATCTATCCCCCTAGGATCATGCGCGTAATACTTTGCTTTGATTACTTCTAGATTTTTGCAATAAGTATGTGAGTTCTTTATGACTAATGTTGAGTCCATGGATTATACGCACTCTCACCCTTTCACCTTTGCTAGCCTCTCTAGTACCGTGCAACTTTCGCCGGTACCATAAACCCACCATATACCTTCCTCAAAACAGCCACCATACCTACCTATTATGGCATTTCCATAGCCATTCCGATATATATTGCCATGCAACTTTCCACCATCCAGTTTATTATGACACATTCATCATTGTCATATTGCTAGCATGATCATGTAGTTGACTTAGTATTTGTGGCAAAGCCACCGTTCATAATTCTTTCATACATGTCACTCATGCATCATTGCACATTCCGGTACACCGCCAGAGACATTCATATAGAGTCATCTTTGTTCTAGTATCGAGTTGTATCATTGAGTTGTAAATAAATAGAAGTGTGATGATCATCATTCAATAGAGCATTGTCCCAAAAAAAGAAAGGCCAAATAAAAAAAGGGAAAGGCCAAATAAAAAAAGAAAGGCCAAATAAAAAATAAAAAAATAAAAGGGACAATGCTACTGTCCTTTTTTCCACACTTGTGCTTCAAAGTAGCACCATGATATAGCGAGTCTCATATATTGTGTTTCAAAGTAGCACCATGTTCTTCATATAGAGAGTCTCATATGTTGTCACTTTCATATACTAGTGGGAATTTTACATTATAGAACTTGGCTTGTATATTCCAATGATGGGCTTCCTCAAAATTGCCCTAGGTCTTCGTGAGCAAGCAAGTTGGATGCACACCCACTAGTTTCTTTTGTTGAGCTTTCATACATTTATAGCTCTAGTGCATCCGTTGCATGGCAATCCCTACTCACTCACATTGATATCTATTGATGGGCATCTCCATAGCCCGTTGATACGCCTAGTCGATGTGAGACTATCTTCTCCTTTTTGTCTTCCCCACAACCACCATTCTATTCCACCTATAGTGCTATGTCCATGGCTCACACTCATGTATTGCGTGAAGATTGAAAAAGTTTCAGAACATCAAAAGTGTGAAACAATTGCTTGGCTTGTCATCGGGGTTGTGCATGATTTGAATATTTTGTGTGGTGAAGATGGATCATAGCCAGACTATATGATTTTGTAGGGATAGCTTTCTTTGGCCATGTTATTTTGAGAAAACATAATTGCTTAGTTGGTATGCTTGAAGTATTATTATTTTTATGTCAATATTAAACTTTTGTTTTGAATCTTTCGAATCTGAATATTCATATCACAAGTAAGTAGAATTACATTGAAATTATGCCAACTAGCATGCCACATCAAAAATTATCTTTTTATCATTTACCTACTCGAGGACGAGCAGGAATTAAGCTTGGGGATGCTTGATACGTCTCCTACGTATCTATAATTTTTGATTGCTCCATGCTATATTATCTACTGTTTTGGGCAATATTGGGCTTTATTATCCACTTTTATATTATTTTTGGGACTAACCTATTAACCGGAGGCCCAACCCAGATTTGCTGTTTTATGCCTATTTCAGTGTTTTGAAGAAAAGGAATATCAGACGGAGTCGAAACGGAACGAAATCAACTGGAGAAGTTAATTTTGGAAGGAAACACACCTGATGGACTTGGACCCCATGTCAGAAGATACGGGAGCTACCCACGAGTGTGGGGGCGCCCCCCTAGGGCGCGCCCCCTGCCTCGTGGGGCCCCCGTGGCTCCCCTGACGTACCTCCTGCACCCATATATACCTACGTGACCTAAAACTTCCAGAACGGAAGATAGATCGGGAGTTCTGCCGCCAGAAGCCTCCGTAGCCACCGAAAACCAATCTAGACCCGTTACGGCACCCTGCCGGAGGGGGGAACCCTCACCGGTGGCCATCTTCATCATCCCGGTGCTCTCCATGACGAGGAGGGAGTAGTTCTCCCTCGGGGCTGAGGGTATGTACCAGTAGCTATGTGTTTGATCCTCTCTCTCGTGTTCTTGAGATGATACAATCTTGATGTATCGCGAGCTTTGCTATTATAGTTGGATCTTATGTTTCTCCTCCCCCTCTACTCTCGTGTAATGAATTGAGTTTTCCCTTTGAAGTAATCTTATCGGATTGAGTCTTTAAAGATTTGAGAACACTTGATGTATGTCTTGACGTGGATATCTGTGGTGACAATGGGATACCGCGTGCCACTTGATGTATGTTAAGGTGATCAACTTGCGGGTTTCGTGACATTGGGAACCTATGCATAGGGGTTGGCACACGTTTTCGTCGTGATTCTCCGGTAGAACTTTGGGGCACTCTTTGAGGTCCTTTGTGTTGGTTGAATAGATGAATGTGAGATTGTGTGATGCATATCGTATAATCATACCCACGGATACTTGAGGTGACATTGGAGTATCTAGGTGACATTAGGGTTTTGGTTGATTTGTACCTTAAGGTGTTATTCTAGTATGAACTCTAGGGCTGTTTGTGACACTTATAGGAATAGCCCAACGGATTGATTGGAAAGAATAACTTTGAGGTGGTTTCATACCCAACCATAATCTCTTCGTTTGTTCTCCGCTATTAGAGACTTCGGAGTGACTCTTTGTTGCATGTTGAAGGATAGTTTTATGATCCAATTATGTTAGTATTGTTGAGGGGACTTACACTAGTGAAAGTATGAACCCTAGGCCTTGTTTCCTAGCATTGCAATACCATTTACGCTCACTTTTATCACTTGTTACCTTGCTGTTTTCATAATTTCAGATTACAAATAACTTTATCTACTATCCATATACCACTTGTATCACTATCTCTTCGCCGAACTAGTGCACCTATACAATTTACCATTGTATTGGGCGTGTTGGGGACACAAGAGACTCTTTGTTATTTGGTTGTAGGGTTGCTTGAGAGAGACCATCTTCATCCTACGCCTCCTACGGATTGATAAACCTTAGGTCATCCACTTGAGGGAAATTTGCTACTGTCCTACAAACCTCTGCACTTGGAGGCCCAACAACGTCTACAAGAAGAAGGTTGTGTAGTAGACATCAGGGTCATATTTCATTCTAGCATTCAAAGACTTTTGTTTAAGCTTAGCTAATAATTTCTTAAGATCAGATATATCATTGCAAGCAAGAAAGTCTCTAGCAGTTTCTTCATCCATAACATAACCCTCAGGCACAATAGGCAATTCATATCTAGGTGGAGAATCTTCATCATCACTTTCATCAATATTATCAGTTTCAATAATTTCATTCTCTCTAGCCCTAGCAAGTTGTTCATCAAGAAATTCACCTAATGGCACAATAGTATAATGCATAGAGGTAGTTTCATCATAAGCATCATGCAAAGCAGAAGTGGTATCATCAATAACATACGACCTATTAGAATCAATAGCATGTGTAGGTGTCACAAATTTACTCAAAACAGAAGGCGAATCAAGTGCAGAGCTAGATGGCAGTTCCTTACCTCCCCTCGAAGTTGAGGGAAAAATCTTGGTTCTTTGTTCTTTTAAGTTCTTCATAGTGATAAGCACATATAAATCCCAAGTGACTCAAAGAATAGAGCTATCCTCCCCGACAATGGTGCTAGAAAATAGTCTTGATAACCCACAAGTATAGGGGATCGCAACAGTTTTCGAGGGTAGAGTATTCAACCCAAATTTATAGATTTGACACAAGGGAAGCCAAAGAATATTCTCAAGTATTAGCAGCTGAGTTGTCAATTCAACCACACCTAGAAACTTAATATCTGCAGCAAAGTGTTTAGTAGCAAAGTAATATGATAATAGTGGTAATGATAGCAAAAGTAACGGTAGCAGTTTTGGTTTTATAGTGATTGTAACGGTAGCAACGGAAAAGTAAATAAGCGAAGAACAATATATGAAAAGCTCGTAGGCATTGGATCGGTGATGGAGAATTATGTCGGATATGATCAATCATGGAACAGTTATAACATAGGGTGACACAGAACTAGCTCCAGTTCATCAATGTAATGTAGGCACGTATTCCCAATATAGTCATACGTGCTTATGGAAAAGAACTTGCATGACATCTTTTGTCCTACCCTGCCATGGCAGCGGGGTCCTATTGGAAGCTAAGGTATATTAAGGCCTCCTTTTAATAGAGTACCGGACCAAAGCATTAACACATAGTGAATACATGAACTCCTCATACTACGGTCATCACCGGTAAGTATCCCGATTATTGTCACTTCGGGGTTAATGGATCATAACACATAATAGGTGACTATAGATTTGCAAGATAGGATCACGAACTCACATATATTCATGAAAACATAATAGGTTCAAATCTGAAATCATGGCACTCGGGCCCTAGTGACAAGCATTAAGCATAGCAAAGTCATAGCAACATCAATCTCAGAACATAGTGGATACTAGGGATCAAACCCTACCAAAACTAACTCGATTACATGATAAATTTCATCCAACCCATCACCGTCCAGCAAGCCTACGATGGAATTACTCACGCACGGTGGTGAGCATCATGAAATTGGTGATGGAGGAAGGTTGATGATGACGATGGCGACAGATTCCCCTCTCCGGAGCCCCGAGTAGAATCTAGATCAGCCCTCCCGAGAGAGTTTAGGGCTTGGCGGCGGCTTCGTATCGTAAAACACGATGAATCCTTCTCTCTAATTTTTTTCTCACCAAACACGAATATATGGAGTTGGAGTTGAGGTCGGTGGAGCGTTAGGGGGCCCACGAGGCAGGGGGCGTGCCCAGGGGGTAGACGCGCCCCCACCCTCGTGGACAGGGTGTGGGCCCCTTGACGTGGATTCTTCTTACAGTATTTTTTATATATCCCAGAAATAATCTCCTTTGATTTTAGGTCATTTCGAGAACTTTTATTTCTGCACAAAAATAACACCATGGCAATTCTCCTGAAAACATCGTCAGTCCGGGTTAGTTCCATTCAAATCATGCAAGTTAGAGTCCAAAACAAGGGCAAACGTGTTTGGAAAAGAAGATACGACAGAGACGTACCATACATAGCAGAAAATCAATATCAAACGGAGTCTAGATGCCACAAAACTTTACAGAGAGTTTTTATGGGCCAAAAGGAGCACAACAGGCCTTAGCTGCGCTTGGGGGTGCCTCGAGGGGGGCACAACCCACCAGGAGGCACAGGCGCGCCCTGGTGGGTTATGCCCACCTCGGGTGGCCCTTGGACCACGTCTTTGCTCTATAAATATCAAAATATTACCAAAACCCTAGGGAGTTAACGAAATATTCATCCAGCCGCCGCAGAGTCCAGAACCACCAGATCCAATCTACACACCATCTCGGATGAGGTTCACCACCTCCATTGGTGCCTCTCTGATGATGCGTGAGTAGTTCTTTGTAGACCTTCAGGTCCATAGTTAGTAGGTAGATGGCTTCATGTCTCTCTCTTGATTCTCAATACAATGGTCTCTTGGAGATCCATATGATGTAACTCTTTTGCGGTGTGTTTGTTGTGATCAGGTATATCTTTTTATATCCTTGAAAGTATTTGAGTTTCTTTGATCTCTTTTATGCATGACTGCTTATAGCCTCATATTTCTTCTCCCATATTTGGGTTTTGTTTGGCCAACTTGATCTATTTATCTTGCAATGGGAAGAGGTGCCTTGTAGTGGGTTTGATCTTACGGTGCTTGATCCCAATGACCGAAGGGGAACCGACACGTATGTATCGTTGCTACTAAGGATAAAACGATGGGGTCCATCTCTACATAGATAGATATTGTCTACATCATGCCATCGTTCTTATTGCATTACTCCATTTCTCCATGAACTTAATACACTAGATGCATGCTGGATAGCGGTCGATGTGTGGAGTAATAGTAGTAGATGTAGGCAGGAGTCGGTCTACTAATCTTGGACGTGATGCCTATATAATGATCATTGCCTGGATATCGTCATGAGTATTTGAAATTCTATCAATTGCCCAACAGTAATTTTTTTCACCCGCTGTATGCTATTTTTCTCGAGAGAAGCCACTAGTGGAAACTACGGCCCCTAGGTCTCTTTCTCATATTATTTGCCTTTGCGATATACTTTTACTGCTTTTATTTTAAGATCTATTAATCCAAAAACCTAAAAAATACTTTGCTACAGTTTATTTTATTTGTGATCTATTTATTCAATCTATTACAACTTTCTCCCATCACGAACCAATTTCTGGCACCATTACCCAAAAGAGATTGAGAACCCCTTTAACATGTCAAGTCGCGAGGATTTGTTATCCGTGTGCAGGGGCTGTTGACGTTGTGTTGCTTGGTTCTCCTATTGGTTCAATAACCTTGGTTTCATATCTGGAGGAAATACCTACCGCCGCTGCGCTGCATCATCCCTTCCTCTTTGGGGAAATACTGACGTAGCTTCAAGCGACATCAAAGGGAAATTTTGGCGCCGTTGCCGGGGAGGATCTTCAACATATACCAGGTCCCTAATCACAAATCTCATCTCCTCGCAATGTACATAATTTGCCTTTTGCCTCTCGTTTTCCACTCCCCCACTTCACAAAAATTTGCCGTTTTATTCGCCCCTCTTTTCCGTTTGCCGTTTTCTTGCCGGATCTGTTTTTGAGTGCAATCTTGTCGTGTGGTCATCATGACTCAAGAGAACACCAAGTTGTGTGATTTCTCACATAACAACAACAATGATTTTATTGGCACTCCTCTTGCTCCTCCCGCCACTAGTGCGGAGATGTGTGATATTAATACTATTGTGCTGAATCTTGTTATGAAAGACTAATTTTCCAGTACTCGTAATGAGGATGTCGCGTCCCATCTTTATACCTTCGTGGAATTATGCGATATGCAAAATAAAAAAGATGTGGACAATAATGTTGTCAAGATAAAATCATTTCCGTTTTCTTTGCGTGATTCTGCAAAAAAATTGGTTCTCTTCTTTGCCGCGTAATAGTATCGATTCTTGGAATAAGTGCAAAGATGCTTCTATCACTAAGTATTTTCCGCTTGCAAAAATTATTCCCCTTAGAACCCAGATCATGAATTTCAAGCAACTTGAACGTGAGCATGTTGCACAATCTTGGTAAGGATGAAAATGATGCTAAGGAATTGCCCAACTCATGGGCTAAATCTTTGGATGATCATACAAAAATTTTATGTAGGGTTGAATTTTGTTTCTCGAAATCTTTTAGATTTCGCCGGAGGTGGTACTTTTATGGAAATCACTTTGGGTGAAGCCACCAAATTGCTTGATAATATTATGGCAAATTATTTGCAATGGCATACTGAAAGAGCTCCTACTAGTAAAAAGGTTAATTCGGTTGAAGATATTTCTTCTTTGAGTGAAAAGTTGATGCTCTTGTGAAATTGGTTGCTATTAGAAGTAATCCTATTTATCTTAATGATATGCCTTTGTCTAATTTGATTGATCAAAACAGTGATGCCATAGATGTGAATTTTATCTCTCAAAATAATTTCAATAACAATGCTTGTAGAGGTAATTTTAATCCTAGGCCTTTTCCTAGTAATTCCTCTAATAATTATGGAAATTCCTATGGAAATCAATCTTATAATAATAATAGGAACACCTCTGATCTTGAGAAGAATATTAAAGAATTTATCAATACACAAAAAGTTTTCAACACTTCCATCAAAGAAAAGTGGAGTAAGATTGATGATTTGTCTAGAAGTGAATTTGCACTTGGCAGATTCCACTATTAAAAAGCCCATGGGAAGAGTGAATGATTTTCTTATTCTTTCAAATAGGAATTATGTGCCCATAGATTTTATTGTTCTTGATATTAATTGCAATCCGTCTTGTCCAATTATTCTTGGTAGACCATTTTTACGCACTATTGGTGTCGTGATTGATATGAAAGAAGGAAATATTAAGTTCTAATTTCCTTTGAGGAAGGGTGTCGAACACTTTCCTAGAATAAGAATTAGGACACCATATGAATCAATCATGGGGCCATCTTATGGATCTCGAACCAAAGATGACAAAACTTAGATCCTTGCTTTATGCCTAGCTAAGGGTGTAAAACTAAAGCGCTTGTTGGGAGGCAACCCAATGAAAAGAATTTATTTTTGCTTTTTGCTTCCTGTTTTTGAGTGTTAGAACAATTATGCTACTTTTATGATTGTGTTTTTATGTTTTAATTAGTGTTTGTGCCAAGTAAAGCCTTTAGGATCTTCTTGGGTGATAGTTGTTTGATCTTGCTGAAAAAACAGAAACTTTTGCACTCACTAAAATAATTTTTGTTTTTTTACCGGAGAGTGGTTAAATACCCATTCCACTTGCAGTAGATCAATATACAAATTTCTCAGGTCTTCCTAAGTTTTTAGAATTTTCAAGTTACAAAAGTATTCAAAATAGTGAGATTGCTACAGACTGTTCTGTTTTGACAGATTTTGTTTTCTTTGTGTTGTGTGCTTATTTTGATGGCTCTATGGTTTTATTTGATGAGTTTTTGCTATAGAAAAGTTGGAATACAGTAGATATAATGCAAGAAAAAAATATGAATTGGTTTTATACAACACTTATAGTAGTGATTTATTATTCTTATACTAACAGGTCTCACGAAGGTTTTGTTGAGTTTTGTGTGATTGAAGTTTTCAAGTTTTGGCTTATCTTACGATGGATGAAGGAATAAGGAGTGGAAGATCCTAAGCTTGGGGATGCCTCGGCATCCCAAGCTATTATCGAAAAATGAGCAACCAACTAAGCTTGGGGATGCCCCCGAGTGGCATCCCCTCTTTCTTCTAACGACCATCCGTATTTTACTCGAAACTTTATTTTTATTCGTCACATACTAGGTGTTTTGCTTGGAGCGTCTTGCATGACATGACTCTTTGCTTCTTTGATTTTCTGTTCTAAGTCTTGATCCCTTACTGGACACACCTATTTGAGAGAGCCAAAATTGTGTCATGACTTGTTAGAATTGCTCTCCATGCTTCACTTAAATTTTTATGAGCTATGGACTTGATCTAGTGCTTCACTTATATCTTTTTGAGCACAATGTGCTTAGTATTTTTGAAGAAATGCTCTCTTGCTTCACTTAGATTTATTTGAGAGTTAGTAAAATTTTCAAGAAATTCTCTCTTGCTTCACTTAAATTAATTTGAGATAAAGAAATATTATGCTCATGATCATCACTTATATTTGTTCAAGCTTTTCAAAAACAACATAAGAAAATTAGTCCCAAAGTAATAGATATCCAAGAAGGATACAATAAAAACTTTCATGAAGATCATTGGACAAAATAAACTTGATTCTTAGTAATAGTTTTGAGATATGGTGATGTGATATGTGAGTCATATTTATGAGTAATTATGCTTTAGTAAGAATATTGGTTTTAAGGTTTGTGATTCCCTATGCAAGCACGAAAGTCAATAGTTATGCAATGAAATTATATCCTACTTATGGTGCATTATTCGGTGTTAGTTAAGCTTAATGCTCTCTTATGAGATTATCCGTTTCTTGGTTGGTCGCTTCTCAATCTTTTGCTAGCCTTCATTTTGCACTAAGTATGATCACTACTTGTGCATCGAAAAATCTTTAAACCAGTTTTGCCACATGAGTCCACTATATCTACCTATATGATGTACTCTTTTGTCGTTCTAAGCAAATTTGCATGTTCCACCTCTAATTTTCAAAAATAAACTTCTCTTTTGTGTGTTCGTTTCGCTCGCGGAGCGGTGAGGGGTGTCTAATATTTTCCATGCTAGATGTGTTATTCTCAATATGAGTGTTTATTCACTTGTCATTGCACGAGAGTAAGGCAAAGGTATTAGGGATGCCCAGTCCCGATATGAAAAAATGAATTTAATTTATGTAGTCAAATAATAAATTCCTTGGAAAATGTTGGTATGCAGGGCACCCGTGGATACGGTTAGCCATGGAAAGTCAAAGTATGGTGGAAAAAGGAATAAACTTTATTTTCTGTTTGGGAACCATATTTGATATATCTAAGCATGGAAAGTATTGGGAACTCTAAGTCATTTTCGTTGGTGGGATGGACACACCTCCCAAAATTTTTTTATCTCTAAGTTTCTCGCTTTGAGCTCTGGCACCTCTACAAATCACTACTTCCCTCTACAAAGGGCCTTTCTTTTACTTTATGCAATTTTTATTTTGAATTTGAGTCTCCATATTCTCTTATAAAAGCACCAACTATTAGGCAATATGATCGTACTTGAGTATTGGATGTAGCTAATATGCGAGTGTGTTTCATGAATGGATCAATGGTTGAGCATGATGGGCTAGGGATAGCTTATTTTAGCGTTGATATTTTGAAAGACATGGTTGCTTGTTGATATGCTTGAGTATTTAAATTATCATGTCAAAACTAGACTATTGCTTTGAACAATATAAAAGTCCAGATGTCCATGCTATAAAGAAAAGAATATGATATGACATGATAGGCAGCATTCCACATCAAAAATTCTGTTTTTTATCACTTCGCTACTCGAGGACGAGTAGGAGTTAAGCTTGGGGATGCTGATACGTCTCCAACGTATCTATATTTTTTCATTGTTCCATGCTTTTTATATTATCAATCTTGGATGTTTTATAATCATTTATAGTCATTTTATATCATTTTTTGGTACTAACCTATTGACATAGTGTCAAGTGCCAGTTGCTGTTTTTCAATGTTTTTTACATCGTAGAAAATCAATATCAAACGGAGTCGAAATGCCATGAAACTTTACGGAGAATTTTTATTGGTCAAAAGGAACACAACAGGCCCTGACTGCACCTGGG
Organism: Triticum dicoccoides; assembly: GCF_002162155.2. Taxonomy (NCBI): domain Eukaryota; kingdom Viridiplantae; phylum Streptophyta; class Magnoliopsida; order Poales; family Poaceae; genus Triticum; species Triticum dicoccoides. Next base: position 464,687,453 of record NC_041380.1, on the reverse strand, counting down.
GGGTTCCTCGAGGGGCGCACGACCCACCAGGGCACGCCAGGAGGCCCACGCGCGCCTTGGTAGGTTGTGCCCACCTCGGGTGCCCCCCGGACCGCCTCTTTGCTCTATAAATACCCAAATATTCCCAAAAGCCTAGGGGAGTCGACGAAATATTCATCCAGCCGCCGCAGAGTCCAGAACCACCAGATCCAATATAGACACCATCTCATATGGGGTTCACCACGTCCATTGGTGCCTCTCCGATGATGTGTGAGTAGTTCTTTGTAGACCTTCGGGTTCGTAGTTAGTATCTAGATGGCTTCATTTCTCTCTCTTTGAGGGAGTCCTGGATTAGGGGGTGTCCGGATGGTCGTACTATACCTTCAGCCGGACTCCTGGATTATGAAGATGCAAGATTGAAGACTCCGTCCCGTGTCCGGAAGGGACTTTCCTTGGTGTGGAAGGCAAGCTTGGCGATACGGATATGAAGATCTCCTACCACTGTAACCGACTCTATGTAACCCTAACCCTACCCGATGTCTATATAAACCGGAGGGTTTTAGTCCGTAGGACAACATACACATCGACAATCATACCATAGGCTAGCTTCTAGGGTTTAGCCTCCTCGATATCGTGGTAGATCAACTCTTGAACTACCCATATCATCAATATTAATCAAGCAGGACATAGGGTTTTACCTCCATCGAGAGGGCCCGAACCTGGGTAAAACTTTGTGTCCCTTGTCTCCTGTTACCATCCGGTCTAGACGCACAGTTCGGGACCCCCTACCCGAGATCCACCGGTTTTGACACCGACATTGGTGCTTTCATTGAGAGTTCCTCTGTGTCATCGCCGTCAGGCTCGATGGCTCCTACGATCATCGATAGTGATGCAGTCCAGGGTGAGACCTTCGTCCCCGGACAGATCTTCGTCTTCGGCGGCTTCGCACTGCGGGCCAATTCGCTTGGCTGTCTGGAGCAGATCAAAAGCTACGCCCCTGGCCGTCTGGTCAGATTTGGAAGTTTAAACTACACGGCTGACATCCGCGGGGACTTGATCTTCGACGGATTCGAGCCACTACCGAGCGCACCGCACTGTCGCGACGAGCATGATCTAGCTCTGCCGCCGAAAAGTACCCTGGAGGCCGCATCCGCATCGGCTCCGATCCTTAATTCGGAGCCAACTGCGCTGGTCGAGGATGGGCGGTTGGACGCCACCTCGGGGGCTGCAACCCCAACGGCCATTGAGCCAAACACCAGCCCCATACTCTGCGAGACTCGTGACTCCAAGGAGCCGGACTGCTCTCCGGACTCTGAACCCTCCGCGCCCCTGCCAATCGAATCCGATTGGGCGCCGATCATGGAGTTCACCACCACGGACATCTGTCAGCACTGGCCTTTCGGCGATATCCTGAAGTCACCGAAGTCTCTCTCTTTATCAGGAGAGCCCTGGCTGAACTACGGTCAGCAAGGTTGGGGTAGGGACGATGAAGAAATTCAAAGTCCACCCACCACCCACTTTGTAGCCACTGTTGACGACTTAACCGACATGCTCGACTTCGACTCCGAAGATATCGACGGTATGGACGCTGATGAAGGAGATGATGAAGAACCAACGCCTACTAGGACCTGGAAAGCCACCTCGCCATATGACATATACATGGTGGACACCCCAAAAGAGGGAGATGGCGATGGAACAGCGGAGGATGACCCCTCCAAGAAACAGCCTAAGCGCCGGCGTCAGCGGCGCCGCTCAAAATCCCGCCAAAACAAACACCGTGATTCCAGCACGGGAGATAATAATACTCTGGAAAGCGCCGAAGAAAACCCCCTCCAGCAAGATTTAGCACAGGAGGATGGAGAAACCAGCCCTCATGAGAGAGCGGCAGACAGAGAGGTCGAGGACGATATTATATGCCTCACTCCAAAGACGAGGCAAGCCTCGATGACGACGAATTCGTCGTGCCAGAGGATCCCGTCGAGCAAAAGCGTTTTCAATGCAGGCTTATGGCCACGACAAGAAGCCTCAAGAAAAAACAGCAATAGCTTAGAGCTGATCAAGATTTGCTAGTCGACAGATGGACTGAAGTCCTTGCGGCCGAAGAGCATAAACTCGAATGCCCCTCCAAGAGCTACCCAAAGCGCAGGTTGCTACCCCAATTAGAGGAGGAAGCACTTGATGCGGCCAACCGGCCACCTCGTGGTCGCGACAGAGAGGCCTCCCGGCCCTTCACTCAAGCCGCACCCCATACCAAGGCGCGGGAATATGCGCCGGACTTACAAGACGTGTTGGAGGACAAGGCAAGGCAAACAAGATCAATCTACGGACCGCGTGGGCGCCCCACGGCTCGAGACGGTAACCGTCACGCCGGCCACAAATTCGGCGGGGCCGAACACAGTAGACAAGGCTCATTGGAGCTACGTCATGATATAGCCCAATACAGAGGCACCGCACACCCAATCTGCTTTACAGACGAAATAATGGATCATCAAATCCCCGAGGGTTTCAAACCTGTAAACATCGAATCATATGATGGCACAATAGATCCTGCGGTATGGATCGAGGATTATCTCCTTCATATCCACATGGCTCGCGGCGATGATTTCCATGCCATCAAATACCTCCCACTCAAGCTTAAAGGACCAGCTCGGCATTGGCTTAACAGCTTGCCAACAGGATCAATCAGTTGTTGGGAGGACCTGGAAGCCGCATTCCTCGACAATTTCTAGGGCACTTACGTGCGACCCCCAGACGCCGATGACCTAAGTCACGTAATTCAGCAGCCAAAGGAATCGGCCAGGCAATTCTGGACACGGTTCCTAACAAAGAAAAATCAAATAGTCGACTGTCCGGACGCTGAGGCCCTAGCAGCCTTCAAACACAACATCCGCGACGAGTGGCTGGCCCGGCACCTTGGACGGGAAAAGCCGAAATCTATGGCAGCACTCACGACACTCATGATCCGCTTTTGTGCGGGAGAAGATAGCTGGCTTGCTCATAGCAACAATATGACCAAGAACCCTGGTAATTCGGACACTAGGGACAGTAGTGGCAGGTCGCATCGCAACAAGCAGAAGCGCCGCATTAACGGCAACAATGCTGAGGATATGGCAGTTAATGCCGGATTCAGAGGCTCTAAATCCGGTCAGCGGAAAAAGCCATTCAAAAGGAATCCTAGGGGCCCGTCCAGTTTGGACCGAATCCTTGACCGCTTGTGCCAGATACATGGAACCCCCGAAAAGCCGGCCAATCACACCAATAGGGATTGTTGGGTGTTCAAGCTGGCAGGCAAGTTAAACGCCGAAAACGAAGATAAGGGGCTGCATAGCGATGACGACGAGGAGCCCCGGCCGCCGAACAACAGTGGACAAAAGGGTTTTCCCCCACAAGTGCGGACGGTGAACATGATATACGCAACCCACGTCCCCAAAAGGGAGCGAAAGCGCGCGTTAAGGGACGCATACGCGGTAGAGCCAGTCGCCCCAAAGTTCAACCCATGGTCCTCCTGCCCGATCACCTTTGATCGAAGGGACCATCCCACTAGCATCCATCATGGAGGATTCGCCGCATTGGTTCTAGACCCAATTATTGACGGATTTCATCTCACTAGAGTCCTTATGGACGGTGGCAGCAGCTTGAACCTGCTTTACCAGGATAGAGTGCGGAAAATGGGCATAGATCCCTCGAGGATTAAGCCCACCAAAACGGTCTTTAAAGGCGTAATACCAGGTGTAGAGGCCAACTATACAGGCTTAGTGACACTTGAAGTGGTCTTCGGATCTCCGGATAATTTCCGAAGCGAGGAGTTAATCTTCGACATAGTCCCGTTTCGCAGTGGCTATCACGCATTGCTCGGGCGAACCGCATTCTCTAAGTTCAATGCAGTACCGCATTACGCATACCTTAAGCACAAGATGCCAGGCCCTCGAGGAGTAATTACGGTCAATGGAAACACCGAACGCTCCCTCCGAACGGAGGAGCACACGGCGGCCCTTGCAGCGGAAGTTCAAAGCAGCCTCTATAGGTAGTTCTCAAGTCCGGCCACTAAACGACCGGACACCGTCAAGCGCGCCCGGAGTAACCTACAACAAGACTGCCTGGCACGATCCGAGCAGGCATAGCAATGCGGCCCCAACCCCAACCCTCGCAAAAAGGCGACGCCAATACTTCGCATACATAACTACGCTCTAGAGATACCATGGGCACAGGGAGAGGGGCACCATCACGGCACGCCCAAAACACGGCTTAAACCGTACCAGGGGCTGCCGATTTTTTAATTTTCTCTTACTTTCAGGACTTCATCCTTCGGAAGGCCTGTTCGGCAGTTCAATTGCCGCACAAACGATGCAAGAACCAGGGAAGCAGACAAGCCACGCTGCACTATGGAACTCCCAGGTGGTCTCTATCACGAGCAGTATACCCGTTCCACATACTATTCCACAGCTTGCCCCTGGAACGGACATGTTAACTAGTCCAACCTTCCACTTATCGCATTATTTGTATCGTTCTGCTTTGATCGCAGCCCTTTTTAATAAACAATGCATAGCTTTCGTCTATTTTTGCATTACCTTTTTTCTTTATATATGTTCCTTCACGATATGTCGCACCCGCACACGTTGGTACGGCCAAAATATGCCAGGGGCTTTAATACCCCTCAATATGGTGTGAGAAGTCCGAACACTTTAACAAGTGCGACACCCCGAACTTATAGCACTATATGCATCGGCTCCGAATCATGTCTTGGGTCAATAGTTGGGTTTGCCTGGCTCCTATGTTTTGGTGCCTTACGTTCCGCTATATTGACTAAGGTAGCACTAGGAGAACCACTGCGATTGTGCCCCAGTTGAGCTGGGTCGAGCACCTCAGTGGAGAAAGCTAAAACTGACTGGCATGATGAAGCGAGAGTTGGTCGCTGTTCGAGAGGTTTTTTCGAGTCCCTAAAGACTTATGCCGCTTAGGTCGAGGAGCCGGCTCTGTCCGGCCAAGGCGTGGATAGCGCCCCGAACTCGGTCTTCCAAATACCAGGGGCTTCGCCAAAATTTAAAATTATAGAATTCTATGGCTAAGTGAGAGTGTTCACGCATTATAGTCCGATTGCCTTGTTCGTTGGGCTGAGCGCCTCCCTCGAAGGACCCAAACATGGGAAAAAGAGCGCTCAGGTTTATCCCCGAACACCCCAGCACTAGTGGCACGGGGGCAGAAGCCGACAACTCGCCATCTCTCAGAATTGATAAACAACTCCACATAAGGTAATATTTTAAATTCTAACAGCATTGCTTAGCGCATATAAACAAGTTTTCAGCGCACAGGACAAAATGAGCAAGTTTCACTCAAAAATTACATCCCTAGAACATTCATCCGCGACAAGGCGGGCACCCTTCAGAACATCCTTATAGTAATTCTCGGGCTTGCGATGCTCTTTCCCCGGCGGTGGCCCGTCCTTCACCAGCTTCTCAGCATCCAGCTTGCCCCAGTGCACCTTAGCACGGGCAAGGGCCCTACGGGCACCTTCAATGCAGACGGAGCGCTTGATGACTTCAAGCCTTGGACATGCCTCCACCAACCGCTGCACCAGCCCGAAATAGCTCCCAGGCAGGGCCACTCCAGGCCACAGCCGAACAATGAGGCCCTTCATGGCCTGTTCGGGCGCCTTGTGGAGCTCGACCAGTTGCTTCAGCTGGTCGCTCAGGGGCACGGGGTGTCCGGCCTCAGTGTACTGAGACCAGAACACCTTCTCCGTCGAGCTGCCCTCCTCGGCTCGATAGAATGCGGCGGCATCGGATACACTCAGGGGAAGATCTACGAACGCTCCTGGAGAACTCCGGATTCGGGTAAGTAACAAGTAACTCACGTTTATGTGTTGTGTTTGCTTTGCATAAAGAATGCCTTAACCGCCGCTATCTTCTTCACCTCGTCCAACTCCTGGAGGGTCTTCTGGGATTCGGCCTTGGCAGACTTGGCATTTTCAATAGCCACCGCGAGCTCGGACGCTCGCGTCTTTGAGTCAAGCTCCAAACTCTCATGCTTTTCCATGAGAGCCTGGAGCTCTTGCCGCACCTTGCCAACCTCGACCTCATACTTCTCCCGCTCGGTGCGCTCCGAGGCCGCCTTCCTCTCGGCCTCAACCAGCGCTTGCTTAAGTGTCGCCACTTCAGACGTGGCCCCTACAATAGCCACGATAATCCTGTCATTCTTTGCAATCGCACCTTTATATATATATTTTTAACAAGGTATTTCTTACCTTCGCTGTCCTCAAGCTGCTTCTTGGCACGTTCGAGCTCTTGCGGACCGCTCGAGGTTCTGCTTTAGCGTGTCCACTTCCGCAGTCAGTGCGGTGGACACAAGCAGGGAAGCCTGCATATGCATATTGACTCATTTTTGTTAGACTCCTGCGAATTCTATTTGATCCTCTATTCGGATTTTCTTCCCGAAAGCCAAAGAGAGCATCAGGGGCTACTGTCTATGCAGTACTATTATTTACACATTCTTTACTTACCTCAAAGCCTGTTAAAAGGCTAGTACAAGCATCAGTCAGTCCGCTCTTGGTGGACTGAACCTTCTGGACCACCGCACTCATAATAGCGCGGTGCTCCTCATCGATGGAGGCGCCTTGGAGCGCCTCCAACATATTGTCCGGCGCCTCCGGTTGGAGGGGGGCCACCGGCACGGCGGTCTTGCTCCTCTTGGAAGGAGGTCCCCCGCCGGACTCTGGAACCTCTGAAGGTTCTGGAGCGGTGTCCGGCCTAGAGCCGGACTTGGAGCCCTGGGGGGTTTCATCCCCTTTGCTCCTGGAGTCCGAGAGGTCGCCTTGCGGCACCTCCAGGACCACCTCCTCCTGGCTTGGAACCTGTTGGGACAACACTTCGGTGTCGTCCGTAGGGCGGGGGGAGGAAGCCGTCGGAAGTGAGTTCACGTCCGACGAGTCCAGTGAGCCGCTCGACAACGCGTCGAGCCGGTCTTTGGGTGGGCTGCATAAACATATTCGACATGAGGGAAAGCTATGCAATAAATGAATACTATGAATTACTCTGGTATCCGGATACTTACGATTTGGCCAGGGGCTTGGCCCTAGGCACCCACTCCTCTTCGCCGCCGTCGGCGTCGGTGGAGCAGTCCGGAGGAAGGGTTTTCCCCTTCTTGGACCCTTCGGCCTCCCCAGTTGGGGCGTCCTTCCTTTTCTTCCCTTCCCCCACTGGAGGGGGAGGGGTCTCTTCTTCCTCCTCCTCGTCTTCACGGGAGGAGTGCGTCTTGGATTTGTCGGATGATGAATCCGACACCTCCGGGCGTCGGGCACTCTTTCGAGTCCCCGTGGCCTTCTTCTTGACCTTCTTCTCCAGCACCACATAGGGTGCCGGAACCAGCAGCTTCGCCAAGCGAGCATCTGCTGGGCCTTCGGGCAAAGGAGCCGGACACTTGATCTGTCCGGATGTCACCTGCCAATCCTGTCAAAGGCAAGGGAGTTTAGATCCCGCATAGAGTCAAACTATGAAAAACTAATACCATGTAAAAGGAAAAAATAGCTTACCGCGAGAGCGTGACGCTGTGCACTGAATCCGTGATCCTTAGTAGCGGATGCGGGATCCTCGGCGCCCTTGAAAAGCACCTTCCAGGCATCTTCGTACGTCGTGTCGCAGAGCCTGCACAGAGTTTGGTGCCGCGCCGGGTCGAACTCCCACAGGTTGAAAGCCCATTGTTGGCACGGGAGGATCAAGCGGATGAACATAACCTGGACTACGTTGACAAGTTTGAGCTTCTTGTCCACCAGGGTTTTGACACATGTTTGGAGTCCGGTTAGCTCTCCTTTTTTACCCCACGACAGGCTCGTCTCTTTCCAGGGTGTGAGCCGCGTTGGGGGTCCGGACCGGAATTTGGGGGGTGCGACCCATTCGGTGTCGCGCGGATCGGTGATGTAAAACCACCCTGATTGCCACCCCTTCAGGGTCTCCACAAAGGAGCCCTCGAGACAGAGGACTTTGGCCATCTTGCCCACCATGGAGCCTCCGCACTCCGCCTGGCTGCCGCGCACCACCTTCGGCTTGACGTTGAAAGTCTTGAGCCAGAGCCCGAAATGGGGGCGGATGCGGAGGAAGGCCTTGCACACGACGATAAACGCCGAGATGTTGAGGACGAAGTTCGGGGCCAGATCGTGGAATCCAGGCCATAGTAGAACATGAGCCCCCGGACAAATGGGTGGAGAGGGAAGCCCAGTCCGCGGAGGAAATGGGGGAGGAACACCACCCTCTCATGGGGCCTAGGGGTGGGGATGAGCTGCCCCTTTTTGGGGAGCCGGTACGCGATGTCGTTAGACAGGTATCCGGCCTTCCTCAGCTTTTTGACATGTCCCTCCGTGACGGAGGAGACCATCCACTTGCCTCCCGCTCCAGACATGGCTGGAGAAGGTTCAGGTTGGGAGTGCGGACTTGGGCGCTGGAGCTCGAGTGCGCAAGAATGGATAGGCGAAGGAGGAAGAAGGCGTAGGTGAAAAGGTGGATCTTTATCCCCTTATATGGGTGGACGGAGCTACATGTCCCCACCAGCCTGATAAAACTCGCTTATCTCCAAGCGACGTAATCGATGGCGCGGTTGGGTTACCCACGCCCGTATTGATGAGAATCCGGGATAAGGGGACACGATCTCTGCTTTAACAAGACGTGCCAAGGAAACCGCCTCGCATAACGCGCTAAGATGGGACAGTAAAACGGTTCGAATAAAAGCTTTGCCGTGGTGTGATGTCACACTACGGAATACGTCAGCAGATTAGATTTGCGTAAATATTATTCTCTCTATGGAAATATGTGGAAACTTAGTTTTCAGAGCCGGACACTATCTTTGTGTTCAAAATCTTCTATGAAGTATTTAGAGGAGGAACCCGCCTTGCAATGCCGAAGACAATATGCGCGCCGGACTCGTCGTCATTGAAGCCTGGTTCAGGGGCTACTAAGGGAGTCCTGGATTAGGGGGTGTCCGGATGGCCGGCCTATACCTTCAGCTGGACTCCTGGATTATGAAGATGCAAGATTGAAGACCCCGTCCCGTGTCCGGAAGGGACTTTCCTTGGCGTGGAAGGCAAGCTTGGCGATACGGATATGAAGATCTCCTACCATTGTAACTAACTCTATGTAACCCTAACCCTACCCGGTGTCTATATAAACCGGAGGGTTTTAATCCGTAGGACAACATACACATCGACAATCATACCATAGGCTAGCTTCTAGGGTTTAGACTCCTCGATCTCGTGGTAGATCAACTCTTGTACTACCCATATCATCAATATTAATCAAGCAGGATGTAGGGTTTTACCTCCATCGAGAGGGCCCGAACCTGGGTAAAACTTCGCGTCCCTTGTCTCCTGTTACCATCCGGCCTAGATGCATAGTTCGGGACCCCCTACCCGAGATCCGCCGGTTTTGACACCGACACTCTTGATTCTCAATACAGTGGTCTCTTGGAGATCCATATGATGTAACTCTTTTGCGGTGTGTTTGTTGGGATCGATGAACTTTGAGTTTATGATCAGATCTATCTTTTTATATCCATGAAAGTATTTAAGTTTCTTTGATCTATTTTATGCATTGCTTATAGCCTCGTATTTCTTCTCCCATATTTGGGTTTTGTTTGGCCAACTTGATCCATTTATCTTGCAATGGGTAGAGGTGCTTTGTAGTGGGTTCGATCTTACGGTGCTTGATCCCAGTGATAGAAGGGGAACCGACACATATGTATCGTTGCTACTAAGGATAAAATGATGGGGTCTATCTCTACATAGATAGACCTTGTCTACATCATGTCATCGTTCTTATTGCATTACTCCGTTTCTCCATGAACTTAATACACTACATGCATGCTGGATAGCGGTCAATGTGTGGAGTAATAGTAGTACATGCAGGCAGGCGTCGGTTTACTAATCTTGGACGTGATGCCTATATAATGATCATCGCTTGGATATCGTCATGAGTATTTGAAGTTCTATCAATTGCCCAACAGTAATTTTTTCACCCACCATTTGCTATTTTTCTCGAGAGAAGCCACTAGTGAAAACTACGACCCCTGGGTCTCTTTCTCATATTATTTGCCTTTGCTATCTACTTTTATTTGCATTTATTTTCAGATCTATTAATCCAAAAAACCAAAAATACTTTGTTGCGCTTTATTTTATTTGTGATCTATTTATTCAATCTATTACAACTTTCTCCCGTCACGCACCAATTTATGCCACCGTTACCCGAAAGGAATTGACAACGCCTTTAACACATCGTGTTGCAAGGATTTGTTATCTGTGTGTAGGGGCTATTTATGTTGTGTTGCTTGGTTCTCCTACTAGTTCGATAACCATGGTTTCATATCTGAGGGAAATACCTATAGCCGCTGTGCTGCATCATCCCTTCCTCTTTGGGGAAATGCCGACATAGCTTCAAGCGACATCAGTCTCATACGATGCCATTTCAACCATTGTACCACAAAAGCTCGAAATAATATAAGGTTCAAATTCCAGAGTTATATGGCTCAAATTCGAAGATTACAAGGTTCAAAATGATATTAGAAATGAAATTCGGCTCATCAGTTGCAAACGCATGCGCTGATCCGCCGAACATGGATATTAGATATGTTCAAAGTAATATTACCACTTCTAAGTCTGGTTTGGAAACCTCACAAATTTTGCAAAGGGGTCAACCACTAAGAAGTCATGTATGGGGTTGACACGATGAATTCGGATTACTCTGTCATCTAAAGTTCCAAAATGAAATTCCGCATTTTTGGAGCTTATTGCATTCTGCCGCAGGTGCCGACGCTGATCAACAAACCATTCATTTTTGCGAAATAAATGTAGGGAAAACCTCATTACCTTCAGCACCCTTGCTCTGACAACAAGGAACCTGGCGAATATAATCTCCGATAAGGTCCCTCGGTAGGAGTTCAAAGTAATATTTGAGAGATGCAGATCTAGGCATTCGACGTGATTGTTATATTGTATCACATTATCCACCACTAGGCCTAATCTTATCTGCAAAATAAAAAATGTGTTAGTGCGTACATGCAGTTTTGAACACTACTACATGCCTATTTGGTTTGCAGGATTTGTAAAATGCACTAACATGCCATCTTCGATTTGACATAATTAACATGGGGATTAACATTCCACCTTCGATCTTCACAAGAGGTTGGAGTGGATGAAAAGTTCCCTAAGAAAACTAGTACATATGAATCCAAAGGAGAAATGCATATGGATTGTAACCATATGGATCAAGCAACCAATATGGGGGGCATGTATGTACTGAAATCCTCCAAAAGAATCCTTCAGAAATCGTAGTGCATTGTTATTGTAAACTTGGAAAAGGGTGTCACAAATTGAACTCCCTTATGGTTAATATTTAACAGGAAAGGAACATCACCTCAATATATAGCTTCTGCAGGCATGGAAAGCATCTCAGGAAACCGACAACTTGCTCCAGGTTGGGGACGATAGATTCTAGTGCCAAGACCTTCACTGTGTGTAGTTTCGGGGTCAAGCTTGTCGGAATCATTTTCTGAATGACATACGAACAAACATCTTAAAAATGAGAAATAATGTTAATTTGCAGAAGGAGAGGTAGAATACGGCTGTTGTACCTGAACGGGTGTGGATCCAATAAAAAGTTCGGTGTATTTGTCAGGAGAGTAGCCCACCACTATCAATTTTGGCGCAGAAATGACATTGATTCTTGTTGGACCTTCGTGATCAACTACAAGTAATCTCTCAAGTGCACGTGTGTCCTTAATGACAATACCATGGTACACATCTTGTGATGTCTTCCTGCCGCACCAGCAACACACATAAAATAGTCCAGAGAGTCATGGAGGTGATGTGGAAGGTACTCAACCCATTGATCGCCTGAAGATGAAGGTACTCGAGTGTAGTACAGCCACGGAGCAAGCGCTCCATGTCACTGTTTGAGAGGCAGACAATGACAAGCTCGAGGTGCTTTACTCGTGGTAGAATAAGAGCGGGCGTGTCATTAAGGGGGGATGGCAGTTCCTGAACTTGGCGACGCACAGTGTGTGCGCGAAGCGGAGCGCGGATGTTGGCAGTGAGCGCATATGCCCATCATCAAAAGTAAGCTCCTTGAGCTGATCTAGGGCGGGGGATCGGAACCAGTCGTCAAGCCTGGCTCGGTCCTTGCCGTTGGAATAGAACTTGCCATTCTAAGGCCTCTAGTTGGGCCAAGGCGATTGCCGAGGATCTTGGAGAACGCATCCAAGCTTTTGCCATAGCCATGGCAGAGTGATGTCTACTACGCAATTTTATTCTTGTAGACATGTGTTGGGCCTCCAAGCGCAGAGTTTTGTAGGACAGTAGCAATTTTCCCTCAAGTGGATGAGCTAAGGTTTATCAATCCGTGAGAGGTGTAGGATGAAGATGGTCTTTCTCAAACGACCCTGCAACCAAATACAAGAAATCTCTTGTGTCCCCAACACACCCAATACAATGTAAAATTGTATAGGTGCACTAGTTCGATGAAGAGATGGTGATAAAAGTGTAATATTGATGGTACAAATATATTTTTATAATCTGAATAAACAAAAACAGCAAGGTAGCAAATAGTAAATGGGCACAAAAATGGTATTGCAATGCTTGAAAATGAGTCCTAGGGTCCGTACTTTCGCTAGTGCAATCTCTCAACAATGCTAATATAATTGGATCATATAACCGTCCCTCAACGTGGAACTAAGAATCATTCCAAACTTCCTATCTAGCGGAGAACATGAGACGGAATTGTTTGTAGGGTACGAAACCACCTCAAAGCTATTCTTTCCGATCAGTCTATCCTAGAATTCATACTAAAATAACACCAAAGCAAATTCAGATTCATAATATTCAATCCAACACAAAGAACTTCAAAGAGTGCCCCAAGATTTTTATGGGAGAAACAAAGACAAGAACGTGCATAAACCCCTATGCATAGATTATCCCAATGACACCTAGGAAATCCCCGAGTTGAGTGCCAAAACATATATCAAGTGAATCAATATGATACTGCATTGTCACCATGAGTATTCAATTGCAAGACATATATCAAGTGTTCTCCAATCCATAAAAGTATTCAATCCAATACTAATGAAATCTCAAAGGAAAAAACTCAATTCATCACAACAAGATAGAGAGGGGAAAATACAATATGATCCGACTATATTAACAAAGCCTGCGATACATCAAGATCGTGACATCTCAAGAACACGAGAGAGAGAGAGATTAAACACATATCTACTGGTACAAACCCTCAGCCCCGAGGGTGGACTACTCCCTCCTCATCGTGGTGGCCGCCGGGATGATGAAGATGGCCACCGGAGATGATTCCCCCCTCCGGTAGGGTGCCGGAACGGGGTCTAGATTGGTTTTCAGTGGCTACAGAGCCTTGCGGTGGCGGAACTTCTGATCTAGGGTTATTTCTGATGGTTTCTCTATTTATAGGATTTTTAGCGTTGGTTTCACGCGAAGATGGGCCTCGAGGTGAGCACAACCCACCGGGGCAAAGCCAGGCCCACCAGGTGCGCCTTGGTGGGTTGTGCCCTCCTCGTGGCTCTTCTAGCCTCCCATGAAGCTTTGGGGATCTCTTTTGTTCCAAAAAAATCGTCGAAAAGTTTCAGCTCATTTGGAGAACTTTCATTTCTGCACAACAAACAACACCACGGTAGTTCTGCTGAAAACAATGTCTGTCCGGGTTAGTTCCATGCAAATCATACCAAAACCATATAAAATTGTTGTAAACATGGCATGGATACTTCATAAATTATAGATAGTTGGAGACGTATCAGCATCCCCAAGCTTAATTCTTACTCGTCCTCGAGTAGGTAAATGATAAAATAAATAAATTATGAAGTGTGAATGCTAGCAAAGTGCACAAGTTTGATTAATGATAATTTCAATCACTTTTCCTAGCATCATAACAACAACTCTTTCTCATAAAACTTATCATGATAAAGTAGCAATTGAAAATGGAATATTTGTTGTGGAAAGCTATTTATCATATTCATCCCATATTCTTTTCTTTTGTAGTATGGACATTTGGACTTTTATCTGGTTGAAAGCAATAGTCTACTTTTGACATTAGGACTTAAATACTCAAGCATACAACCAAGCAACCATGTCTTCCAAAATATCAATGCTAAAATAAGTTATCCCTAGCCCATCATGCTCAATCATTGATCCATTCATGAAACACACTCGCATATTAGCTACATCCAATACTCAAGTACGATCCCAAACAGAAAATAAAGTTTATTCCCTTTTCCACCATACTTTCACTTTCCATGGCTAGTTGTATCTACGTGTGCCTTCCATACCAACACTTTCCAAGGAATTTATTATTTGACAACATAAAGTAAATTCATTTTTTATTTCGGGACTGGGCATCCCTAATACATTTGCCTTACTCTCGTGCAATGACAAGTGAATAAACACCCGTCATGAGAATAACACATCTAGCATGAAAAATATTGGCCACCCCTCACCGCTTCCCGAGCGGTACGAGCACACAAAAGATAAACTTATTTTGAAAATTAGAGATGGCACATACAAATTTGCTTAGAACGAAAAAAGAATACCGCATATAGGTAGGTATAGTGGACTCATGTGGCAAAATTGGTTTAAAAGATTTTGGATGCACAAGTAGTGATCATACTTAGTGCAAAATGATGGCTAGCAAAACATTTAGAAGCGACCAACGAAGAAATGAATAATCTCATAAGCGAGCATTGAGCATAATTAACACCGAATAATGCACCACAAGTAGGATGCAATTTTATTGCACAAGTATTGACTTTCGTGCTTGCATAGGGAATTACAAAACTTAATACCAATATTCTTACTAAAGCATAATTACTCATCAACATGACTCACATATCACATCATCATATCTCAAAACTATTACGAGGAATCAATTTTATTTTGTCCAATGATCTTCATGAAAGTTTTTATTATATCCTTCTAGGATATCTATCACTTTGGAACTAATTTTCATGTATTGCTTTTGATAAGAGCAAACAAATATAAGTGAAGATCATGAGCATAATATTTCTTTCTCTCAAATTAATTTAAGTGAAGCAAGGGAGAATTTGTTCAAAAATAGTAAAGCACACCATGCTCAAAAAGATATAAGTGAAGCATTAGATCAAATGACAAGCTACTCCAAAAAAGATATAAGTGAAGATCAAGCGAATAGTTAAGTAAATAGGTAGCTATTTGAGTACTCTCTCTTATTCAAAAACTTTCAGACCTAAGCATTTTATTAAAATAGCAAGCAAAAACAATATAAAATGACATTCTAAGAATATCACACATCATGTGAAGAAGCAAAAACTTAGGCTCAACCGATACCAACCGATAATTGGTGAAGAAGAAAGCTGGGATGACTAACGGGGCATCTCCAAGCTTAGATGCTTGAGACTTCTTGAAATATTATCTTGGGATGCCTTGGGCATCCCCAAGCTTGAGCTTTTGTGTCTCCTTAATTCTTCTCATATCACGGTTCTCCTAAATCTCAAAAGCTTCATCCACACAAAACTCAACAAGAACTCGTGAGATAAGTTAGTATAAACCAATGAAAAACCTTATCATTCTCTACTGTAGAAAATCACTAAAATTATTATTCAACATTGCATACTAAATGCCTCTGCATATTTAATAATCCTATCCTCAAATAAAATCATTAAACAATGCAAACATATGCAAACAATGCAAGAGTATCAATACTTATTAAACTCCAAAGATTATGAAAATTTACCACACTGTACAAAATTTATCAGAGCTTATTTTGCAAAAAGTTTCAACATTTTATCACATTCTGACTTTTCTAGGGAATTTTTGCAACATCAGTAAACTTTCTGTTTTCAAACAACAAGATGTATACTTGTAAAATAAGCCTGACAAAGGCTATGATTGCCACTTTTATTGAAATAAAAGATGGAAACATTATTCTAAATAACATCAAGCAAATTCTAACAAAATAAAATGATGCTGAAAGTGCGTTAAGTCAACTAGAGGGGGGTGAATAGGCGATTTTTATGAATTCTTCACTGAGGAATTTCAGGGTGAGGAAATTCCTAAG
This sequence comes from Triticum dicoccoides, assembly GCF_002162155.2. Lineage (NCBI taxonomy): Eukaryota > Viridiplantae > Streptophyta > Magnoliopsida > Poales > Poaceae > Triticum > Triticum dicoccoides. Next base: position 464,671,392 of record NC_041380.1, on the reverse strand, counting down.
CAAAGAACTTCTTGCAGCGGAATAAGTACTTAGATGCAGACATGACATAACGTAAGCATGGACATCATGATGAATTGGAAACAAACACAGAGTATAGAAAGCGTAAGCACATGATAACACAGAGTGAAGACAAACAGACCAAAGAAATTGAACTGAGGAAATTGAGAATGTCTTCAGCCAAAGTCTTCAAACAGATATGAACAGGTACACAACACAGTAATGAAGAAATGAAAGGGTTGAGGAAATAGAACCAGTTAGCTCGGTGAAGACAAAGATTTGGTAGACCAGTTCCAAGTGTTGTGACAGTTGTACGTCCGGTTAGAGCGGCTAGGTATTTAAACCTGAGGACACACAGTCCCGGACACACAGTCCTCACCGTATTCTCCTTGAACTAACGTCACACAGACCTCGTCCAATCACTTGTGGTAAATCTTCAGGTGACTTCCAAACCTTCACACACTCGGTCACTCGGCGATCCACAATTTCCTCTTGGATACTCTAGACTATGATGCCTAACTGTCTCGAGGATGCACAGTTCTCAAAGGTAACAAGCGTCGGTTCCACACAGGAACAATCTCTTCAGTGATGCTCAATCACTTCGGGTTTGTAGGTGTTTGGTTTGGGGTTTTGGGTTTTTCCTCACTTGATGATTTTCACTCAAAGTCCTTGGAGGATGGGATGCTCTCAATGACAAGGGTCAGTTTCTCGCGGAGCAGCCAACCAACTAGTGGTTGTAGGGGTGGCTATTTATAGCCTAGGGAATAGCCTGACATGATAAGACATAAATTCCCTTCAATGATATGACCTTTAGGTGAGTAGATATTTTGGGACAGCTGGCGCATATCACATAAACAGTCAGAAATTTGAGGTTCAAATCCCTCAGGGCTATCATGTTCCTCACTCGTAGGCAATCCGCACTGGCGAATTCCTAACTCCTCGGTCAGGACAAATTCCTCAAAGACCAGAAGAACTACGTCTCTGTCACTGAAGAAATTGACTGGAATGTATGATATTTCCAATGGCTTCAGTCGAAGGGATTGGTAGGTGTAGGATTTTGAGTTGAGCATCACCTGGAAACCTTTCCTTAATTTTACCTCAACCCCCAACAGTACGGTGTTTCCTATGACTCAAGAAAGAGAAAATGAGACTATGAAAACAAAAGTCTTCACGCTTCATGTTCCTCGCATGAATATCGAGTCTTCATGGTAACACAAATTTCTTCACTTTCAAAGTCTTCAGGAAGTCTTCAGAAATCCAAGGTTTTCAGTTGAAGACATTCATTTTCGGGGGTCGATTTTCTCTGTAAATATCAAACTCCTCATAGACTTATAGTCCTGTGTACACTCACAAACGCATTAGTACCTTAACCTATAACTCTTCAATACAGCAAAATCACTAAGGGGCACTAGATGCACTTACAGATACTCCAAGTATAACACATATCATGTGACGAATGAAAACTCCAAGTGAGGTTGCCGATAATGTTGGAGACAAAAGAGGGGTTGCCTTCCGGGACATCCCCAAGCTTAGTTGCTTGGATCTTCCTTAAATATTACCTTGGGGTGTCTTTGGAATCCCCAATCTTAGGGTCTTGTCACTCCTTATTCTCCTCATATCGACATCTCACCCAAAACTTGAAAACTTCAATCACACAAAACTTAACGGAACTTTGTGAGATAGGTTAGTATCATAAAGAGCAACCCATTTCACTTTTGGTACTGTCAAAGACAAGATTCATAATTGTTCTCACACAATGCCTACTATAGCATATCATTTCCACATTTTATATTGAGCAATATAAGACATGGAAACTAGAAAACAAGCAAACTATGCATTGAAAACAGAATCTGTCAAAAATAGAACAATATGTAGTAATCTGTACTCCAACCATACTTCTGCTACTCCACAAATTCTGAAAAATTTGGACCGTGTGAGAAATTTGTGCATTAATCTTCTGCAAAAATAATCAACTCAAAAGCACTCTTCTATTAAAAACTAGAATTATTTCCGTGAGTGCAAAAGTTTCTGTTTTTCAGCAAGATCAAAGCAACTATCACCCAACATGATCCTAAAGGCTTTACTTGGAACTTTATTGAAACAAAAGCAATAAAACATGATTACTACAGTAGCCTAATCATGTGAACACACAAAAATAGTAGGTAAAAGTGTTGGGTTGTCTCCCAACAAGCGCTTTTCTTTAATGCCTTTTAGCTAGGCATGATGATTTGAATGCTGCTCGCATAAAAGATAAGTACTGAAACATGAAGAGAGCATCATGAAGCATATTACTATCATATTCATTAAGCAAAGCATCCCCAAGCTTAGGACAAGCATTATTTCCAGCAAATAAATCTTCAAACATATCATTCTCATTAAACGTAGCATCCCCAAGCTTGTGGTTTTGCATATCATCACAATCATTCTTATCAATAGCATGAATGGCACCAATAGTATAGCAAACATTATTATCATATTCTTCCAAGCAAGTGCTAAAATATTTTCAAGATCATAAGGGATATCGTTGTCTTCCCAATCATAATCATTACAACAAGTGGTAGGTATCACAAAATCATACTCAATATCATCATCCTCCATCAACATATTTGATTCACTTTGATGAGGCACAATGGTGATAGGAGCAACATTATTTGGGAGAGATACCTTTTTACCTTTATTATTTCTTCTTTTCTTCTTCTTCTTCACCACATCATGTGTGGGTTTAATTAATTATTTCAAGCTTCTTATTGAAGAGATTGATTGGATAGGAAGCTCCTCATTGTTACCTGATTCATCATAATAAACACTAGGAGGTTATTGGGAAATATTTCCCCTTTCATTAGTATTCTCTTCATATTCCATTTGTTTTCTTGTCTTCAGATAGTTGGCAATATAAGGATTCTCAATGCAATTTCTCGCACAAAACATATAAATTTCCTCTATATCAAAATCAACAAATCTCTCGGGATTTGGAAAACCCTTAGTTATATGTTTAATTTCTTCAAACCCCAAAAGAAGACTAAGCTATTTATGATGCTCAAGGGAAATCAAGTTATCACAATTTTTGGACACGATTTGATCATGAAACAATTTGCATTGGAGATTTAAATGACCACGTTCATTGCAAAGTTCACAAGGATGGCGAAAAAATTACATCTTTCAGCCCAATCATCTAGCCTGTCTTGCAACCTTTTCATTTTAAATATTTATGCTTCTTACAAAATCTATCTTCCCTTTTTGGTGTGCAAATGCATTCCCAATTCACATCGCAATAATTGACATGCTTATAAGAAACATTTTTGTCATGACTTGTGCAATCATCATTAGCATTTTTGATATTCAAAGAATTTATACTAACAACATTGTAATCATGCTCATCATTCAAATATTTTGTTTTTTTAGAACATAGACGTCAGGGACGTCCGGCTTTTAATTAATAAAGCCCTCAACATAGGCAGCATGCACAACCAGACAACCAACATCCACAACCCAACTAGTCTTCCGGGGTCCCAGACACACCACAAAAGGAAACAGCGAAGGAATAAAGTGCATTACATGGCGTATCCAGCCAGCATACGAGCATGCAGGCTCGGAGGAAACACGTCCAAAAGGGGCTGCCCATCCCTATGAGGCAGCGGCAGAGGGCGGCGGGGCTCGAGACTCCGAGTAGACGGTGCAAAGGCGTGCAAGATCATGACGGTGGAGATCAGACTCCTGTTGTCTTCCTAGCGGGGCCCATTGCTACAAGAACAAGATGCATTTGAAGATTACGTCAGCAGGGTGAGAGGGGAACACTCCCTCAATAGTAAACTTGTTACGAATATGCCATAAAGCCCATAACATGGCTACCACACATGTCCACATGACCCGGTGTGAAGAGCCCTGGACCAAGGACAAGGATGACACGAGCTCGGAGCGGGAGCATGGATCCCAATCCACACCCGTGGCCTCACGGACCGCGCTCCAAGCAAAGCACGCCAAAGAGCACCAGAAGAATGTGTGGTCAGCATCTTCCGGGACACCACACAAAGCACAAGGTCTGGAGGCCGGGCCATTGCGATTGGCTATATTGATAGAAGTAGGGAGGCAATCTTTGCAAAGTTGCCAAAGGAAAACCTTGATCTTGAGAGGAATTCGAGCCTTCGAAAGCCCCGTGGGAGCCATAGGGACATGGCCGCGGGACAGCTCTCTATAAAGGGAATTGACAGTGAACTTGCCAAAGCCCGAAAGTCTCCAGGAGACAGAATCCACGGTGTTCGACAAGCGCACGTCCGCTATCATAGCCCGTAGGCGATCCCAATCTTCCATCTCCGGCCCCAAGAGCTCCCTTCTAAAGTAGATAGGAGGCGGGGAGGAACTTAGTGCTTAAGCGACCAGTTGGTTGGGCTCGACAGCGATGGAGTAAAGTTGGCCAAACTCTGACCAAAGAGGTTTTTGGCTAGTCCAAACGCCGTGCCAGAAATGCGTGGAACGACCATTATTAACCGAGAACCGCGCGCCCCTGGCAAAGAACGGTTTTAGGGATAGGATGGAGTTCCAGAAAGGAGACCCATGGGATGTTGCGTCAAAGAAATCTCCATTAGGGAAGTATTTGGCACGTAGGAGGTCCATCCAGAGGCCGGTCTCTCCGTGAGACAACTTCCAGATCCATTTGCACATGAGTGCAATGTTCATCAACTTAGAGTTGACGATCCTGAGGCCCCCTGGGCTTTAGGTCTACAAACGGCCTGCCATTTAATCATATGATATTTACGTTTTGGTCCCGCTCCTTCCCAAAAGAGACGGGCCCGCAGATTGTCCATTTTGGCATGGACCCATCAGCCAGCAGGAACAACCCCATGGCAAACATAGGTAGGGACAAGAGGCTGGAATTAGTTAAGATAAGTCTAGCCCCTAAGACATAAATCGCCCTCTCCACGGACAAACCCGGCCCGCCGCCTTAGTGCTGAGAGGTTCCCAATCGGCAATCGAGCATTTCTTCTCTGCGATCGGGAGGCCGAGGTAGGTGAATGGAAATTTGCCAAGTTTGCAATTAAGAAAATTGGCTACCCACAGACTTTCAGCCGCGTCCATCCCTATGGACACCACTTCACATTTGTGGAAGTTTATTTTTAGCCCAGACATAAGCTCAAAGCATAGTAGAATGTCCTTAACCGTTGCGATACTGTGTAAGTCTGATTCGAAAAGGAGGAGTGTGTCATCCGCATACTGTAGGTGTGACACGCCTCCTAGGATCAGATTGCCGACCACTCCCCTGATGTGGCCAGCAATACGAGCTTTGTCTAGCATGGTGCCCAGGGCGTCCGCCACAAAGTTAAAGAGCAATGGCGAGGCTGGGTCCCCTTGACGCAGCCCACACTTGTTGTGGAAGAAGTTCCCTACTTCTCCATTCACCGCAATCGCCGTTTGGCCCCCCGAGACCAATTGCATCATGTGATGAACCCACACCGATGAAAATCCTCGGTCCAGGAGGACTTGTCGGAGAAAGTCCCAGTTCACTCGATCGTACGCCTTCTCAAAATCTAATTTCAAAAGAATGGCAGGCTATCGAGTGCATTTGAGCGAGTGAACAATCTCTTGGAGGGCCAACGGCCCCTCCAAAATGTTGCGACCACGTATAAAAGCCGACCGGTTCCTACTAATAATACGATGAGCTATCGGAGACAAGCGCGTAGTACAAGCCTTAGAACAGATTTTAAACGGGACGTTAATAAGCGCAATGGGATGAAATAGTCTAATACAGTCTGCACCCTATACTTTGGGGATCAGAGAGAGAACCCCAAAGTTCAGGTAAGAGATATCTACATTGCCACGCATGAACCCATTACATACGTCAAAAATTGGCCCTTTGAGCACTTGACAAAACCATTTAAACATCGCCATCGGCCACCCATCCGGACCAGGGGCGGTGTCTATTTTCATCCCAAGAGCCGCCACATCAATCTCCCGGGGGAGGAAGGCTAGGCACATGCCCTCATTTTCCTCGTCCGTGACCCGCAACGCCGGATCCCAAACATCCGGCCGCAGCCGAGCGCAGGACTTCTCCCTGGAGCCCATAAGTTGGATGTAGAAATCATAAATGTGACGGACGATGTCCTGTTGGCGCAAAAGGATCCCCTGCTCGAATTGCAGTCTCAGGATGGTGCATTTACGGCGTCGGCCGTTAGCGTAGGCATGAAAATACTTAGTGTTCGCGTCACCCTTGAGCGTCCACTTGATTCCACCGTGTCTACACCAGTACTCCTCCTCTGCTCTAAGGAGGGACTCGACTTGGGCTTCTAATGCATAGCGCTAAGCCCGGTCTTGCTTCGAGAAACCCCGCGCATCCGCAACCACGTCCATACGAGCCAAGTCCGCGGTCAAACGCGATCGGAGCAGCTTATCCTTGCGGCCCTGGTTGGCCCCCAAACCTTTGAGAACCGCACACATTCCCACCCCTGTGGCAATCCAAACTCCATTGGCCCGCGCCTGTGCCTGATCCGGGCGACGCATGTCTCCCATTTGGAGAGAAAGATTTGCTCAAAGTCCGGAGACTCGAACCACACAGTTTCAAAGAAAAAACGAGGGCTATGGTTTAACCTTTCCTCCCCTAAGGAAAGGATTATGGGGATGTGATCCGACCCGATCCTCATTTCAGCATGTAGGGAGCACATGGGAAAAAACATTTCCCACTCTGCGGACATAAAAACCTGGTCTAGCACAGACCGCATCGACGTAAGCTGCTTGTTGGTCGAGGTGTAGCATGCGCCCACGCGAGCCACTTCCCTAAGGGCCATAGATGCTATCGCATTATTAAACAAGGACACCCTTGTCCAGTTAATGATCCCGTTGTTCTTATCCCCTCCCGAACATATTAAGTTGAAATCGCCACCCACTAGCAGTGGCAAGTTACGCAAACCCAAGGTCGCAACCTTCTCCTGTAGTTCACCCAAAAACTCATGCAAGTGCGAGTGGTCGGCCGGGCCATAAACCACAATAACCTCCCACTCGTGAAGGGCCGCGCGGTGGCGCGCGTGTGCCGACAAGAAGAATCTACTGGCATCCCACAACACCACCTCGCAGCAAACTTGGTTAATGCCAAGCAGCAGGCCCCCGAGTGTCCCACCGCCGGCACCCATTACCACGCAAAACGTTCGAGCGGGTCGACAGCTAGCAGGTCCCGATGAAAAAATCAGCCTTGATGGTTTCCTTCAAGCCAACTACGTCGATCCCCTCTTCGCGTATGAATTATTTCAATTGGGTCCGCCTCCCAGCGTGGTCGAAGCCTCGGATGTTCCAGAAGATGAAACGCATCATATAATGCGGTTGCGGAGGTGGATACCTTGAGGGGTAACCGCTTTGCCCACACGCCGTGTCTTGATAGGACAGCGGGTTGAGGGGGACGGCGCAACCCCTGCTGTTGTGTCCTCCTCATCGGGCCGCGCAACGGACAATAGAGAAGCCCCTGCTTCATCTGCTGTTTGCGCAATGCGGGCCGCTGCTGCCTGGGTGAGCGCAGCCTGCGCGATTTCCTTCGAGCGAATGAGAGATAGGAGTTCACGAGCATCACCCACATCGGACATATCAATGCCACTATCCTCTAAATTACCCCCTAAACGCTCATAAGAATAGTCGTCGAAAATCGTAAAAGGAGGCAGGGGATTACGTGCGATTTCCATGTTCTTCTGGGCCACCAGGAGTTGGGCGCGTTGCAGTGCAGGAAGGTTGCCCTTGGCGCCTTTAGAGCACGAGCTTGCCCTCTCCTGCGACGCCAGAGTCGTCACCACCGCCTTGGAGAGCTTGGCCGTGGATATGGGCACCGTCTTGGTCACCTCCGCCCGAAGCTCATTAGAGGAAGGAGGGGGGACGGTCGTCGGGGTACCGCCAGCCGGACCCCCAAGAGAGGCCAGTGCCATCACCCCTGGCCGGTGCGAGGCAGGCGTGCCTGCATGGACCGATGGAGGGCTCGCCGGCGCCACCGGGGGAGTCTTGCGGCCCGCCGTCTTCTTGTGGAGCCGCATCCCGTCGCCACCAAGGCCGATCGCAGGCATGGGTGAGCGCGTCACGAAAGCGCGCACCCCACCCACCTCCGCAACCACCGGGGAGACGAGCATCGAGCGTCCCTCCGAGTCACAGGAAGTCGAGACGCCCTTGTCGATGTCGAGGCCGAGCGACAAGTTGGAGCCATACTGGTTAAAGCCCATTTTGTTGCTGCCCACTACCACTTGACGCTCCTCCTGGTCCTTCGCAGCCCCCGCAGCCGGAGCCGCGGCCTCTGGATCCTTTTCCTTGATACCCAGCTTGTCCCAAGCCGCTGTATTGATTGAGTCATCTCCCATGCTCGTGTCACGATCCATATCCTTACCATCCGGTCCCTTGTCCAAGCTAGCAGGGGGAGGGGGAGGGGGCGCAGCACCCTGCAGATCGTCCGCCTCGACCTCCAACCGAATGGTGTAACCCTCACTGTTGAACCACAATTGGACATACCCCCGAAGCTTAGCCGGGGAGCGACACATGAACCGCATCTGCACCGGACCGAGCCCCACCAGCGACGCCTTGTCCACCTCCATAGGGCGCCCAATCATCACGGTCCCGACCATGAGGTGATCCACGCGGCGGTGCTTGGGCGGCACACCCCACAGCTTGACCCACACATCCGGCATGATCTCGACCTTGGGCTCCTCCGGGAGAGATTCCTTGATTTCTGCCATGATGTCGTTGAGGGAGAGGTATAGCTTGCTGCTGTGAGTGGCCATCCGCAACATGGCCTTGTTGGGGAAGACGGCCGAGAACATGTTGTCGCCAATGGCCGTCACCTGCCAGTCCCAGTCCCCCTCGAAGAGGTGGGGGAGCTCAGCCTCCAAGTTGGGGACCGATAGCTTTCCGGGCGTCGCCGAGATGACCGCAGCGTCCGCCACCAGCGGGGTGCGAACCTCCTCGCCCTCCGTCTCCACGAAAGGCAAGTAGAAGAATCCCTCGCCGGGGATGGTGTTGCCCATGATCTGGAGCATCATAGGTCGCCCCCGCGTGGGGCAGTGCGCCGACGCATGCCCCTCCTCATGGCAGACAACACAGAGGGGTTTGAAATGGCACATGTTCTGATAATGGCCCGTCCGGCCACATTTGAAGCACTCTGGCCCGTCGGACTCCTCCACTAGAATTGGGGCATCGGCCGAATCCTTCGAAGCCGACGGCCCGGCCACCAGAGATAGCAGCGCCGAGCCCCCCCCTTCTGCTTCTGCTTCTTGACTAAAGGATCCCCGGTCCGTTCTCCGCTCGGAGGAAACTAAGATTCCTTCCTCTTGAGCTCCTTCTTCTGCTCCAAACCCTGATGCCGGTACTACTCCTTCTTCTTCTTCTTCTTCTTGCGCTCGTGCTCCTCCTGCTTCTTCCTTTCTAGCTCTGCGAGCCACCAAGGAGGCGGCGGCCCACAGCCCCCTCCTTCGCGGGGGGTGCCGGCACCTTGGCTAGCGCCTTCGCCCGCAGATCTTGCTCCCATGGCACTCAGCCACCGGGATCGGAGGCGACATGGGGGGCTTCTCCATGCGGCGTGAGCCCATGTGCACTGCGGTCGCCAACGAGCAGGTGATAGGGGGAGGAGGGGCGGAGCAGAGCAGGCGACGAGTGCGATGCCCGAATATCCGCACTTGTGAGTGGGATGCGGGAAACCCTAGCGAAAGATCTAGGGCACCCTTTGGCAACCACATCCACTTTTATAAACGGGAGGGGGCGCCCGCTCATCCACCACCGCACTGGGCCCCGGCCTAATCACAGGCGTGCACAAGGCCAACGGGCCAGGCAGGTGTCATGGTTCTAAGATTGACAGTAGAATGGGGGGTAGGTATGAGGAGGCAAGATCCTAGCTATGGAGTAGTTGTACACACGAGTTTTACGAGTTCAAGCCCTTCTCGGAAGAAGTAACAACCCTACGTCTCGGTGCCCAGAGGCGGTCGACTGGATTATATGTGTGTGTGTGTGTTTACAAAAGATGCGAACCCTTGTGCCTGTCGAGGGGGTGGCTTATATAGAGTGCGCCAGGACCCCAGCCGACCCACGTCACAAAGGGTTTAAGGTACATTAAAGGGGAGACGTTACATGTAACGCTAGTAAATAAAGAGACATAATGACCATTAAAGCTATGAGGTGATGTCCGACCGTTGCAGTCCGGGGCGAACTTAGATGTTCTGGTGGTCGAGTGACAGTCTCCGCGGTTGAGTGACTTCAAGTCTTCCGAGTGGAAGTCCTCATGGTCGAGTGGATGATGACTCCTCTTCGAACGATTCTGGTTTTAGGGTGACGTCTTAGGAGAGGGTATCTAGGTTAGGCCTATGACCTTACCCTAGGTACATACCTTCATCATTAGCCCCCGAATGGTTCAGGGTTCGAGTGGAGAAGGAGTTGATAACCTCTCCGATTCAGCTTTTGCACTTCGTAAACGTCTTGTCCAAAGGTCGAATGAACGTTCATGATGAATTCAACTGCTTGTTCAGTCGCCTTGATCCATTCTTGGTTTTGTCGAGTGAACTTTCATTGTTAAGCTTCGAGTGTTGATATGCGAAAAATCCTCCATCTGACGGGTTGTTCTGTTGTCTGCGGATTTCGCGGGATTCAAATTTTGGGAAGCGCGCCAGGCGGAGGAGGCCACAATAATCGGGACAGATTAGGCAGGCCGCCTCGATCACCGCGCCACCTTTTTCACCACGTATCACATGCGCGACTGTTGCGGGATTTGATCGGATCGCCTGGGCCCACGAGTCAGCCCCTCGGAAATGACTTCATATAAGGCGTCAGACGGGGTTTTTCGCACAGTGCGTTCCCATTCTTCCCCTTCCTCCTCTATTTTCTCCACTGCATCTACCTCCATTCTCGGTGTCGTCGCTCCGTTCGAACTCGATCCACTGCCATGCGGACGGAGAAGACGGTGGCGTTGCAGCGTGCGAAGAAGGCGACGACAAAGGCGAAGGGGAAGAAGTCCGACCGGGGTGGTTCTTCTTCAAGGGTCGGCTTGCCGCTGGGCTGAATCCAGGGCGACTGGATTCGCTCCATGATCCGCCAGGACGACATCGATGACCTGGCCAAGGGGGGATTGATTCCCCATGAATCAACGCGAGTCCCGAGGAATGAGACCAAGCCGCAGCCACAGGAGGGTGAGCGCGTCCTCCTCGCTACTCACATCGACCGCGGGTTTTCCTTGCCTCCCCATCCCTTCTTTCGAGGTTTCTTGAACTTCTTCGGGGTGCAACTCCACCACTTCACCCCAAACACCATCGTATATCTTGCTTCTTTTGTGTCCATGTGCGAGAGCTTCCTGGGCTATAGGCCACACTGGGGGCTCTTCAAGCACATATTCACCTGCCATTCTCAGTCGGTCAAGAAGGCCAACCGGAGTGACGAGAGAACGCAAGTGATTCAGATGTGCGGGGGTCTTGGGATCCAGATGAGGAGTAAGAGTACTTTCCCAGTCATGATCCTTCCCGAGTCGGTTCGAGGGTGGCAGTCGACCTGGTTCTACTACAAGGATCAGCCGACTCCAGGTCAGTTGACTGGACTTCCCCCCTTTTCCACGGCCCGAGTGGAGAAGCCCTCTGCTTTGAAAGTGATCCTAGAGGAGAAGGCACAAGTGAAGGTGCTGGTTGAGCGAGTAGTTCAACTTGTTCATGATGGGGTAACCGGTATGGATCTGTTGGAGGTCTTCCTCAGGCGATGCATCCAACCACTTCAAGCCCGTGACCATCCAATGTGGATGTATTTGGGCATCGACGACACCACTCGGATCCATTGAGAGGAGGTCGATGATGCTACGTTGGAAGGGTGGCTGAAGAGTATCACTGGCAACAAAGACAACCCGAGGGGATCCCGGAGGATCCCTCCACTCAACAACTCATACGAGACTGACAAGTTATGACTCCACATGCCCGAGTGTTTTCTTGATTTATCAAGTTGTTGTCTGGTGTCACCCGACCGTCTCTTGTCTTGTTTGTTGTCTTCTAGGCCCTGACTGAGATGTACTCGATGCCCAATGGGGAGCAGGAGTAGGACCCAGAGGGAGAAGCGAGTGGAGGTGAGAGCGGCAAGTGGCACTCTAATGACGAGGAGGACGAGGACAGCGACGACCCGAGTGATGAAGAAGAGGTCGACTCTCCTCCTCGAAGGGAAAAACGATCCGAGCATTCTCACGATCCAGCAAGTGCCCGCGGCAAGGCGGCCGCGCAGACTGGGTAGTCATCAAAACACCCTCGAACGTCTTCTCCAGCAGCGACTAAAAAGGCATCAAAGCAACCGAAAGCTACGCCGCCCAAACCGCCAAAGGCCTTGCCGAAGATCAAAGTGGCCATCCCCAATACTTCTGGGTATTAGTTGGACTTGATTTCTTGTTTTAGTATGAATCTGGATTTGAGCCGACTCATTTCGTCAGACGTGACCGACTGAACTCTGAAATTTGTAGTGCCGCTACCTTTGGGTCTTCCACTCGCCAGTATGAAGACGAGGACATGGAAGATGCGGTCACCTCCAATCCGGGTATAATCCTCGTGATCTCGTTCTCAATTGTATGGTCGATGAACTTCTGGTGACTCATCCGGGGTCGACTGATTTCTTTGCAGCCCCTCCCAATGTCATTGAGCTTCCGGATGATGACGAGGACGTGCCGCTGAGACCCAGGAAGAGCAAGAAAGTAGCTGCTGGCAAGATAACTCGGTCGGAACCGGTGACAGAACCAACAGTCCAACAACCTGAAGATGGAAGTAGAGCCTCTGTAACTTTTGCTGTCCCAGTGTCGAGTGAGCGTCCCGCACCGTCGACTGTACCAGTGTTTTCTTCAGCCGTCCAACCTAATGCCTCAGAGCTCCAAGATGCTGCGTCTCGACCGTCTGTCCCCTTCTTAACCACCTATCATGTTCCAGAAAGCCAGTCAGACGCAGCCGCGGAGGCTATCCATCAGGCTCGCATAATGATGAAGCGGATGAAGGCGGTGCACGACAATACTCAGGCTGCTTACGACGCCAGCGTGGCTCTTCGAGCCAATGTCCAGGTAAGTTGACTTCTGACTGAACTTGACTTCCGACTGAACTTGTCTTATTAGGATATGCTACCTGGATATTTTCCTTCGCACAATCTCTTATTGTCTGCTTCGAATCTACACACCCACTAGGTGTTTTGTCGTCTTTATTATTTGCACTCTTCCACTCGGTTAGGTCGAATGGGATCTGAACCAGTGGGGGCACACTAAGTGCACCCATTGGGTGTAGTCCCCAAGACCGCAGTCGACTGCTGGCAGTCGGCTAGGGTCTGAGCACTTTTCGTCTCTTTTCTTTTCTTTTGTGCACTCGGTCTGGGCGGGCCAGCCGAGTGAAATCCAAACTAGTGGGAGCACGCCAAGTGCACCCACTGGGTGTAGTCCTCGAGACCACAGTCGACTGCTGGCAGTTGGCTGGGGTCTGAGCACTCTTTTTTTTGTATTCGGTCTGGGCGGACCATCCGAAGGGAATCCAAACCAGTGGGGGCACGTCAAGTGCACCCACTGGGTGTAGTCCCCGAGACCACAGTCGACTGCTGGCAGTCGGTTGGGGTCTGAGTAGTCTTGAAGCTTTATTCACCAGGAAGTAAATAATCTTTGATCTCGTCGATTGATATGTCTTTTACTTACTGCAGAAATCTTGCACCCTCATTTCCAAGTTCATCGAATTTGAGGAGAAGCAGAGGCAACTCAACCTTGACATGAAGCTGGCCCAAAAAAACTTGAAGAAGGCTCAAGATGAAGTTGCTGGTATGGAAGGTAACTGCCTGTCGACTGCTCATGTCGATCGTCCTTTAAATTATCCCTTCGATCTTCTGTTTGATCTAAATTTGTATTTTGCATAGAAAATGAGGCTGGCCCTGGAGAAGAAGGATCTGGATCCTGCAGCTACGCAGAAGGAGGCTCAGGAGAAGACTGCCCTTGCTGACGAGAAACGAGGCTGGCCCTAGAGGAAGAAATCAACAAGCTGAAGTCGTCTCTCACTGAATCTAATCGAGAGGCGACTCATCTGAAAAAAGATAAAGTGGCTCTGACCGATGAGCTGGAGAGCATGACTCACAGGAGGAACGATTTGGAGGCTTAGCTGAAAGCTCTTGCCAAGAAACTCCTTCTTATGTTCAAAGGTACCTCTTTTTACTCGACTGTTTTCCTTGTTTGCAAGTTGGATCCAACTAGTCGACTGATACGTCCATTTTGCATCATGCTTTTATATAAATATTTATTGCATTATGGGCTATTATTACACATTCTGTCACAATACTTATGCCTATTCTCTCTTATTTTACAAGGTTTACATAAAGAGGGAGAATGCCGGCAGCTGGGATTCTGGCTGGAAAAGAAGAAAATATTAGAGACCTATTCTGCACAGCTCCAAAAGTCCTGAAACTTCACAGATGATGTTTTCCAAATATATAAAGAACATTGAGTGCAAGAACTTCACCAGGGGGGCCACACCCTACCCATGAGGTTGGGGGGCGCGCCCTACCCCCCTAGGCGCGCCCCCTACCTCGTGGGCCCCCTAGTGGCCCTCCGGTGACCATCTTCTGCTATATGGACTCTTTCGATGGGAAAAAATCATAAGCCATCTTCTCGGACGAAACTCCGCCGCCACGAGGCGGAAGCTTGGCGGAACCAATCTAGGGTTCTGGCGGGGCTGTTCTGCCAAGGAGACTTCCCTCCCGGAGGGGGAAATCATCGCCATCGTCATCACCAACGCTCCTCTCATCGGGAGAGGGCAATCTCCAACAACATCTTCATCAGCACCATCTCATCTCAAAACCCTAGTTCATCTCTTGTATCCAATTCTTGTCACCAAGTCCGGGATTGGTGCTAGTAGGTTGCTAGCAGTGTTAATTACTCCTTGTAGTTGATGCTAGTTGGTTTAATTGGTGGAAGATCATATGTTCAGATCCTATATATATTAATACCCCTCTGATTATAAACATGTTTATGCTTTGTGAATAGTTACTTTTGTTCCTAAGGACATGGGAGAAGTCTTTCTATTAGTAGTCATGTGAATTTGCTATTCGTTCGTTATTTTGATGAGATGTATGTTGTCTCTCCTCTAGTGGTGTTATGTGAACGTCGACTACATGACACTTCACCATTGTTTGGGCCTAGAGGAAGGCATTGGGAAGTAATAAGTAGATGATGGGTTGCTAGATTGACAGAAGCTTAAACCCTAGTTTATGCATTGCTTCGTAAGGGGCTGATTTGGATCCATATGTTTCATGCTATGGTTAGATTTACCTTAGTACTTTTGTTGTATTTGCGGATGCTTGCAATAGAGGTTAATCATAAGTGGGATGCTTGTCCAAGTAAGGGCAGCACCCAAGCTCCGGTCCACCCACATACTAAATTATCAAAGTACCGAACGCGAATCATATGACCGTGATGAAAACTAGCTTGACGATATTCCCATGTGTCCTCGGGAGCGCTTTACATCATATAAGAGTTTGTCCAAGCTTGTCCTTTGCTATAAAAGGATTGCGCCACCTTGCTGCACTTTATTTACTTTTGTTACTTGTTGCTCGTTACAAATAATCTTATCACAAAACTATCTGTTACCACTTATTTCAGTACTTGCAGAGAATACCTTGCTGGAAACCGCTTATCATTTCCTTCTGCTCCTCGTTGGGTTCGACACTCTTACTTATTGAAAGGACTACGATATATCCCCTATACTTGTGGGTCATCAAGACTCTTTTCTAGCGCCGTTGCCGGGGAGTGAAGCGCCTTTGGTAGGTGGAATTTGGTAAGGAAAAATTTATATAGTGTGCTGAAATTTACTGTCACTTGTTACTATGGAAAGTAATCCTCTGAGGGGCTTGTTCGGGGTATCTTCACCCCGACCAGTAGAGCAAAGAGTTGCTCCTCAACCTACTGAACCTACTGAAAATGAAAATGCTTGCTTTGAAATTCCTTTGGGTATGGTAGAAAAACTGCTAGCTAATCCTTTTTAGGAGATGGAACAAAATATCCTGATGAGCATCTGATATATGTGGATGAAGTTTGTGGATTATTTAAGCTTGCAGGTGTACCCGGAGATGTTATTAGTAAGAAGTTCTTCCCTTTATCTTTGAGGGGAGATGCATCGACATGGTATAGGCTATGTGATGATATGGAGTCTTGGAACTACAAACGACTGAAATAGGAATTTCATCAAAAGTTTTATCCTATGCATCTTGTTCATCGTGATCGCAATTATATATATAATTTTTGGCCTCGCGAAGGATAAAGCATCGCTCAAGCTTGGGGGAGGCTTAAATCAATGTATATTCATGCCCCAATCATGAGCTCTCAAGAGAAATGATTATTCAAAACTTTTATGCTCAGCTTTCTGGTAACAATCACACCATGCTTGATACTTCTTGTGCTGGCTCTTTTATGATGAAGACTATTGAATTCAAATGGGATTTATTGGAAAGAATTAAACGCAACTCCGAAGATTGGGACCTCGACAATGGTAAGGAGTCAGGTATGACACCTAGTTTTGATTGTGTTAAATCTTTTATGGATACCGATATTTTTTGTAAATTTAGCACTAAATATGGACTTGACTCTGAGATAGTAGCTTCTTTCTGTGAATCTTTTGCTGCTTATGTTGATCTCCCCAAGGAGAAGTGGTTTAAATATCATCCTCCCATAGAAGTAAAAGTAGCTGCACCTATTAAAGTTGAAGAAAAGACCATTACTTATAATGATCCTATTGTTCCTACTTCTTATGTTGAGAAACCACCTTTCCCTGTTAGGATAAAGGATCATGCTAAAGCTTCAACTATGGTTTGTAAAAGCAATATTAAAACATATACACCTCCTGAGCAAGTTAAAGTTGAACCTAATATTGCTATTGTTAAAGATCTCTTGTCTGATAATATAGATGTGCATGTTATTTATTTCTGTAATGAAACTGCTAGAATTGCTAAGCCCCGTGATACAGATAAACCTAGACCTGTGGTAGGCATGCCTGTTATTTCTGTTAAAATAGGAGATCATTGTTATCATGGCTTGTGTGATCTGGGTGCTAGTGCTAGTGCAATACCTATTGACTTATACAAAGAAATTATGCATGACATTGCACCCGCTGAGTTAGAAGATATTGATGTTACAATTAAACTTGCTAATAGAGATACTATTTCACCAATGGGAATTGTTAGAGATGTTGAAGTCTTGTGTGGGAAAACTAAATATCCTGCTGATTTTCTTGTACTTGGATCCCCACAAGATAGTTTTTGTCCCATTATATTTGGTAGACCCTTCTTAAATACTGTTAATGCTACCATAGACTGCAAAAGGGATGTTGTTACTGTCAGTTTAGATGATATGACTCATGAATTTAATTTTTCTAAATTTAGTAGACAACACCGTGAAGAAGAATTACCTAGTAAGGATGAAATTATTGGTCTTGCTTTAGAACAATACTTTCTAGACCATGAAAATGATATGTTTATGAATGAAAGAAGGGAATTAGACGAAGTATTCTTTAAACAGGAACCTATTCTGAAAAACAATTTACCTGTTGAAATCCTAGGGGATCCTCCTCCACACAAGGGTGATCCCATGTTTGTGCTTAAATCGTTAGCTGATACTCTTAAATATGCTTATCTTGATGAGGAAAAGATATACCCTATTATTATTAGTGCTAACCTTTCAGAACATGAAGAAGAGAGATTATAAAAAACTCTGAAGAACCACCGTGCTACTATTGGGTATACTCTTGATGATCTTAAGGGCATTAGTCCCACTCTATGTCAACATCAAATTAATTTGGAAGAAGATGTTAAACCAGTTCGTGATCATCAACGCCGTTTGAATCCAACAATGAAAGAAGTGGTAAGAAAGGAGATACTAAAGCTCCTTGAGGCAGGTATAATTTATCTCGTTGCTGATAGTAAGTGGGTAAGTCTTGTCCATTGTGTCCCCAAGAAGGGGGGTATTACTGTTGTTCCTAATGATAAAGATGAATTGATTCCTCAAAGAATTATCACTGGTTATAGGATGGTAATTAATTTCCACAAATTAAATAAGGCCGCTAAAAAAGATCATTACCCCTTACCTTTTATCGATCAAATGCTAGAAAGATTATCTAAACATACACATTTTTGCTTTCTAGATGGTTATTCTGGCTTCTCTCAAATACCTGTGTCAGCCAAAGATCAATCAAAGACTACTTTTACATGCCCTTTTGGTACTTTTGCTTATAGACGTATGCCTTTTGGTTTATGTAATGCACCTGCTACCTTTCAAAGATGCATGATGGCTATATTCTCTGACTTTTGTGACAAGAGTTGTGAGGTTTTCATGGATGACTTTTCCGTTTATGGATCTTCTTTTGATGATTGCTTGAGCAACCTTGATTGAGTTTTCCAGAGATGTGAAGAAACTAATCTTCTCTTGAATTGGGAAAAGTGCCACTTTATGGTTAATGAAGGTATTGTCTTGGGGCATAAAGTTTCTGAAAGAGGTATTGAAGTTGATAAAGCCAAGGTTGATGCTATTGAAAAGATGCCATGTCCCAAGGACATCAAAGGTATAAGAAGTTTCCTTCGTCATGCCGGTTTTTATAGGAGGTTCATCAAGGACTTCTCAAAAATCTCTCGGCCTCTGACTAATTTATTACAAAAAGATATACCATTTGTCTTTGATGATGATTGTGTAGAAGCATTTGAAATACTTAAGAAAGCATTGTTCTCTGCACCTATTGTGCAGCCACCTGATTGGAATTTACCCTTTGAAATTATGTGCGATGCTAGTGATTATGCTGTAGGTGCTATTCTAGGACAAATAGTTGATAAGAAACTAAATGTTATTCAATATGCTTGTAAAACTCTAGAAAATGCTCAAAGAAATTATGCTACTACTAAAAAAGAATTCTTAGCAGTTGTATTTGCTTGTGATAAGTTTAGACCTTATATTGTTGATTCTAAAGTAACTATTCACACTGATCGTGCTGCTATTAAATATCTTATGGAAAAGAAAGATGCTAAACCTAGACTTATTAGATGGGTTCTCTTGCTACAAGAATATGATTTACATATTGTTGATAGAAAAGGAGCTGAGAGCCCCGTTCCAGACAACTTGTCTAGGTTAGAAAATGTGCTTAATGACCCACTACCTATTGATGATAGCTTTCCTGATGAGCAATTAAATGTCATAAATACTTCTCATACTGCTCCATGGTATGCTGATTATGCTAATTACATTGTTGCTAAGTTTATACCACCTAGTTTCACATACTAGCAAAAGAAAAAGTTCTTTTATGATTTGAGGCATTACTTTTGGGATGACCCACATCTTTATAAAGAAGGAGTAGATGGTGTTATTAGACGTTGTGTACCTGAGCAAGAACAGGAACAGATCCTACGCAAGTGTCACTCTGAAGCTTATGGAGGACACCATGCTGGAGATAGAACTGCACATAAGGTACTGCAATCTGGTTTTTATTGGCCTACTCTCTTCAAGGATGCCCCTAAGTTCGTCTTATCTTGTGATGAATGTCAAAGAATTGGTAATATTAGTAGACGTCAAGAAATGCCTATGAATTATCCACTTGTTATTGAACCATTTGATGTTTGGGGCTTTGACTATATGAGACCTTTTCCTTCCTCTAATGGTTACACACATATTTTAGTTGCTATTGAGTACGTTACTAAGTGGGTAGAAGCTATTCCAACTAGTAGTGCTGATCATAACACTTCTATTAAAATGCTTAAATAAGTTATTTTTCCAAGGTTTGGAGTCCCTAGATATTTAATGACTGATGGTGGTTCACATTTTATTCATGGTGCTTTCAGTAAAATGCTTGCTAAATATGATGTTACTCATAGAATTGCATCTCCTTATCAGCCTCAGTCTAGTGGTCAAGTAGAATTGAGTAATAGAGAACTCAAATTAATTTTGCAAAAGACTGTTAATAGGTCCAGAAAGAATTGGTCCAAGAAACTTGATGATGCATTATGGGCCTATAGAGCCGCATATAAAAATCCTATGGGTATGTCTCCGTACAAAATGGTCTATGGAAAAGCATGTCACTTACCTCTCGAACTAGAACACAATGCTTATTGGGCTATTAAAGAACTTAATTATGATTTTAAACTTGCCGGTGAGAAGAGGTTGTTTGATATTATCTCACATGATGAATGGAGAACCCAAGCCTACGAAAATGCCAAGTTGTTTAAAGAAAAATTTAAAAGGTGGCATGATAAAAGAATACAAAAACATGAGTTTAATGTAGGTGATTATGTATTGCTATACAACTCTCGTTTAAGATGTTTTGCAGGAAAACTTCTCTCTAAATGGGAGTGTCCTTACGTTATCGAGGAGGTCTACAGTTCCGGTGCCATAAAAATCAACAACTTCGAAGGCACAAATCCGAAGCTGGTGAATAGTCAAAGAATCAAACACTACATCTCAGGTAATCCTATAAATGTTGAAACGAATGTTATTGAAACCGTAACACTGGAGGAATACATAAAGGACACTTTTTGGAATGTTTCAGACTCCGAAAAGGAATAGGTATGTGGTACAGTAAGTAAACCGACTCCAAAACAGTTTAAGGCAATATTTCTCCTTTTTGGAATATTTAGAAAAATAGAAAAATAAGCAGCAGTCCGGAAAGGACACGAGGGCCCCACGAGGGTGGGGGGTACGCCCTACCCCCCTGGGCGCGCCCCCCTACCTCATGGGCACCTCGTGTGCTCTCCGGACTCCGTTTTCTTACAGGACACGTATTTGGGCGGTAAAAATTCATTATATAATCTCCCGGGGATTTTGACTCCCGTATCACGCAAAAATCTCTTGTCTTTGTTTCAAGCTGTTTTTCTGACAGATCTAGATTATCATGACGTCTCGAAGTGCTCCCAAGGACAAGTTCTTCGAGAAGGTCATCAACCCTTACCTCACGAAGGTGCAGCGACACCCTCAAACCATTGAGATGCGTGATGGGTTGCTGCACATCCGTGACGAGGCTCGAAGCAATGGAGCAACAAGTTTTCAAGTGTCAGGGGATGGTGGAGCGTGGACTCAACTCCAACTACATGATGATCGCAGAGTTCACCAACAAACACAAGCTCGATGCCGACAACATCGGGGAGACCATCTTCATGCTTCACGAGAAAATCGAGCACCTTCAAGCTCAGATCTATGACCTGCAAAACCAAAATTGTGAGTATGAATATAGATTCAAAAGGATGAGTTTGGATGCAGATTTGAGGATCCTAGAGACTCGGTCATCCTTCTATGATGGTGCGCCTATGCCTTGGAAGAAGGACAACAAGCCTACGCCATCAACAAAATCACTACCGTCTCCTCCAACAAAGAAGAATTGAGTATTTGGTATGGGCACTCCACTTGGCAACTTCCAAGCTTGGGGGGAGTGCCCCGGTATCGTATCACCATCACTTCTATCTTTACCGTTTTTCTTAGTTTGATGCTTTTGGTAATATCTTGATCTAGTAGAATAAAAGTTCTTAGTATGATCTAGTTGTGAGTTTTGCTTTATTATCCTTCTATGTAATCGAGTCCGTGAGCTATATAATAAAGATTAGTGTTGAGTCAAGGGCTTGATTATTTTTGCCATGATCCCAAGTGAATAAAAGAAAAGAGAAAGAAATAAAAAGGAAACAAAGAGATCATGTGACTCTTACGGAGAGTAATGAGCTTACATAGAAAGAGTATGATGAATAAAAGTTATTGAGGGTTGACAAACATAGTTTTGGTCATCGTTGCAATTAATAGGAAGTAATAAGAAAGAGAGGTCTTCACATATGAATATACTATCTTGGACATCTTTTATGATTGTGAGCACTCATTAAAATATGACATGCTAAAGAGTTGACATTGGACAAGGAAGACAACGTGATGAGTTATGTTTTCTTACATCTGAGATAAATTATATTGTCTTGGATCCTCCAACATGTTGAGCTTGCCTTTCTCCCTCATGCTAGCCAAATTCATTGCACCAAGTAGAGATACTACTTGTTCTTCCAAAATACCCTGAAACCAATTTTGCCATGAGAGTCCACCATACCTACCTATGGATTGAGTAAGATCCGTCAAGTAAGTTGTCATCGGTGCAAGCAATAAAAATTGCTCTCTAAATATGTATGATTGATTGGTGTGGAAGGAATAAGCTTTATACGATCGTGTGATATGGAAGTAATAAAAGCGACAGACTGCATAATAAAGGTCCATATCACAAGTGGCAATATAAAGTGATGTTCTTTCACATTAGGATTTTGTGCATCCAACCATAAAAGCGCATGACAACCTCTGCTTCCCTCTGCGAAGGGCCTATCTTTTACTTTTATCTCCTATACTTCAAAAGAGTCAAGGTGATATTCACCCTTCCTTTTTACATTTTATCCTTTGGCAAGGACAATATGTTGGAAAGATCCTGGAATATATGGCTAATTGGATGTGGGTTTTCATGAACTATTACTGTTGACATTACCCTTGAGGTAAAACATTGGGAGGCAAAACTATAAGCCCCTATCTTTCTCTGTGTACGATTAAAACTCCATGCCCATAAGTATTGCGTGAGTGTCAGCAATTGTGAAAGACTATATGATAGTTGAGTATGTGGACTTGCTGAAAAGCTCTTGTGCATTGACTCTTTCCTATGTTATGATAAATTGCAATTGCTTCAATGACTGAGATTATAGTTTGTTAGTTTACAATGAAGTTTACGATTCATACTTGATATTGTGATTGAATTATTACTCTAGCATAAGATATCATATGACAAGAATTGTATAAGTGGTTGTTCTAAGAATGATCATGATGCACTCATGTCCGTATTTTATTTTTATTGACACCTTCATCTCTAAACATGTGGACATATTTTTCGATTTTGGCTTCTCGCTTGAGGACAAGCGAGGTCTAAGCTTGGGGGAGTTGATACGTCCATTTTGCATCATGCTTTTATATCAATATTTATTCCATTATGGGCTGTTATTACACATTATGTCACAATACTTATACCTATTCTCTTACAAGGTTTACATAAAGAGGGAGCACGCCGGCAGCTGGGATTCTGGCTAGAAAAGGAGCAAATATTAGAGACCTATTTTGCACAACTCCAAAAGTCCTAAAACTTCAGGGATGATGTTTTCCAAATATATAAAAAACATGAGCGCAAGAACTTCACCAGAGGGCCACACCCTGCCCACGAGGGTGGGGGGCGCGCCCTACCCCCTGGGCGCGCCCCCTACCTCGTGGGCCCCCTGGTGGCCCTCCGGTGACCATCTTCTGCTATATGGACTCTTTTGATGGGGAAAAAATCAATAGCCATCTTCTCGGATGAAACTCCGCCGCCACGAGGCAGAACCTTGGCGGAACCAATCTAGGGTTCTGGCAGGGCTGTTCTACCGAGGAAACTTCCCTCCCGGAGGGGGAAATCATCGCCATCGTCCTCACCAACTCTCCTCTCATAGGGAGAGGGCAATCTCCATCAACATCTTCATCAGAACCATCTCATCTCAAAACCCTAGTTCATCTCTTGTATCCAATTCTTGTCTCCAAGTCCGGGATTGGTGCTAGTAGTGTTAATTACTCCTTGTAGTTGATGCTAGTTGGTTTAATTGGTGGAAGATCATATGTTCAGATCCTATATGCATATTATACCCCTCTAATTATGAGCATGTTTATGCTTTGTGAGTAGTTACTTTTGTTCCTGAGGACATGGGAGAAGTCTTGCTATTAGTAGTCATGTGAATTTGGTATTCGTTCGATATTTTGATGATATGTATGTTGCCTCTCCTCTAGTGGTGTTATGTGAACGTCGACTACATGACACTTCACCATTGTCTGGGCCTAGAGGAAGGCATTGGGAAGTAATAAGTAGATGATGGGTTGCTAGAGTGACAGAAGCTTAAACCCTAGTTTATGCGTTGCTTCGTAAGGGGCTGATTTGGATCCATATGTTTCATGCTATGGTTAGGTTTACCTTAATACTTTTGTTGTATTTGTGGATGCTTGCAATAGAGGTTAATCATAAGTGGGATGCTTGTCCAAGTAATGGCAGCACCCAAGCACCGGTCCACCCACATACCAAATTATCAAAGTACCGAACACGAATCATATGAACGTGATGAAAACTAGCTTGACGAAATTCCCATGTGTCCTCGGGAGCGCTTTACATCATATAAGAGTTTGTCCAAGCTTGTCCTTTGCTACAAAAGGATTGGGCCACATTGCTGCACTTTATTTACTTTTGTTACTTGTTGCTCGTAACAAATAATCTTATCACAAAACTATTTGTTACCACTTATTTCAGTACGTGCAGAGAATACCTTGCTGGAAACCGCTTATCATTTCCTTCTTCTCCTGATTGGGTTCGACACTCTTACTTATCGAAAGGACTACGATAGATCCCATATACTCGTTGGGTCATCATCGACTCATTAACACTTTGACTTTGCAGAATGCTGCCAAAACTTTGAAGAGGAGACTGGACGCGTCGAGACAGGCTTGGACCCTATCCTTTCTCCAGTCGGTGATGAGGCTGCCATGAATGTGCTTCGACTGGAATCTCGCATCGCCAGTGTTACAAGTTATCTTGCCCGTCTGAAGGTTGCAGTTTCACGCATCGACTCATCGCTCTGGCCAAGGGCAACACTTCAGAATGATCTCGAATCTCTGATGGCTCGACCCAAAATGAGGTCCCTGGCCGAGTGCAGGAATGGAAGAAGTCCTCTGCCCGCTACGGTGCTGACGTCGTCACTGGTCAGGGTCCACTACAGAGAGGCTCGAGAAGAGAAGCTGGATTCGATCAAGGTCGCCAACACAAAAAGGCATGACTTCCAGTCCTTCATGGAAAATTTCATTGCTGCTGCCACTAGGATCGCGGACGGGATCGACTTGGACGAGTTCGTCGAGCCTGCCAGCCTCCTCCTGCTGAGTGAACCAACTTGATACTCAAACTAGCTTTAAATTTTCCTCAGTATGCCGAGTGGTTATTGTAACCGTTAAACTCTTTCGGGCCTGACGCCTGAGTACTTTTATCTTCGTCCTGAGACCTTTGAGATTTTATCTGATCTTGGTTTATATTCTGCATGTGCTTGCATTTACCTTCGAGTGGAACTTATTCTTCACTCGGAATATTCTTTGAGATGTAACTTTGAAGGAAATATCCCAGTCGACCCGCACCTCGTCGTCCTTGCATATAGGGATGGAGTGCACATTGTACTTGTGGCGCAGCTCTAAGAAGAGGTTCGCAGTCGACCTGCACCTCGTCGTCCTTGCGAATAGGGATGGAGCGCACATTGTACTTGAGGCTCAGCTCCATGGAGAGGATTTTTCAACTTAGGTGAGTACTAGACTGCAACTAAGCCCCCGAGTGTGAGGTTTGCTCATCACTCGGTAGGATTTTTGAAACTTAGGCGAGTACTGGACTGCAACTAAGCACCCGAGTGTGAGGTTTGCTCATCACTCGGTAGGATTTTTGAAACTTAGGCGAGTACTGGACTGCAGCTAAGCCCCCGAGTGTGAGCTTTGCTCATCACTCGGTAGGATTTTTGAAACTTAGGCGAGTACTAGACTGCAGCTAAGCCCCCGAGTGTGAGGTCTGCTCATCACTCGGTAGGATTTTTGAAACTTAGGCGAATACTGGACTACAGCTAAGCCCCCGAGTGTGAGGTTTTCTCATCACTTGGTAGGATTTTTAAAACTTAG
>NC_041380.1:464589382-464645165 GCF_002162155.2 Triticum dicoccoides | reverse complement strand
CCCGAGTGAGAGGCTTGCTCATCACTCGGTAGGATTT
This sequence comes from Triticum dicoccoides, assembly GCF_002162155.2. Lineage (NCBI taxonomy): Eukaryota > Viridiplantae > Streptophyta > Magnoliopsida > Poales > Poaceae > Triticum > Triticum dicoccoides. The sequence goes on along the minus strand of NC_041380.1, from coordinate 464,645,128 downwards.
TTAAAACTTAGGCGAGTACTGGACTGCAGCTAAGCCCCTCGAGTGAGAGGCTTGCTCATCACTCGGTAGGATTTTTAAAACTTAGGCGAGTACTGGACTACAGCTAAGCCCCCGAGTGAGAGGCTTGCTCATCACTCGGTAGGATTTTTTAAAACTTAGGCGAGTACTGGACTGCAGCTAAGCCCCTGAGTGAGAGGCTTGCTCATCACTCGGTAGGATTTTTTAAACTTAGGCGAAACGGATTCGCAACTAAGCCCTCGAGTGAAAGGCTTGTCCATCACTCTGTAGAGTTTTTTGAACTTAGGCGAAACGGATTCCCAGCTAAGCCACCCACTAGGGGATTTCAGAAACAAACGTAATCAATCGACAATCTTTTTAGAAGACTGTAAAACTCTTGTCTTTGATAAACAAACTATAAAGGTCTTATTACATCTCAATAGACTGAGTGCTTAAGTATAGAAGGGGCAAAGCAGCTCCGCATTCCAGGCATGCGGCTCGTCTTTCTTGTGCTCGACATCGTAGAGGTGGTACGCTCCATTGTGGAGCACTCTGGTGACCACGAAGGGGCCTTCCCAAGAGGGAGCAAGCTTGTGTGGTTTCTGCTGATCCACTCGGAGAACTAAGTCTCCCTCTTGAAATGCTCGACCCCTTATGTTTCTGGCATGGAATCGACGCAGGTCTTGCTGATAGATGGTTGATCAGATCAAGGCCATCTCTCTTTCTTCTTCCAGGAGGTCAACTGCATCCTGCCTTGCTTGTTCTACTTCTTCCTCTGAACAGCTCGACTCGGGGTGCATTGTGGAGCCAGTCACTCGGAAGTACAGCTTCGGCTCCATAAACCAAGAAAATGGGGTTCTGCCAGTCGACTGATTGGGAGTTGTCCTCAATCCCCATAATACTGATGGAAGTTCGTCGACCCAGGCTCCTGCTGCGTGTTTGAGGTCGCGCATCAGTCGGGGTTTTAGTCCTTTGAGAATCAATCCATTGGCTCTTTCAGCTTGCCCATTCGACTGGGGGTGGGCGACTGAGGCATAGTCGACTCGAGTACCTTGTGAAGCACAGAAAGTCCTGAACTCATCAGAATCAAAGTTTGACCCATTGTCAGTGATGATGTTGTGTGGAACACCATATCTGAATGTTATCTCTCTGATGAAACCGACAGCAGTACTGGCATCAAGGTTCTTGATAGGCTTGGCTTCAATCCACTTGGTGAACTTGTCGACTGCTACAAGCACATGAGTGAATTCACTCATGCCAGTCCTCAAAGGTCCAACCATATCCAACCCCCAAACAGCAAAAGGCCAAACAATTGGACTGGTCTTCTTGGCTGACGCAGGCTTGCGAGACATGTTGGAGTAAAACTGGCAACCTTCACATTTGTCGACTATTTCTTGTGCCATCTCATTTGCCCAAGGCCAGTAAAATCCCGCTCAGTACACCTTGGCCACAATGGTCCGAGAGGACGCATGGTGGCCACAGGTCCTCAAGTGAATATCATTGAGGATCACTCGACCTTCTTCAGGTGTTATGCATTTCTGGCAAACTCCAATCACACTTTCTTTGAACAACTGTCCTCTTATCACACTATAGGCCTTAGATCGACGGACGATCTATCGAGCCTCTTCTTCATCTTCTGGGAGTTCTCTTCTAAGAATGTATGCGATATATGGTACTGTCCAATCGGGGTTGATGACCAAAACTTCCATGATCAAGTCGACCACGGCTGGAATCTCGATTTCAGTCGGATCGGTGGCACTCTTTGGCTGTGGGGGCTCTTCAGTGAAGGGATCTTCTTGAACTGAAGGGGTATGAATATGCTCCAGGAACACATTACTAGGAATGGCTTCTCTCTCGGAGCCTATCTTTGCTAGATCATCGGCCGCTTGATTTTTCAGTCGAGGGATGTGATGGAGCTCTAACCCCTCGAACCTCTTTTCTAACTTCCTTACTGCGTTGCAATAACCAGTCATGGCTGGGCTTATGATGTCCCACTCCTTCATCACATGATTGACCACTAAATCCGAGTTGCCATAGACCATGAGGCGACGGACGCCGAGTGAAATGGCCATACACAATCCATACAGAAGTGCCTCATATTCAGCCTCATTGTTGGAGGACTCAAAGTGAATCTGGAGAACATAACTGAGTTTGTCACCACGGGGGGAGACCAAAACCACTCCAGCACCGGAACCATTCAGCATCTTGGACCCATCGAAGAACATGGTCCAATGCTCCGAGTGAATCTGGGCCGGAAGTTGCTGTTCGATCCACTTGGCGAGGAAATCAGCTATTGCTTGGGACTTAATAGCCTTCTTTGCTTCAAACTTGATATCTAGGGGAAGGAGTTGAATCGCCCACTTTGCCACTCGACCAGTTGCATCTCTGTTGTTCAAAATCTCTGATAATGGAGTGTCACTGATGACTATAACAGAATGATCAAAGAAATAGTGTTTAACCTTCTTTGTGGTCATGTAAATTCCATAAACAAGCTTCTGATAAAGGGGATATCTTTGCTTTGATGGAGTCAGAAATTCAGAAACGTAATATACTGGGCGCTGAACTTTATAAGTTTTACCTTCTTCTTCCCGCTCGACCGTGAGTACTGTACTGACAACTTGTCCATCGGCTCCAATGTAAAGCAGTAAAAGCTCTTTGCTGATTTGGTGCAGCAAGCACCGGCTGGGTGGAAAGCAGGGCTTTGAGCTGTACAAACGCTGCATCAGCTTAGGGAGTCCACTCGAACTTATCAGACATCTTCATCAGTCGGTAAAGAGGCAGTGCCTTTTCACCGAGACGAGAAATGAATCGTCTCAAGGCGGCTAAACAACCGGTATGCTTCTAGACATCGTGCACATGCACAAGGCGTTTCATCCCAAGAATGGCACCAACTTTCTCTGGGTTAGTGTCGATTCCTCGTTCGGAAACAAGAAAACCGAGTAACTTTCCACTAGGAACTCCGAATGTGCACTTTGATGGATTAAGCTTGATATCATACCTTCTGAGATTGGCAAAGGTTTCGGCAAGGTCAGCCAGCAGGTCGGAACCTTTACATGACTTGACTACAATGTCATCCATGTATGCTTCCACATTCTGACTGGTTTGAGTGAGCAGACACTTCTGGATCATCCTCATGAATGTGGCTCCGGCGTTCTTCAGGTCGAATGGCATAGTGACATAACAGAAACATCTGAATGGAGTGATGAAAGATGTTTTTATCTCATCGGGTCCATACATTCGGATCTAATGGTACCCGGAATACGCATCCAAGAAGGACAAACGCTCACACCCCGTAGTTGAGTCGACAATTTGGTCGATGCGGGGAAGAGGAAAATGATCTTTCGGGCAGGCCCGATTGATATGCTTGAAGTCAATGCACATGCGAAGCGAATCAACCTTCTTGGGGACCATGACAACATTGGCGAGCCACTCGGAGTGGTAAATCTCTCAGATGAACTCCGCTACCAGGAGCCGAGCTACCTCCTCGCCAATTGCTTTTCTCTTCTAGACGACGGACCGTCAGAGATGTTCCTTGACTGGTTTTACTTTCGGGTCGACTCATAAACGATGCTCAGCCAGTCCCCTGGGTACACCCGGCATGTCAGAAGGTTTCCATGCAAAGATGTCCCAGTTCTCACGGAGGAACTGGATGAGCGCTTGTTCCTATTTGCTGTCGAGTGTTGACGAGATATGGGTCGGAGCAGCATTGGGATCGGTCGGGTGAATATGAATCGGCTTCGTTTCCCCAGACGACTGAACTGCAGAGTCTATCACAGGCTTCTTGGCTCGCAGCAGATCACTCGGATCTGCGTTTTTCTGATACTCTTGCAGTTCCACTACTGCCATCTGCGCATCGGCAATTTTTGAGCCCTTCTGGAAGCACTCTTCTACCTTCTGCCGATTGCCAGTGACAGTGATTATTCATCTAGGGCCAGACATCTTCAATTTGAGATACACATAACATGGTCGAGCCATAAAACGTGCATAAGCGGGCCTCCCTAGAATGGCTTGGTAAGCACTCTTGAAATTCACTACCTCAAACATCAACTTTGCCTTGCGGTAATTCTTAGAATCACCCAAAACCACATCAAGGGCGATCTGGCCGAGAGACTGAGCCTTCTTGCCAGGTATAACATCGTGGAAACTCATGTTGCTTTCACTAAGCTTGGACATCGGAATGCCCATTCCCTTCAAGGTTTCAGCATAAAGGATATCCAGGCCACTGCCACCATCCATCAGCACTTTAGTCAGTCAAGTGCCTTCGACTACCAGGTCGACCACTAGTGCTTGCCTCCCAGGGGTGGCTATATGCGCTGGGTGGTCCGATTGGTCAAATGTGATGTCCGTCTGGGACCACTTCAAATAACTGGGTGTTGCCGGAGCAACCATGTTCACCTCCCTGTTAATAACCTTCAATCGACTTTTGCTTTCAACATCAGCAAAAATCATCAGCGTGGAATTGACATTGGGAAAACCATCATCATCTTCTTCCCTATCCTCATCTCCGTCCGACTCCTTTTCCTTGAGTTGTTTCTCTCGGAACTGCTAGATCAGGAAACGACACTGTCGAGTGGTGTGTTTAGTGTAAATGATGTTCCCTTCTTCATCTTTTTTGGTATGAATATGGCATGGAAAGTACAACACATCATTCCCATCTTTATCCTTAAATTTTTTGGGAGTCCAAGGCCCTTTGGGATTTCCTTTGAACTTTCCTTGGGTAATAGCTAAAGCTTCACCAGGAGCGGCTGGTTCGGCCTTTTGCTTCTGTTTCTGACTGGAATTCCCTCCCCCAGTTTCTTGGGCGACTGAGGGAGTCCTGGATTAGGGGGTGTCCGGATAGCCGGACTATACCTTCGGCCGGACTCCTGGACTATGAAGATACAAGATTGAAGACTTTGTCCTGTGTCCGAAAGGGACTTTCCTTGGCGTGGAAGGCAAGCTTGGCGGTACGGATATGTAGATATCCTACCATTGTAACCGACTCTGTGTAACCCTAGCCCTCTCCGGTGTCTATATAAACCGGAGGGTTTTAGTCCGTAGGGACAACAATCATACCATAGGCTAGCTTCTAGGGTTTAGCCTCCTTGATCTCGTGGTAGATCTACTCTTGTACTACCTATATCATCAATATTAATCAAGCAGGAGTAGGGTTTTACCTCCATCGAGAGGGCCCGAACCTGGGTAAAAACATCGTGTCCCTTGTCTCCTGTTACCATCCGCCTAGACGCACAGTTCAGGACCCCCTACCCGAGATCCGCCGGTTTTGACACCGACATTGGTGCTTTCATTGAGAGTTCCTCTGTGCCGTCGCCATCAGGAAGGATGCCTCATCCCTTCTTTAAAGACAGCACTGTTGCTATGGGAGCTTCGGCTGTCGGCCAAACTCTCCGGCTAGGTGGTTTCCTTATGACCGTCTGTTCGGTTGCTGCGCCAACGATGACCTCTCTGGTCATCGAAAGAAATCTTCACGTCAGCTCGGAATTCACCGAGAAGCTAGATCCAATGGAGCTCTCTTCCCTAAACAAGCTCTTGGATCGCATCGCTGCCCTGGGAGTCGCTACGGATTACGACCAGATTGGGCCTAAACCCGATCTGAGAGAGATTAACTCTCCCCAGGTCACCCATCGTGTTACCATGGTAGAGGGACAGTGCGGCGACCCTTCATCTATCTTAAGGACTAGCTATGTCCGGATTCCCGATCCCTCCAAGACGGATACCCGCAGAGGGGAGGACATCACTCAAGACCTGAACTTAAAGTCAGGCGATGGGCTAGATTCATTGGACAGCATCCAACAATCCAAACTTCCGAGTTCGGAAACTCCTTGGCCCCTGGGTCTTAGATTGGGTGAGGTTTCGGATTTGATTCCACCCACCCACCCGTACATAAGCGATCTATCCCAAATTAGACAAGAGCCCGAAGAAACAGTACATCATTACTGGGCCAGATTTCTCCTGGTTATGAACAGGATAAAGGACTGCCGCGAGGAAGACAGAATTTCATTCTTCTGCAATAATTGCATGGACTAGGGAATCCTCAACGCCATAAGTCGCCGTGATATTACATGCTTCGCTGACTTGGCATCCATAGTACGAAAGTACTGTGCGATGGAAAGCGCCTGGAAAACCGAAATAAAATTTTGGGACAATCCGGCCCTGAATACAAACCCAGTCCAAAATAAAAGGGTGCATCATCGCCAGACACCCGGGTTCAATACCAAAAAGCAAAAGCCCTCTATAGGGCACGGAACCGTACTGGAAGGATGGCTTAATGGACCCTATAAAATTCACAGTGTAGAGGGCTCCACACCAACTCACAGCCTTAGAGCATGTTGGATTCTCCGGTAGGTGGCAAAAATTGGCGAAGATCTTCTAATTCCAAAAGCCACAGAAAGCCACCCGAGAGACATCCAGTATGGTATTAACAGTCTTCGAGACTTTCGCATCAAATAATATGCGAAAAAGAACACTCTGCAGCCTTGCCGAAGTCTACCAAGTAGCAACAATAAACCCATGGAGTGACACAGCTATTACTTTTAACGCCAGTGATGAACCTAAATTCCGAACAGCCCGAGCACCAGCCGCATTGGTCCTCAGTCCAATAGTGGACGGCTTTCGTCTTACCAAGGTACTCATGGATGGCGGCAACGGATTGAACCTCATTTATGAGGAAACCCTTCAAAAAATGGAAATAGACTGGAACCGCATTGAGCGAAGCAGCACAACCTTTAGAGGAATAATCCCCAGTCAGGAAGCGCGCTGTACAGGAAAAATCACACTAGATGTGGTGTTCGGCACGCCGGATAATTACATGTCCGAAGAGGTCACGTTCCAAGTGGCCCCGTTCAGTAGCGGATATCACGCTCTGCTAGGGCGGGAAGCGTTTACAATCTTCCAAGAAATACCCCATTACGGGTACATGAAGATCAAGATGCCCGGGCCTAACGGAATCATCACTCTCGCTAGTGATCCGGACATAGCACTCCGCGCCGAAAACAAGACAGCCGCACTGGCCCTCGAGGCGCTATCCAAAGCCCTAGTGACTGAGGAACTGACTGCGCTATGCTCCATGGTGAATAGGGGCGATGTGATACTCGACAAAAGATCTAAGTCCACCTCCTTTAAACCAGCGGACGAAATAGTCAAATTCCAGGTCCATACAATGGAGCCCAATAAAACAGCTTCCATCGGGGCATAGTTAAACCCTGATGTAGATGCCGCACTGCGAGAGTTCCTACGAGAGAACTGGGACATTTTCGCCTAGCACCCTTCAGGCATGCCAGGAATCCCACGCAGGCTGGCTGAACACAGCTTAAATATCCTAAAAGGATTCAAGCTAGTCAAACAGGCTCTTCGGCGTTTTTCCAAACCTAAGAGACAGGCCATGGGAGAGGAACTAGCCAAGCTATTGGAGGCCGGATTCATCAAAGATATAAAATACCCGGACTGGCTAGCAAACCTGGTGATGGTACCAAAGAAGGACAAATCCCGACGCCTGTGCGTTGATTTTAAAGACCTTAACAAGGCTTGGCCAAAGGATCCCTTCCCTCTCCCCCACATCGGTCAAATTATCGACGCTACCGCAGTACATAATTCATTGTGTTTCCTCGACGCATACTCCAGCTACCATCAAATAAAGATGGCAGAGTCAGACCAAGCCGCAACGGCATTCATCACACCATACGGCCCATTCTGCTTCAACACAATGCCCTTCGGGCTCAAAACGCCGGTGCAACATATCAGCGCATGATTCAGACATGTCTGGCAAACCAGATCGGCAAAACAGTGGAGGCATACGTAGATTATGTGGTCGTTAAAACAAGACATGTCGAATCTCTAGTAGACGATGTAACACCCTCGATGCGACTATATCTCCCACGTGTCGAGGCACGACTTAGAGGCATAATCGCATTGAAGGCATATGTCGTGAGTTAGGCAATCTTCACAACATCCCATGTAATATATAATAAAAGGGGAGATAACATAGTCGGCTTACACTCGCCACGTCAATCAAGTACATAAATAACATTACATCATCCAAACACTCATGGCCCGACTACGGCGCCAAAATAAAAGATAACCCAACATGCGACACGGTCCCAATCACCCCCAACTGGGCACCACTACTAATCATCAGGAAAGGAAACATAGTTTCGTTGAGAGTCCTCGTCGAACTCCCACTTCAGCTCAAGCGCGTCACCTGGAGTGGAATCATCAGGCCCTGCATCTGGTGTAATAGTAATCTGTGAGCCACAGGGACTCAGCAATCTCGCACCCTCGCGATCAATACTATTTAAGCTCAAAGGTAAGGCAAGGTAAATATGTGGAGCCGCAGCAAGCGACTAGCAAATATGGTGGCTATCCTGTTCGCAAAAGAGAGCGAGAAGAGGAGGCAAAGCGCGAGCAAGAAACTAGAGGGCAACCTGCGCAAGCATTACTCCAACACCGTGTCCACTTCCCGGACTTCGCCGAGAAGAGGCCATCACGGTAACACACTCAGTTGATTCATATTAATTAAGTTAAGGTTTAAGTTATCTACAACCGGACATTAACAAATTCCCATCTGCCCATAACCGCGGGCACGGCTTTCGAAAGTTCAAATCCCTGCAGGGGAGTCCCAACTTACCCATGACAAGCTCTCACGGTCAACGAAGGAATAGACCTCCTCCCGAGACGTTCCGATCAGACTCGGTATCCCGGTTCTTCAAGACAACTCCGACAATGGTAAAACAAGTCCAGCAACACCACCCGCTGTGCCGACAAATCCCGATAGGAGCTGCACATATCTCGTTCTCAGGGCACATCGGATAAGCTAAGCGTACGGGAGCCAACGTAACCCAAGTTGCCAAGGGACGGCCCCGCATGGTTCTCTAGGTTGGACCAACACTTAGAGGAGCACTGGCCCGGGGGGGGGGGGGTTTAAAATAAGATGACCCTTGAGTCCGCGAAACCCAAGGGAAAAGGCTAGGTGGCAAATGGTAAAACCAAGGTTGGGCATTGCTGGAGGAGTTTTATTCAAGGCGGACTGTCAAGGGGTTCCCATTATAACCCAACCGCGTAAGGAACGCAAAATCCAGGAACATAACACCGATATGACGGAAACTAGGGCGGCAAGAGTGGAACAAAACACTAGGTGAGAGGCCGAGCCTTCCACCCTTTACCAAGTATATAGATGCATTAAGATAACAAGATAATATAATGATATCCCAACAAGTAAATAATGTTCCAACAAGGAACGGCCTCCAATCTTCACCTGCAACTAGCAACGCTATAAGAGGGGCTGAGCAAAGCGGTAACATAGCCAATTAACGGTTTGCTAGGACATGGTGGGTTAGAGGTTTGACATGGCAATTTGGGAGGCTTGAAAGCAAGTGGTAGGCATCGTAGCATTGGCATAGCAAAAGAGCGAGCATCTAGCATAGCAAAGATAGTAGTGATTTCGAGGGTATGATCATCTTGCCTGCAAAGTTGTCAGAGTTGACTGGATCCTTGAAAGCAAACTCAACGGGCTCCTCATTAGCGAACTCGTCTCCCAGCTCTACCCAAACAAGACAAACAAGCAAACGGCACACAATCAACCACGTGCAAAGCTCAAACAATATGATGCAAAGATGATATGCTATGCGGGATGCATATGCAAGATGTGACAAGGAATGCATGAACCTGGCCTCAACTTGGAAATCCAAGTGTGCCACTGGAAAGATGAGATGAAATCGCTTGAAAACGATATAAAGAACGCCGGAATCGGAGTTACGGTTTGGAAATGGCAAGCAATTCAAATATGACCATGTTCTGCGATTTACAGCAAGTAGCCATCTAAATGCAACAAGATGAACATGCTACAGCACCCAAACATGGCATAAAAATACATGGCAGGGATGCATTCAAGATGCTTAACAAAAGTCTAGCACTGAGCTACGGCCAATTCATCCATTAACAGGTTCAAACAAGCATGGCAATAATGCATATGGTAAACAGATCTCAGACTTGGTGAAATTAACACTTGTCTGGAATTTCATATCAGGTAGCACACTTCGGAGCAACAAAACTATATGATACAGGACCTGAACATGGCAAAGTAAAGCATGGCATGGAGCTACTCAAATAGCTTAACAAAAGTCCCTTAGTGACCTTGAGCCAAAAGGGATCAGAAAATACAATTGCAAGCGTGTGAACATGGCAAAAACATAATCAGTTCTTAGACTTGGTGAAAACTGTAACATGCTGAAAACAGGTATCAAGTAGGCATGTTTACGAGCTCGATGCACTCACTACGGAGCAAGTCATGACAAGCTAAGCATACATCCATCAAGAATACATAAAATGCAAGCTATACATGGCAAGAACAATAGCATAGCATGCACGGATCAACTACAACATCCTCGGCAAAATCGCTAACAAGTAGACAATCTGCCCAGATTCACGAAGTAGCAAAAGTAGAGCTCAATTGACTCAAGCTAGGGTACTCCATAATTGCAAACAAAGATATGGATGGATATAGCACTACAAGATTAACAAAACATCCTTACTGGTCATCCTCAAAAGAGGAACAGATCACTAGGAAACAACATGAACATATGGCAACATGAGATAAACAGCTCAAGGACTTAGTGGAATTGCTAAGTCCCTGAAATCAGCATTACCAAGTGCCTCACTTTGCAAGCTCGTGCTAGTCACCACACACATCACAAAAATACATGGGTTGCACCTCTGGAAAGATGGCAAAACCCTTAACAAAACATATGTGGAGCACCAGGGCATATCATGCACACAATAATCATGACAAAAATGACAAATATCTAAATGGAGCAACAGATCTGACAATTATCTCAAGTAGCCCTCTTCTAACATCATTTCGGGCATCAAGATGAACTCAAATGAAAATGATGCAATGGAATGAAATGATTTACTCTCTGAGGCAAACATTTTGATATGCTATATGCCCAAAACGGAGCTATGGATGAGGAGATACGGCACGACGAACATAGGCAAAAAATTATTGTTAGGGACGGAAAATCAACCCGAGACAAATCCGGATCTGGATCTACTGTTCACGCGCGGAACGAGGATCACCGGAGACGGAGTCGAGGTCCCCGGAGAAGGGGGCTTCGCCGGATCCGGCCGGAACTTGGCGCGGCGCACGCCGGCGCGGGAGGAAGGCGGCGTTGGCGGCGAGAAGTGCGGCGGCGCGGCGCGGGGTCGGGCCAGCGCGGATGGAGCTTGGCTCCAGCCGGCGAGGGATGGTGCGGCCGCCGGCAATGTCGCGGTGGATCTGGGCGGCGCGGGCGGCCGGAGATGGAGGAGAGGGCGGCATGGGCGGCGGGGAACCTCGGCCCGGAACGGCGGCGTGGAGGGCCAGAGATGGGCTCCCAGGCCCGCAGCGGTGAAGTGGGCACGCCCGCCACGTGGCGCGCTGCGGTTGGGGCGGCGGCGGTGTCCGATGCGGCCCGGACGTGTCCGGCGCGCCGGATGGACGGGGACTAGGGTTAGGGTTGGAGTGGATCTGGGATTTTCGGGAAAGGGCTATATATAGGCATAGGAGGAGCTAGGAGAGTCCAAATGAGGTGCGGTTTTCGGCCACGCGATCGTGATCGAACGCTCTAGATGATGGAGAGGGTTTAGGTGGGTTTTGGGCCAACTTGGAGGGGTGTTGGGCTGCAACACACATGAGGCCTTCTCGGTCCCTCGGTTAACTGTTGGAGCATCAAACGAAGTCCAAATGGTACGAAACTTGACAGGCGGTCGACCGGTAGTAAACCAAGGCCGCTTGGCAAGTCTCTATCCAATCCAGAAATGTTTAATCCCCACGCACAAAAGAAAGGTAGAATTGACCACCGGAGGAGAACGAAGCGCCAGAATGCAAAACGGACAACGGGGAAAAAGCTCGAATGCAAGAGATGAACACGTATCCAAATGCAATGCACATGATGACATGATATGAGATGCATGACAACGATAATAACACACGGAGACAAAAACCCGAACCCGAGAAAATAAAATTACTTAAGGCCGGAAACGACAAGAGTTGGAGTACAAATTGGGTAAGTTACATCCGGGGTGTTACAGACGACTTGAGGCTAACATTCGATAACCTCCGAACATATGACATCAATCTCAACCCGGAAAAATGCGTTTTCGGCGTTCCAGCCGGAAAGCTCTTGGGCTTCATTGTATCCGGTAGAGGAATTGAAGCAAATTCAGCCAAGATCCGAGCTCTGTCACAATTGGATATCCCGAAGGACCTCAAACAAATACAAAAATTAACTGGATGCGTGGCGGCTCTAAGCCGCTTTATCTCCCGCTTGGGAGAAAAGGCCCTACCCCTTTACCTCCTCCTTCGGCGCACCGAACACTTCGAGTGGACGGATGCAGCCACAGCCGGACTCGACGAAATAAAAGCCATCTTGGCAACAAACCCAGTCCTGGCCGCGCCAAACATTGGCGAACCAATGCTATTATACATTGCAGCAACCCATCAGGTCGTAAGCGCAGTGCTTGTCGTCGAACGAGAAACGGACGGACACAAATCCCCCCTTCAAAAGCCGGTCTACTATGTGTCCACTGTCCTTACTCCGTGCAAGTCACGGTACCCGCATTATCAAAAGATTGCATACGCGGTATTTATGGCATCCCGGAAGCTGCGACAGTACTTTCAAGAGTGTTCAATAACAGTAGCCTCGGGTGCCACTTAACAATATTATAAACAACCGCGACGCGACGGGCCGGATTGCAAAATGGGCCATTGAGCTCCTCCCGTTCGACATAACTTACAAGCCATGGCGAGCTATCAAGTTGCAAGTTTTGGCCGACTTCGTCGCAGAATGGACGGAGGCCGAACTCCCTAAAAAGTACGACACATATTCAAACTGGGTCATGCACTTCGACGGCTCCAAAATGTTGGCCGGTCTAGGGGCTGGCGTCATTTTGACATCCCCCACAGGAGACATAGTTCAATACGTACTCCAGATAATGTACACACACTCCAACAATGCAGCCGAATATGAGGCCCTTTTACATGGTCTCCGGATGGCAGTATCCATGGGCATTCAACGCCTAGAGGTGCGCGGGGACTCGAACCTCGCAATATCCCAAATAAATGGAGACTTTGATGCCCAGGATCCAAAAATGGCAGCTTATCGCAACGCCGTCCTAAAAATGTCAGCTCGGTTTGAAGGGCTCGAATTTCACCATATAGCCCGGGAAAATAATCAGGCGGCAGATGTCCTGGCACGCATCGGCGCAAAACGCGATGTAGTCCCCCCCAACATCTTCTTGGAAAGGCTGTTCAAGCCATCCGTAGTATGGGAAGGGGAACCCGCCAATAACAGCCCGGACCCAACCGCACTGCCCGACACCGAACACTCTGACATAATTGGAGGCTCTGCCAATGAAATAACACCTTCAGCCCATGTAATAATGGTCGTCATCGCCCCATGGACAGAACCATTCCTCGCCTACCTTACTAGGCAGGAACTCCCCGAGGACCAAAATGAGGCACACTGCATAGTGCGGCGATCTAAAGCCTATAAAGTCCACGAGGGAGAGCTTTATAAGAAAAGCACTACCGGAGTCCTTCAAAGGTGCATCTCCGAAGAGGAAGGGCGGAACCTCCTGGCTGAAATTCATGCCGGACTCGGCGGTCATCACGTTGTAGATCGGTCCCTTGTAAGCAAGGCCTACCGTACAGGATTTTATTGGCCGACGGCCCGGGCAGACGCCCAGGACTTAGTCCAACGATGCGTCGGTTGCCAGCTTTTTGCAGACCAAAGCCATATGCCACCCACCGCCCTCCAAACTATCCCCATCACTTGGCCCTTCGCGGTCTGGGGGCTTGACATGGTTGGACCCCTTAAAGGCGGAACCCAGAAGAAAAAATACTTACTGGTCATGGTGAATAAGTTCACCAAATGGATAGAAGCCAAGCCTGTTAAGACGGCCGAATCCGGACCGGTGATAGACTTTATATCCGGGGTTGTACACCGTTACAGCGTCCCCCACAACATCATCACTGATAACGGCATGAACTTTACGGCCGATGAGGTAAAACTCTAGTGCAAAACATGGGCATCAAGCTCGATTATGCTTCCGTCTATCACCCACAAACTAACGGCCAGGTCGAACATGCAAATGGTCTTATCATGAGCGGCATCAAACCTAGATTAGTGCGGTCCCTTAAGGAATCTAATACGCACTGGGTAGAGGAGCTCGACTCCATACTCTGGGGGCTGCGGACCAGGACGAATCACACCATCGGATACACACCATTCTTCATGGTGTACGGCGCAGAGGCAGTTTTGCCCTGCGACATAATTCATGACTCACATCGAGTGCGCATCTACGAAGAAAGAGAAGCCGAGCTCGATCGGCAGGACAATTTGGACGCCTTGGAGGAAGAGTGTGACGTGGCAAAAGCCCGTTCCGCATTCTATCAACAGCAGGCTCGAAGATACCAAAGCAGAGAAGTACGGGCCAAAAATTACAACATTGGCGAATTAGTTCTACGCCTGCCGGACAAGAAAAAGGACAAACTCAAGCCCAAGTGGGAAGGTCCCTTCATAATTGACCAAGTCCTGACTGGTGGAGCGTACCGCCTGCGAGATGCATTGGATAACCGACTCGAGCCGAACCCATGGAACGCAGCCCGTCTCCGAAGATTCTATGCCTAGCGCCGGACTCTGTGTTCGTCTCCTTCCTCTGTCCATTTTTTATATACTTCCTGTCTTACATTTCTCTCCTTCTCCCCCCTCTCTCTCTTATAGCCTTTAAAGGCTCATAAAGTGACACGCTATCCACGCTCATTAAACCTGGGGGCTTCTTTAAACAGAAGCTTATTTATACGGGCTTCATGCCCAACACATGTGTCACGCTTGCGCATGTACCTTTTATTCACCATTATATGCATCGATATGACTTATGTTTTGGCCAAGCTGGGTTGCCTGGCTCCTGTGCTTACCCCAACGTTCCCGATTGTTCGGCTAGGTGGTAAAGGGAGCACCTCTGCGATTGTTACTGCCGGGTCAGCCGGATGTGTACCTCAGACTGGGTGAAGCCGAAAGCTAGCGTTCTTAAGGCAATATTCGGTCTGTGAACTAAAGATGATCTTTTTTTACTTATTTATCTATACGCCCCCAGATGTTTTTCCTGCGTCTCTTTTCGCAGAATGGACATGCACTTTAGGGCATGCCTCCCAGGGAAAGGAACCCCTAACGGAACTATTCTCCCTGGAAGATGTTTCTTACTAACCATATAATATAACATAACTAGTTGGGCACTTGTCTGTTCAAGAACTAATGAACCCTACGCTTGGTCTCCATGCATACCCCGGTTCTTATATAACCGCGAGGGTATTCGGACACACTCCGGACCGTCAGGTCCCGAGGTTGAAGCGAAAAGGTCGGCCATGACAAACGATCTACAATCCGGCTAGAAGGCATTACACATGTCAATTAAAATTACATAGTTAATATGACTGATTGTATTCCTCTTCAATACCATCTAACAGGCTGTCTAGCTTACAGTCCTGTTGGGAATACTTTGCGGCCAATTCTACTTGGCCGTATACTAAGCTCACAGGGATCTCCTTCCCATCGGGCCCCACGGGTCCGACCTCGGCCATGTGGTTTGGGTCAGCCTTCATGTACCGCGTCTTCACCATGGCCCAGGCCTCCCTGGTGGCTTGACGACAGGCCGACATCTTCCACAATCGAAAGTGCCGCTGCGCTCCCTTCAGCTTCTCTAGAAGCTCTCCAAGGCCTTCGGGCATGGAGACGGATGGCCACAAGGCCTGGGCGACGCCTTGCATCACCTGCCGCACTCGCTCGTGCAGTTGGGAGAGCTCGGGAAGAAGGTCACCCGTAGAACCAGGCATTTCCCTTGCAAGACGACCTATTAGCATACCTACAGGCATTACTCTATTAGTCGACTTCCTCGCCGAACTCTTTTTTCAAAGTTCGTTTAAGCACTTACTAAATATGCCGCATCGAAGCCGCTAATTCTCCTTAACGGAGTCCAACAGCTGGGCACGAACATCCTTCAGTTCAACGCCCAGCTTGGTGTTGGCATCTTGGAGATTGTTCTTCTCCCGCCTCACCTTTGTCAGCACACTCTCACCAGCCTTAAGCTGGCGTAGGAGTTGTTGCTTTTCCGGATTTAATCCGACGCCATCTGCAATTTCATTTGTCAGATTTGCACCCACGCTACACTTCGCAAAATATTTATCTTTCGAAGCGTATATTACCAGAGGGGGTCTCCTTGGGCTCCCCTGCCGCGGCTAGTGCGGCCTCAAGTTGGGCTTTGCACTCTTCCAGCTCCTGGGATAGTAGGGTATTCTTTTCTGTAAGAACCTGCATGACAAATGATCCTTAAATCAGTTATTCTAACTATTTCAAGTCTCGGAGGCTACTGGTATATATATAATTACCAAAATTTTCTTACTCATATGTCTTTTACATATTGCTTCGTGGCTCTGGCTAGACCATTTTGAGCGGCACGGAGGTACGCATCTCCCGAATTGAAGGCATCCAATGCCTCTTGGGAGAAACAAGCGTCGCGAAGAACTGTCCGGCGACGCCTGTGGTTCATGGCAGTCTCCACCTCAGAATTGGTGGCAGACAGCCTATCCGCATCCTCTGTCGGAGGAGCGTCTGGTGCGCGCCTTGTGTTCGCCTCTGCTTCTGGACCAGGCTTTGGAGCCTGGCTGGTGGAGGCGTGATAGGCAACCTCTCCGGATATAGTCCGGCGAGGTCTCTTCGTCTTGAAGAGAGCACGAGCGTTAATATGCCTTGAAGGAATAACACCTGGGAATGAGATGGCGCGCTATACCTTTGCGCCAGCGTCTCAGTCCGGACCGCACTTCTTTTCAGCCCGCGGGGCCTTGCCGCCCCTCGTTGGCTAGTCACCGCAGGCTCGGCCTCCCGTCTCAAGGACCTCCCCTGCAAAACACGGTTGTCATATGGCAATCGAAAACATGCATGGATAGATCCCTTTTCAAAGTGTTGGGACTTCGGTCTCAGTTACCTGTGAGGCTGGGAGTAGCACTAGGTAATCGGCCGTAATGGCCACCAAGGCGTTGTCCTGGCTCAATTGATGAAACACCCCATCATCAGCTCCACAGATAAGTCTGGATCCTCTTGAGAGGCCGGGTCGAGGGACCGTCCCGGATCCTCGGGTTGTGGAGGAGGGCTGCTTATTTCTTTAACAGCCTGGCGCAATTCCTGCGTTGAAGTCGTTAGACTGAATATTTAACGATGGGAATATAAAACGGATGGGCAAGTAAAAGTGTCCACTTACCCAACTTGGGGGATTGTACATAGAAAATCCACCCTGTGGGTTGACACGGCGAAATTCCTCCTCTTCTCCCTTGTACAAAGCGGACAAGATCTTTATTAGAGAGGCAGCTGAATCTGGCCCCTTACGGTCGTGGCAGGTGGCGTCGTCCTCCCCGTTGAAGTCCCACATGGGGTGGCCTCTATACTGGAGCGGCTGCACCCCTCGCATGATGCATGCGGCCATGACCCCGATCATGGTCAGTCCGGAATGAGCTAACAATCTTATCCGGCCCATCAGATAAATAACGTCCTTGTCGCTTTCCCTCTGAGGGCTCCATGGACGCCAGCTTAGGCGCTTCTTTAGGGGAGCACTATCGAACTCAGGGAGGCCGATCCGGACAGGATCCGGCAGCAGGACGTCCTCTATATAAAACCATTCCGAAGGCCAGTCCTCGGACGCCTTCTTTGGGGTTCCGGATAGATATCCGGTCCCGGCGATGCGCCACACTTCGGCTCTGCCCACTTGATATATTGACCCCTTCTGAGAATGGGGCACAAGGCAGAATAGCCTTTTCCACAGCGCGAAATGAGCCTCGCAGCCCAAAAACAGCTCGCAAAGGGCTACGAAGCCCGTGATATGCAATATGGAGGTAGGCGTGAGGTTGTGCAGCTGGAGGCCATAGAACTCCAGGAGCCCCCGGAGAAACAGATGAATTGGAAATCCGACCCCTCTTATTAAGTAAGGGACAAGGCATACCCGCTCTCCTTTGGAGGGATAGGGGGCGCTCTCCGCTTGCTCTCCACCATTATAGGTGGCAAGTCCGGCTCGAACCGGGACCATATAGGCCGGGGGGAGAAATTCCTTGGTCTGGAGCGTCACTAGCTCGCTGTGCGGGATGGAGCATCTCTCCCAATCTCCAGGCTGAGGGCTGGAAGGGCGAGAGGAGGAGCTGCGGCGCCGGCCATGATAGAATGGACCTCTGTCGGATACGCTATGATGAATACTCGCGGAGGGGAGAAGGTGTGGTTCGGATCTAAATCCTCATCCCCTTAAATTGGCGCCTCATTCACGCAGCTAGGGGTGTAAATATAAAAACACCCTGACTTTTCGTATTTGTTTGACACGTGGAAGACGGCCATTATTGGGCGTAGAAGCCAAGGAGCGCTACATTTACAAGAAACCGGACATTATTCAACAGGTACACTGAATTTGGAGGAGAACCCGCCTTGCAATGCCGAAGACGATTTGCGCGCTGGACTCGTCGTCATTGAAGCCTGGTTCGGGTGCTACTGAGGGAGTCCTGGATTAGGGGGTGTCCGGATAGCCGGACTATACCTTCGGCCGGACTCCTGGACTATGAAGATACAAGATTGAAGACTTCGTCCCGTGTCCGGAAGGGACTTTCCCTGGCATGGAAGGCAAGCTTGGCGGTATGGATATGTAGATCTCCTACCATTTGTAACCGACTCTGTGTAACCCTAGCCCTCTTCGGTGTCTATATAAACCGGAGGGTTTTAGTCCGTAGGGACAACAATCATACCATAGGCTAGCTTCTAGGGTTTAGCCTCCTTAATCTCGTGGTAGATCTACTCTTGTACTACCTATATCATCAATATTAATCAAGCAGGAGTAGGATTTTACCTCCATCGAGAGGGCCCAAACCTGGGTAAAAACATCGTGTCGCTTGTCTCCTGTTACCATCCGCCTAGACGCACAGTTCGGGACCCCCTACACGAGATTCGCCGGTTTTGACACCGACAGCGACCGTTTTGTGTTTGACACTCCGGAGTCGGTCTTCCTCCTCACCATTGGCATATTTGGTGGCAATCTCCATCATCCGAGTCAGAGTCATATCTCCTGTTCGACCGAATTTCAGGTTCAACTCCCGATATTTAACGCCTTCCTTGAAGGCACAAATTGCTTGGTGATGTGACACATTCTCCACTGTTTGGTGTAACGTGATCCATCTCTGGATATAATCCCTCAAGGTTTCATTCGGTTTCTGAACAGAACACTGCAATTCTGTCAACCCTGCCGGTCTTTTGCAAGTGCCTTCAAAGGTTCTAACAAACACTCGAGCAAGTTCCTCCCAACTATATATTCTGCCAGGAGCCAACTGGTTCAACCATGCTCTGGCTGAGCCCTCCAACATCAAGGGGGGTGCTTCATGGCCACATCGTCATTGCCACCATCAATCTGCATAGCTACTCGGTAATCCTCAAGCCAAGTGTCTGGCTTGGACTCGCCTGTGAACTTGCATAATCCAGTCGCCAATGTGAATTTGGGAGGAATCACTGCTGCTCTAATGGCTCTGCTGAAACACTCGGGTCCTAAAACGTGCACCCTACTTCCAGTCAGATGATCTCTATCGTGGCCTTCTCTATGAACGAGGATAGACCTTGCATCAAAGCCTGGCTCTCTGGGGTCGACGGGAATTCTTCGTTCGCCGCTGTGGGGGCGCCTGTCATTTTACCGCCGAGGCACGTATGACCCACTCCTCAGAGGGGGCGTGGGCACTCGACGACGGTCATCGTTGTCGAGTCGATGATCATACTGCCCACGGTTCATGTACTGATCCTGCTGGTATCCACGTCCCTCACGCCGCAGAGGCGATATTGGGCTGTGAGCAGATTGGACAGTATCCGCCACCACAGACCTGCTATGAATCCTATTCCGCGACTGAGATACTAATGTATTCTGCTCCCCCGCTACCCGGAGTAACGCCCGGATCTGCATCAAACCTCGGCCAGCTTCTGACTAGGAAGGTTGAATTGATTCTGCTATTCGAGCTGCAGCTGTGAGATTCTGGATCGGAGTTCGGTATACCCGAGTCAGAGGCAGAAAAAGTAGTCGTTGACTGGACTCAGGAATCCGCTGTCGAGCACGCTCGTCGAGTGCGCGCTAGAGGTTCTCCAGTCGAGTGCGCTCAGCCAAGTTGGCCAGGCGCGCCTCCTCCAAGACCTGGGCCTCGGGGGTTTCTCCAACAATAGGAGTGTGAAGTGCATCCATATTGCGGCGGCGAAGATTCTGTCGGATTTCGGGTTCCGGCAGACCCTTGAGGTTCGAACACTAGGGTGCGCGTGGAGATTTCGCCTCCTACCTACCTGCACCCCTCCGCCTCGCTGAGATCTAAGCTATGGGAAGAACGACACAAGGGACACAGGGTTTATACTGGTTCGGGTCACCATTGTGGTGTAATACCCTACTCCAGTGTGTGGTGTGGTGGATTGCCTCTTGGGCTGATGATGATGAACAATACAAGGAAGAACAGCCTCGCGAGGGTCTATTCTTGGCTGGGGGAGGGGGGGACGAACTACTAGGAGGAGTTCAGTCACCCTTTTTTCTTTCTCGGATCTCGATCTTCTCTTCTTCGTCCTTAGCCTCTCTCTCTCCTCTCTCTACCCCCTCTCTCTACCTCTCTCTACCCGCCTGCCTACCCTGTGGGTGGCTGGTCCTATTTATAGAGGCCCTGGTCCTCTTCCCAAATATCGAGCGGGAAGGGAGCCAACAATGGCGGGCTAATTTGAAGGGGGACAGCTAGTACTAGCTATCCTGACAAAAGTAGTCTTCGCCTACACAAAGCTCTGGTGGTGACGCCGTCTTGGGCTCCACAATGACCTCCGTCTTGCAGTCCTCCTGGTCTTGGTCTTGTTGCACCGAAATGGCAACCTTTGCCTGATGCCTCGGTACTCCGCGGCTGCGCTTGCTCCCTTTGCACCAAAGGGGAAAGGAGGACACTGCGCTGGCTGGCGCACGCCTGGTGCCTTTGGTCGTCATGGCTTGCGTCACGGGCACCTCGTGAGGTACCCCGCCTTGATCTCTCCGCCTCCTCGCGAGCCAGCCTGATGAGGCAGTGCCTGAGGAAGCTCCGTGTCGTCCGCCCCGCGAGGCTTGGCCCCTCGCGAGGGTCTTCGATCTCTATTGGTGAAGATGGGCCATGTTGGTCCCCCCCCCTTTTAGCCACGCCGCAGGCCGCAGGCAGGCAAGTCTGGGGACCCCCGTTCCCAGAACGCCGACAGATCCTCCCTCCGCTTCAAAGAGAGGGGTTCAGGGAGATACTCCTCGTGGACATGTGATGGATCTGTCGGAGTAATTGGACACGGATACACCGAAGATGGTGAGACGATATTTCAAGACATCGGGGCTAGCAAAGCCCCTCAGTCCGACTGCCCGGCCGCTTCTGCCGACTCCCCATCCGGCTGCTCTGCCCGGCCGGCTGCTGGCTGCTGACTGCAACGACCAGCCGGCTGCCGACTGCAGCCCGAAGCGACATCAACAAGACACCGACGAGACAATCGTACCTAAGCACTATTCACATGTCATCTCAGCCATCATGTATAGTGTCACTTGTCCCCTGGCACTATTTATGAAGTGACCCAGGGGACAAGGATGACATGCACCATGCCTTACCCATGCCCACTACCAAGCTTACATCCTAAGCTACCCTCTCCTATATAAAGGAGCATCCATCCATCCATCCAGGGGATGGACTCTCACGCACACACACAAGCAACTAGCTAGCAAGCTAGCTAGCTATCCATCCATCCATCCACATGAGCACACATGCTCACAGCCATGAGCATGGCCGGCCACTAGCATGCCTCATATAGGCATATACAAAGCAAGATGCCTATGGCACTGAGCTTAGATACAACTCCAGGAGCACTCTGTACCAGATATACATACCAGATACAGTCAGACATGCAGGAGTAGGGGTGTTATCTCTCCGGAGAGCCCCGAACCTGGGTAAACTAACGCGTGATACTCGCATACCCGCTCCCGGTCCTATCAGCAACAGTCTTACCCTCACACTAAGCCCTTCTGGCATATGTCGCACCTACCACCCGACATTTGGCGCCCATCGTGGATCGGTACTATGCTACCGCGCTGCTGCTGGTTTCGCTGTCCGGGCGGAACCACTTTCGTCATCACCACGGCGTCGCCGTCGTCTCTCCGGTAGCGCTCGGGGGGCCTGACGTCAACACGCCCTCATAGCAGCCACGAGGGGCGGCGCGTCCTTGCCATCGGCATCTTCGTCTTCATCATCGCTGCATCGCGCCGCCTCTCCGATAGCGGTCGGGGGCTCGACATCGACATGCCCGGGAATGGCCGTGAGGGACGGCGCATCCTTGCCGTCGGCCTTGCCTTCGTCACCCCCAACGCAACGCCGGCCGTCCGTCCGTGCGTGCCGCGCGCGGGGCCTCACTTCTTTCGGCCGTGTCCGTCCACGCGCCGCTTGCGTCTGCTTCCCTCCACGTTACGCTTTGCTCCGGCCAGAACGCGCTTTCACTCCTCCATATTTCGCCTATACAAGCTAGCTAGATGCTAGTCACCCATGGTCATACTCAGCCCATACACGTCTCGGACATAGCCTGCACACTTCCTTGATAATGGCCGGATATGGACCATACATTGGGTGCTCGTCTTCTGCTCATCTCCGTTCGCACTGACCACCAAAGCAAATCAGGCGAGCTGCTCCACCAGGCTTCGGCCCTCTCCGCCTCCGTCCACACCCAGTGGACGCTGCCGGGCTCCTCGGGCTCCCTGAAGCTCTCCTCCACTCCACCCGCGGCCAGCCATCTGCGAGCTCGCCCACGGCTGCGCGTCTATGACTACTAGCGGCACCCCGTGCGTTCGCATCGCCGCGCCCAGCCTCCACGGCTCCGCGCCCCGCCCTCCGCGTCGCGCTGCTCCACTCTGCTGCCGTGCGGATGCCCGCGTCCGACCAGCACCGCCTCAAGCTCGTCCCGCTGCTCCGCATATCCCCTCCACCTGGAGCCGCACCTGGCCGTCCGCGCTTGCAGTGAGCTGCCATCGACTCCGACCTCCGGCCGCGTCGCCTCCCACCGTCCCCACTGGCCGCGCCTCACGCGCTACCGCGGCTAGGCTGCGCCGCGGCCTCTGCGCCACGCCCGTCCAGCTCCGGACAACCCGCGTGCCGGCTGCTCCGTGCCCGGCTCCCGCCACTCGGCCTGCTCGGTCCGGCTCCACCTCCTCCCCGTAGCGGCATCTCCCTCCGCTCCCCTGCACCTGCGTCCGCCCGTGTGCGGCTCCGCGTCCTCGCTCGCGAGCAGGGTCCCGCCTCGGTCGGCCGCGCCCCCGCAGCGTCTTACCGCGGCCGGCTACGCCTCCTCCCCCCCGTCTCCGGGTGGCCGCCCCGCGCAGGTCGGCTCCGTCGACCGGCTCCGCCTCACCTCGCACCGGCCGGATCTCCTCCTGACCGTTTGGACGCGCCCGGCCGACTTCACGCCATCCGGCCGCGCCTGGCCTCCCCTTCGCGCGCCCGCGGCGTACCGGCTCCCGTGCGGGTTCCGCACCCGACCCCCGACCCGTTGTTCCGGCCGCCTGCCGGCTTCGGGCGGGCCGGCTGCTTGTTCCGGTCCGGCTCCCCCAGCACCTGCCGGCTCGCCGCCTGCGCCCACAGGGCCGGGTCCATCTCCTTCTGCGTCGCGCTGGATCCGGCTGCCCCTGTGTGCCCGCGGCTCCGCCCGGCCACGTCGCTTCGCCCGAGGCGGCTTTGGCCGCGCCGCGCCGACTCCGCCCGCCCTGCCCACGTGGTTGCGCGCCCCGGCCGCCCCGCCTCGCCTCAAACCCCGTGCGGGCTGGCTCCGACCAAGCCGCGCCAGCTGCGGTCCTGTCCCGGCTTCCCGTGCCGACTGCCGGGTCATGGTGCTTCGGCCGCCCGCATCGCGCCGCCTTGGCCGGCTGCCGCCTCGCGCCGCCTAGGCCGACTCGCTGCTCCGGCCGACATCCACGCGCGTTGCCGGCTCACCGCTCCAGCCGGCGTCCGCGTGCCCGTCACCTCCCGCCTCCTGCCTCGCGCCGACTAGCGCCCTCGCAGGGCCGCATGCCCAATGGCCGGCTGGAAGAAAAAGGACGGCCGGGTAGAAAAAAGTTGGAGCCCGACTGTTAGAAAAGTCAATGGTCGAGTGCCAAGCCGGCTCCCCATCAAAAAAAAGAAAGACGGGTCCAGCTCTCCGCGTGTAGTCGGGCAGAAAGAGAGAAGAGAAAAGAAAGGGCCGGCTTCCCGTGATCCAGCTAAAAAAGCCAAGGGACGACTGCCCACAGCCGGCTAGCGCAAAGAAAAAAAATGTGCGTTCGACTGCCAGATGTGCCTCCGACCGCTGGCTGCCTGGCCGGCTGCAAAGCGCCTGACTGTTGTGTCGGGGTCCGCCCGCCCACCCGGCTGAAGAAAAAAAATAAGAAGACAAAGTAGTTGCCGGGAGATCCGGCCCGACTGCTCAGCAGTCGGCCCGAATCTCGGGGGCTACACCCAGCAGGTGCGCTGACGCGCCCCCGTGAATATGAAGACAAAATAGTTGCCAGGAGATCCGGCCCGACTGCTCAGCAGTCGGCCCGAATCTCGGGGGCTACACCCAGTGGGTGCGCTAGCGCGCCCCACGGAAGAAAACAAGAGACAACAGAAGAGTTTTGTCCAGCTGCCAGCAGTCAGCAGAGAAAAAAAGAGAGAAGAAAAAGGCGTTGTAGACGCCTCGCCGCCTGGCCAGTCGAGCCTAACCGGCCGGGACCCCTTCGAGCACCCGGAGGCTCAACCTCCGCCTCGGCTACACGAAAACAAATGTGAGCTCTTCACCCGCATATTTTTGCACTACGAAAGAACGGATAAGCTCGAGCGATGCTCGGGGAACTATCTCCGCATTTCATTACAGTTGCATCACTGTTCACCCCGGCGCCAGCCAGAGTTGGCCCGGGGGCTGGCCGCTTGGCCTGAGACGTTTGTTCCCGCAGACGGCTTAGTAGCGTGTGCAGTACCAAAGGCCCACTCTTAGCCACAGACCACAGAGCGGCTGTCCAGCTAGCAAGAGTGAACGCTAGAGGCCACCCACGCGAAAAAACGTCCAGGAAGAAAAACTGTTCGGGCGACCCGGCCGTTTTCCTTTACAAGTATCTACTCTGTCGAATCTGCTACCAGACTCTGAGTACTGTACACTCCGCTTCACGGCCCACTCTCAGCCACAAACCGTAGAGCGGCTGTCCGGCGAGCGAGAGCACAAGCGAAAAAGCGCAGGGAACATGAAAAAGATTAAGGGGGCTCGGACGAAACCGAGTCGGCACCCTCCACATAAAACTTGCAATGCTAAAAGGAAACATTTGATATATCTGCATGGACTAACTTTGTCTTTTTTCATTATCATTTCCATGAACACTCGCCTAAAAAACCTCCGCCCTACTTTGCCAAGTTGCCCGGAGGCTTGGGGGCTACTATCGGAGTAATTGGACACGGATACACCGAAGACGGTGAGACGATATTTCAAGACATCGGGGCTAGCAAAGCCCCTCAGTCCGACTACCCGGGCGCTTCTGCCGACTCCCCATCCGACTGCTCTGCCCGGCCGGCTGCCGGCTGCTGACTGCAACGACCAGCCGGCTGCCGACTGCAGCCCGAAGCGACATCGACAAGACACCGACGAGACAATCGTACCTGAGCACTATTCACATGTCATCTCAGCCATCATGTATAGTGTCACTTGTCCCCTGGCATTATTTATGAAGTGACCCAGGGGACAAGGATGACATGCACCATGCCTTAACCATGCCCACTACCAAGCTTACATCCTAAGCTACCCTCTCCTATATAAAGGGGCATCCATCCATCCATCCACGGGATGGACTCTCACGCACACACACAAGCAACTAGCTAGCAAGCTAGCTAGATATCCATCCATCCATCCACATGAGCAAACATGCTCACGGCCATGAGCATGGCCGACCACTAGCATGCCTCATATAGGCATATACAAAGCCAGATGCCTATGGCACTGAGCTCAGATACAGCTCCAGGAGCACTCTGTACCAGATATACATACCAGATATACTCAGACATGCAGGAGTAGGGGTGTTATCTCTCCGGAGAGCCCCGAACCTGGGTAAACTAATGCGTGCTACTCGCATACCCGCTCCCGGTCTTATCAGCAGCAGTCTTACCCTCACACTAAGCCCTTGTGGCATATGTCGCACCTACCACCCGACAGGATCGCCGACGCAATCGCCACCATCTTCATGGGTGAAGCCAGGAGGACTGCGTGCTCCATTGACCATCAAGACTTCCACCGCGGGGTCGCTGCTGTCGCACTCGGATGCTGTCTCGACGGAGCCAGTCAAACAGGCCGTAGAGAGTTTCGTCGGGCTCGATTGCCGAGATTTGTGGGGTGGCTAATTGGCGGGCCACCGTATGCCGCACCCACCGCTGAAGCCGCGACTGACCAGATCGCTGGTGCCAGCGAACAACGGGAAGCGAGGATGCCGTAGGAGCCGACTGATGCTGAGTCGACAGCTGTCGATGAAGGAAACCACGGACGCAGGCACGGAAGTGCGTCGCCCCACGGACGGGGAGCACCTCGACGACGAGTGGAGCCTCGTGGAGCCAAGCGGAGTCGTCGGTGATGAAGACGAGCTTGCTGAGACGGATCTCGCGGCCTTCAGCCAATCATTCGCCTAAAACCATGATGATGGGAATAGGAAGAATCGCAATTTCTCCAATAAAATGCTAAGACGCCAGCCCCACGGTGGGCGCCAACTGTCGTGGTTCTAAGACTGACAGTAGAATGGGGGGTAGGTATGAGGAGGCAAGATCCTAGCTATGGAGTAGTTGTACACACGAGTTTTACGAGTTCAGGACCTTCTCGGAAGAAGTAACAGCCCTACGTCTCGGTGCCCAGAGGCGGTCGACTGGATTATTTATATATATATATATATATATATATATATGTGTGTGTGTGTGTGTGTGTGTGTGTGTGTGTGTGTGTGTGTGTCTATGTGTGTGTTTACAAAAGATGCGAACCCTTGTGCCTGTGGAGGGGGTGGCTTATATAGAGTGCGTCAGGACCCTAGCCGGCCCACGTTACAAAGGGTTTAAGGTACATTAAAGGGGAGACGTTACTGGTAATGCTAGTAAATAAAGAGACATAATGACCATTAAAGCTATGAGGTGATGTCCAACCGTTGTAGTCTGGGGCGACCTTAGATCTTCTGGTGGTCGAGTGACAGTCTCCGCGGTCGAGTGACTTCAAGTCTTCCGAGTGGAAGCCCTCATGGTCGAGTGGATGATGACTCCTGTTCGAACGCTTCTAGTTTTAGGGTGACGTCTTAGGGGAGGGTGTCTAGGTCAGGCCTATGACTCTACCCTAGGTACATATCTTCATCAGCAGGCCAGGCCCAAGCACTAGGGAGCGCCCCTGCGCCCCCATTGGCAAAGAAACGGGCGGGTCACCTGCTGGGCCCCCGGCCCATGCCCTGGTAAACTGGGCCACTCCTCCAGGCCCGACAGAGGATCAGGCCCGCTCGTTGTCGACAGCGGAACCCTAGCCTGGACCCGCGGCTCCCTGGCAAGGGCAGCCCCCCACCGCCGCCGACCCCTGTCGACAAGGTTGTCAGAATCGTGATTTTGAATCGGATCGGAGCTGTAATGGTAGGATCGCAAATCGTAGAATCTTCACTATCAGGATCGTAGAAACGTAGATTCTATGAACTAAAATCGTAGAATCATAGGGGTTAGTTTGGACCGTAAAGTCGTAGAATCGTATAACAGAATCGCGATTCTGACAACATTGCCTGTCGATGTCGGCAAGCTCACCGAGTGCGAAGGCGGCACAGCCGGCACCAAATCACAGCGCCCCACCACCAGCAGGACTCGCGAGCGCCCTCTGGGCCCGCATCCACACCCCTTGGCGGTCACCAGATCTGCGACGCCAGGCGGCGCCCGCCATGCCCACCAGGAGTAGAAGCACGCCGGCGACCAGCCACGAGGGAGCCCCCAAGCTCCTCCGCATGGGCGACATAGTCACCCACCGAGCATGCCACACGCGGCCTCGGTGAACCACCACCACTTACCTGGCTACTTACCAGGTTGGCCTCCTCATCGTCGTCGTCGGAGTCGACCCCCGCCAGCGCCCAAAACCTACTGCCGGAGGGGGCGGGTCGGGGACCACCCACCGGACGAAGCACACCACCGCACACGCCCCTCGGCAGGCCGAGCCGCCACCCAGCCATCCTCCACCGCCAAGGGGATCCCCCCGCCGTCGCCACCGGGTTCGCCTGCCGAAGCGCCTGGCTGTACGAGAGCCGTTGGGTCACTCTCCATCATTCAAATTTTTTGTGCCAAACATTTTATTGACTTCTTCTAACAAATGAGAACAATTTTCCAAACCATCATTTTCAAGAAAGGTATTATAAAGATGATCAATAATATGATGCAACCTCAATTCCATTTTTTTGTAGTTTTCCTTTTTAACAAAACTAGTGATAAAACAAGAAACTAAGAGGTTCAATTGCAAGCTCTAAAGATATACCTTCAAGCACTCACCTCCCCGGCAACGGCGCCAGAAAAGAGCTTGATGTCTACTACTCAACTTTATTCTTGTAGACACATGTTGGGCCTCCAACCATAGAGTTTTGTAGGACAGTAGGAATTTTCCCTCAAGTGGATGACCTAAGGTTTATCAATCCATGAGAGGTGTCGGATGAAGATGGTCTCTCTCAAACGACCCTGCAACCTAATACAAGAAATCTCTTGTGTCCCAAACACACTCAATACAATGGCAAATTGTATAGGTGCACTAGTTCGGCGAAGAGATGGTGATAAAAGTGTAATATTGATGGTAGAAATATATTTTTATAATCTAAATAAATAAAAATAGCAAGGTAGCAAATGGTAAACAGGCACAAAAACGGAATTGCAATGCTTGAAAATGAGGCCTAGGGTCCGTACTTTCGCTAGTGCAATCTCTCAACAATGCTATATAATTGGATCATATAACCGTCCCTCAACATGCAACGAAGAATCACTCCAAAATTCTTATCTAGCGGAGAACATGAGATGGAATTGTTTGTAGGGTACGAAACCACCTCAAAGCTATTCTTTCCGATCAATCTATCCTAGAGTTCGTACTAAAATAACACCAAAGAAAATTCAGATTCATAATATTCAATCCAACACAAAGAACATCAAAGTGTGCCCCAGGATTTCTACCGGAGAAACAAAGACAAGAACATGCATCAACCCCTACGCATAGATTACCCCAATGTCACCTTGGGAATCCGCGAGTTGAGTGCCAAAACATATATCAAGTGAATCAATATGATACCCCATTGTCACCATGAGTATTCAATTGCAAGACATATATCAAGTGTTCTCAAATCCATAAAAGTATTCAATCTGATAACAACGAAAACTATAAGGTAAAAACTCAATTCATCACAACAAGATAGAGAGGGGAAACCACCATATGATCCGACTATATTAACAAAGCCTGCGATACATCAAGATTGTGACATCTCAAGAACACGAGAGAGAGAGAGAGAGAGAGAGATTAAACACATATCTACTGGCACAAACCCTCAGCCCTGTGGGTGGACTACTCCCTCCTCATCGTGGTGGCCGCCGGGGTGATGAAGATGGTCACCGGAGATGATTCCCCCCAACAACAGGCTGCCAGAACGGGGTCTAGATTGGTTTTCGGTGGCTACAGTGCCTTGCAGCGGCGGAACTTCTGATCTAGGGTTATTTCTGATGGTTTTTATATTTATAGGATTTTTGGCATCGGTTTCACGCGAAGATGGGCCTTGAGGTGAGCACAACCCATTGGGGCAAGCTAGGCCCACCAGGTGTGCCCTGGTGGGTTGTACCGTCGTCGTGGCTCTTCTGGCCCTCCCATGAAGCTTCAGGGGTCTCTTTTGTTCCAAAAAAATCATCAAAAAGTTTCAGCTCATTTGGAGAACTTTCATTTCTGCACAAAAAATAGCATCACGGTAGTTCTGCAGAAAACAACGTCAGTCCGTGTTAGTTCCATGCAAATCATTCCAAAACCATATAAAATTGTTGTAAACATGGCATGAATACTTCATAAATTATAGATACGTTGCGGACGTATCACAGAGCTCGTGGGTGTCGATGAGGTCGACAGGGCCGGAGTTCCATAGGGGGCGCCACTGCTAGGAAAGGACGGTTGTCCGTGCCCCATATTTGATTGGGAGGATGGAGATGCTGATTGTAAACATTTAATCGGGGCGGCTGCCGATGAAGTCTAGGCGTGCAGGAGTCGCTTGCGGTTCTAGCTCGCCCCGCCTCCGCTTGTTGGCAGCCCCGTTCTCCACCTCTGGAGTCTCCTTGTCAGCAGCGCTTTCTGATAGAAATGGGAGTGCAAGGAATATTTAGTTAAAACAAGGAAATAGAAAAGTATATTGGTAACTAGAAGTTATTAGGTAGGAATATAGTAAGAAAAGGGAATAACAATTGGTTGCTTAAATACTACACAATTCATTTGATATTGCTGGGTAAGTGAACATGCCGATAGTTGAAAAGAAAACTTACTTTGGACAAAGTCTGAATGGATGATATCGTCGGGGAAGTTAGCATATATATCATGACCAGGCCCTTTTATGTGCAGTGCAATTCTAGTGCCAGATTTCAGTTCATAAAACTTAGAAATTTCTTTCCAAAAGCCAGTGCCAAAATAAGAGTCACCACGTCCATCAAGTCTTCCAGTAGCAATGATTGTAAATCCATGGTTTGTGTGCAGTATGACATCCCTGCAGTCTTGATTTATCTAAAGGGAAAGATTGTACATACAGATTATGTTGCATAGCAAGGGACGCGCTGCAGAAAATGGTAGGATTGTTAAAGAAAATATGGTAACATGTAAATATGGGCCCAAATTGAAAGTACTATACAGCAATCGAAATCGAAGGACAAAAACCTATAATTAAACAAATAGGGTAAACATGATGTCATGGAAATATGAGAGTAATCGAAAGAAAATACTTCATTAATTTACCTAATATAGAAAGATGTTCAGGAAATAACAGATAGGGTAAAAATGATGTCATGGAAATCCCCTTTGACGTATATGGTGCATGTGGCTCCTTTTATCCAAATGTAGCAATATTTACAATATGTTTAGGAAAGTAGGCCATGCCAACCGATTTAGGGTGAGATTGAACATACTGCATGCATCCTCAAGTCATCTGGTATGGTGAGATGGAATGTCTGGCGGAGGCTGCAAAATCCTGATGTGTTGGCGCACTGTACAATCTATGGATGATAGAAAAGAATCAAATCAGCTCGAATAAAAATGAATTCATGACGATTTAGGCCGGGTGATTAAATGAGGCAGATGAACTGGGATAAGAGATGAGATAATATCTCATTAAATTAGTTATCTTGTTGTCCATGAGAAAGAACCCTCAGTACGGCAGATTCACCAACCGAGCGGAGCTGGGTCGACCACGAGTAGCGTCGAGAAAGTCGATGGCGATAGGAGGCAACAAGCAGAAGTGGTGAAATGTCGTGGGGTTTGCCGGCAGCCTGGCGACGGCGACAAGCATCGAGCTAAGTGGTTACCGCCATGATAGGCGGTGCCATGCATAAATGCGGAGGAGCTTGTACATGTGTGAATGGGGGCTAGAGGGGGTGGTGGGTGGGGTGAGGGTTTTTGTGACGTGGGGATGGCGAGAGTTTTCTTTTTTCTTTTTTGAATTGGGTGGTGAGGGTTTTCTGTCCCACAAAGAATTTCGCAGGCAATGGTTTTCTAGAGCCAACCGTGTGTGATTGACACAATAGGCAAAATGAAAGTCATTGCACACGGTTCCAATTTTGGGAACCGTGGGTGATTGACACAACAGGCAAAATGAAGGTCATTGCACACGGTTCCAATTTTGGGAACCATGTGTGATTGACGTACTACCTCTGTCCTGGTTTATTGGCCCTGTACCAAATTTCGACCAAATATTTAACTAAGAAATGTTTTTGCATGTCACCAAAAATTATATCATTGAACACTATGTTCAAATACGCATGCCACAATATAATTTTTGCTGACCTGCACTAACATTTTGTCAGTTAAATCTTTGGTCAAGATTTAACACAAATTACAAAGGGGACCAATAAACGCGGATGGAGGTAGATTCCATCAACCGAATGATTGCATCCATATCCCACATGTTGGGGATATAACTATTGGGTATGACACGCACAGGAGGAGCTGGGTCATGCCACGGGTGGCTTATAATGACAAGGCGCATGAAGATGTTGAAGATGGCGGTTCACAAGGCAGGCTTGTTGAAGGCCCAAGGTCCAAAGGCAGCTTGAGGCCCACAGGCGTAAACCGCCGTATATGTATGACTTGTGTTGTAAGGCATGTGTAGTTAGTCACCGAGTCGGACACGTTATGTATGAGCCGGCCGGGACTCCGTGAGTCACCGAGCGTCAACCTGTGTATATAAAGGGACGACTCGGTGGCGGTTTAGGTCAAGAAACAAGAGATTGGGAACTAGGTGAAGCGTATTCGCTCCCTGGTAATTGAAACCCTAGTAATACTACCTCAAACTGGATTAGGCCTTTACCTTCACCGCAAGGGGCCGAACTAGTATAAACTCGGTGTCCTTTGTCCCGTTTAACCCCTTTAAGCTAACCCTAGTTGCGATGGCTCTATGACTAAGTCCTTCCGCTAGGACATCTGCCGTGAGAATTCCATGACACATGGCGCCCACCATGGGGCCAGCACACGGTGGTTTCGAGTTCTTGAAGGGTAGCTTCAGAGGGATCAAGGGATACGCTACGGGCCGGATGACCAAGAGTCGTCGCGGCAAGCTCTACATCGATGATGCAGGCTGGGGCCTCGAGGCCGGCTTAATCGAGTACGGGTACCGGGTCCCCTTTGGCGGAATCCACGTCTTCATTGGCAAGATCGGTGAACCGGGCCCTGAGCCGGACATCTGCACCAACATCATCGAGATGGCTCAGCATGCACGACCCGCCCGGGTTCAACCCGCCGCAAGGAGCGCCTTCGTTGGATTTATCCATGGGGCGGAATTTGAGGAAGGATCTGTGTCTGGTGGTGAGACGGCTATCTACTTTGATGGTGAGTCGTCAATCGACGAGACCGACTCAATGTATCAAATGCAAGACGGCCGGCTTGGGGGCTGTTTCGATGGTGACAATATTTCGGACCCCCATGAGTCGCCGAACAGGGTCGCGATCTTCATGGCTGGCACACAGCCGGCTCTTGGTTCGACAACTGCTGCGGCTATGACTTCCGGTGCAGCAGCGGTGGCTAGTGCTGGTGGGTCTGCACGCCCGCCGGCTCAAGCTCTCACCGAGTTATTAGAAGCTTTGGCAACTTTGATGGGTGTGGAGGTAACCCCAGATAACCAGGAACAACACAAGGTGGATGTGGCTAAGCTGTGAGATGAGATAGCTAAAGCCAAGGAAGAGCTGGCGGCTGAGAACGCTAGGATGACTGCAGAGCGGGCTGCTTTAGATGCCTAGGCAAAATGGATTCAAGCAGACTCCTTCCGGCTCACATTGGATCAGAACGCCTCAAATGAGGTCATGAGAAGGAGGCATCGGAGTCATCTTCCCCAGGTTTATGAGCCGAGGAACCTCTTCAACACACCTGGAGCGGGAACCAGTAACCCGCCGGTGCTAAACCAGACGGTCGAAGCGCCTGGGACGGGAGTGTCGGTTCAGCTGCGCACGAGGAGCTCTCCGCATGTGAACAATACCCCGCCTCAGCATATTTCAACGCCACCGGGTCATTATTCTAACCCTATGGATAATATGATTGTTGCGGCATCACGATTGGCGGCTTTACCAGTTGAAGGCGAGTCTCCAGCCACAATAGAGACACGGCGGGCCAGGGAACTTCTTTAGACAGCCGTGGCTCAGCAGGCGGCTTATTCTTATAGTCGCGAGCGGATTCACTCAACTCCTCATCCGAGACGGAGTTATAGCAGGCACATTGTCTCCCCAACAGTTTCAAGCAGCGCACGACACCGAGACTAGCCTCGCGGGCATAACCGGTGCGCAGTGGCGAAGCTAAGGACTTGGTGGACCAGGGAAGAGCGTGTCGAGAGGCTGAGCTAGCGGCCTAGCTGGCGGCTCACAACGCGGCGCATCAGGACTCTCTGGTTTATCCGATAGTTTCAGTGGAGGCAGGCGTAACCTCTAGAACCTTAGGCATGCCGTGTTTAGTGTCGGCTCTGCGCGATGAGCGTTTACTTAAGGACTTCAAGCGCCCTCGTAAAGTGCCTAATTATACAGCAGACCAACCTCCTGAATCTTGGATTGAAAGTTATGAGATGGCCATGGACATGCTGGATGTTAGCAATGTTGCATGTGCTAAGTACTTCACCCTGATGTTGGATGGGCCGGCTCACACTTGGTTGAAGGGGTTGCCCGCCAACTCCATTAGGTCATGGGAGGAGGTGAAGGCCAGTTTCATCCAAAACTTCAAAGACACTTGCAAGCAGCCTATGTTAATCCTGGATATGGACTCTTGTGTCCAAGGTGAGGGCGAGTCAACAATCCACTAGGTGCGTCGGATATCAACTATTATACACTCGTCAGACAGTATCAACGTCGGCTCAGCAGTTCTAATTATGGAGAAAAATTGCTGTTTCATCCCTCTCAAACAAAAACTCGGACGGCTTAAGAGCCACTGCAGTGACATGGGGGAACTCGTGTCCGCCCTTGTCAAATATGCCGACTCTGATTGTACCAAGGACCACGAGTCTGATGATGAAAGCTCGGGCAAGGGAAAAAAGAGTAGCGGCACGAAAGGGCAGCAGCATAACCTGGCCGGTCAAGGTGGCAACGGTAAGCGCAAAGCTGATGGTAATTTAGACTTCATGGCCAACACTGGTGCACGGAATAATAACCAGTGTTGCAAGGGGTGGTCGGCTCAGTCTGGAGGGGCAAAACTCAACCTCGAGGCAATAATGAATCATCCGTGTCGGAAGCACGGAACACCTGAGAAGCCATCCGCCCATTTGTGGAAGGATTGTTTTATTATGAAAGAGTTCAGAGATTCCCATCTTTTCTAGAACAGTCATGGGCCGAATGGTGGTTCATGATCCGGCTCTCATGGTCCGGGTTATAGAGGTGGCGGCTAAAATTCTGGTTTTCAAGGTCAAGGCAATCAGGGTGGTCATAATCAGCAGAATGGTCAGGGGAATCAGCCGCAACAGTCTGGTTATTAGAGTAATCCGAAGCAGTTGAATAGTGGACAATACCACGTCTTCACCACGAGTTTATGCAAGCGGGATCAGAAGCTCCATAAAAGGGCAGTGAACGTCGTTGAGCTGGCGGTTCCCCGTTACTTGCGGTGGTCTAAACACCCTATTCTCTGGAGCCATGAGGACGACCCACCCTAGGTTGATAATCTGGGTCACTTGGCACTGGTGGTGGCGCCTCAGGTTGGAGGGTACAAGTTCACTAAATTACTTATGGATGGAGGTAGCAACATCAATATCCTTTACTATGATACTTTCCGTCGCATGGGATTGACCGACAAAAATCTTAAACCGTCGAACACTGTTTTTCACGGTGTGGTGCCTGGTAAGTCGGCATATCCAGTGGGCAAAATATCTTTGGTGGTTGCCTTTGGGGATGAGTATGATTCCAGATCCGAGACATTGACCTTTGAAGTGGTTAAAATCAAGAGCCCTTATCATGCTCTGTTTGGGCGGCCGGCTTATGCTAAGTTCATGGTGAGGCCTTGTTATATTTATTTGCAGCTTAAGATGCTGAGTCACAAGGGCACTATCACAGTGCATGGAAGTCGCAAGATAGCCTTGGAGTGTGAAGAAGGTGATGATGCTTATGCTGAGTCTATTTGTGCAACAAAGGAATTGAAATTTTACAAGGATAATGTTGACCCGGTGGATACGACGTCCTTGAAAAATCCAACCACAGAGCATGACCCCTTGTTAAAGGTTAAATCGGCGGATGACACAAAACTAGTTGACTTCATTCCTGGCAATTCATCCAAGCAATTCAGTATCAGTGCTAATCTGGATCCGAAATAGGAAAGCACGCTCATTGAGTTCATCCGTGCGAACCAGGACATCTTTGCATAGAAGCCTTCAGACATGCCAGGTCTACCAAGGGAACTCACTGAGCACACTCTCAATATTGATCCAATGTTTAAACCGGTCAAGCAGTTTCTTCGCCGTTTTAATGAAGAAAGGCGCAAGGCTATTGGTGAAGAAGTGGCCCGGCTCTTCGCGGCTGGTTTTATCGTTGAAGTTTTTCATCCTGAATGGTTGGCTAATCCGGTGCTGGTGCTTAAGAAAAACGGCACCTGGCGCATGTGTGTGGATTATATAGACTTAGACAAGACTTGTCCGGCTGAACCCTTTGCTCTACCCCGTATTGATCAGATTATTAATGCTACGACGAGTTGTGAGCGTTTGAGCTTTTTGGATGCTTATTCTGGTTATCATCATATCAAGATGGCAGTTAAGTACCAGGAGAAGACAACCTTTATCACTCCCTTTGGAGCCTTCTCTTACGTTTCTATGCCTTTTGGGATCAAGAGTGCCCAGGCGACTTACCAGCGGTGTGTGCAAAATTGCCTTCATGATCAAATTGGGCGCAATGTTCATGCTTATGTGGATGATATTGTGGTAAATTCCAGAAAGAAGAAGACCCTGATAGATGATTTGAAGGAGACCTTTGACAATCTTCGGGTCTACAAGATGATGCTTAACCCGGCCAAATGTGTTTTTGGTGTGCCAGCAGGCAAGCTCTTGGGTTTTCTGGTTTCAGAACGGGGTAATGAAGCTAACCCGGAGAAAATAATGGCTATCACCTCTCTGGCTAAACCGGCATGTATCAATGATGTTCAGCGTCTGGCGGGTCATATTGCGGCTTTAAGCCGGTTCATAAGCCGGTTGGGTGAGAAGGCTATCCCTCTGTACCAGATGATGAAGAAGACAAATCGCTTTGTCTAGAGTGATGCCACTGATCAGGCACTTGAGGTTTTGAAGAAACAATTGGCTGATCCGCCGGTTCTTGCTGCTCCCATTAATAAAGATCCTTTGTTGTTATGTGTGGCTGCTAATAGCCGAGCTATTAGTGTAGCCATTGTGGTGCAAAGGAAGGAATCAGGCAAGGAGCATCCGGTTCAGTGGACGGTTTACTATATTACCAAGGTACTTATTGAGTCCAAACAGAGGTATCCGCGTTGGCAGAATCTTGTGTATGGAGTGTTCATGACTAGTCGAAAGCTCAAGCAATATTTTCTGGGTCATCCCATCACTGTGGTGAGTTCTGCTCCTTTAGGAGATATTATTCAAAACAGAGAAGCTACAGGTCGGGTAGCCAAGTGCGCCATTGAGCTTGGGCCTCATGGTTTGAAGTATATGCCTCGAACAGCCATCAAGTCTCAAGCACTTGTTGATTTCATAAATGATTGGACAGAGCTGTAGATGCCTTAGGAGAAAGCGGATAACACATATTGGACTATTCACTTTGATGGATCCAGGCAGTTGGAGGGCTTGGGGGTTGGAGTTGTCTTGACTTCCCCACGAGGTGATAAATTCTCTTATGTTCTTCGGTTGATGTTCCCTTGTACTAACAATGCGGCTGAGTATGAGGCCTTGCTCCGTGATCTTCGGATGGCTAAGGAGATGAACTTAAGCCGGGTGAGATGTTTCGGCGACTCAGATTTGGTAGCTCAGCAAGTTTCTGGCACTAGGGATTCGAAGGATCCACTCATGGTGGCTTATCGCCGAGAGGTTGATGTTATCGCTGGTCACTTCAAAGGCTATCAAGTTGAGCATGTTGATCGCACGAAAAATGAGGTGGCTGATGCTTTGAGTCGCTTAGGTTTGCAGCGTAAGCCGGTGCCACCTAACAATTTCCTGGATATTCTGCATACCCCTTCAGTCAAATTGCATACAGAGGAAGATCTAGCTATTCCTGACCCAGAAGCACAATTGGCGGTGGCTCTTCATGTTATTCCTGATTGAACAATTCCATATTTGGCTTATATGACCCGGGGCGAGTTACCTGAGGATGAAACTTTGGCCAGGAAGATAACCCGGTGTTCTAAGTCAATGACTACTGTCAATGGAGAGTTGCATCATCGCAGTGTCACAGGGGCGTTTCAATGTTGCATTTCTCTTGAAGAAGGCTATCAGATTTTACAAGAGATTCATGAAGGAGATTGTGGTCATCATGCTGGTTCTAAGTCTCTCGTAGCCAAAGGTTTCCATCATGGGTTTTATTGCCTGACGGCTCATGTTGACGCAGAATATTTGGTCAGTAAATGAGATGGTTGTCAGAAATTTTCACAATGAGCTCATGTACCGGCTCAAGAATTGTGGATGATTCCAATTGTTTGGCCGTTTGCAGTCTAGGGGCTTGATATGGTTGGGCCTTTCAAATGGTCCAAAGATAAAAAGACCAACATTTTGGTGGTGGTTGACAAATTTACAAAGTGGGTTGAAGCAGAGCTGGTTAGTAAGTGTGACGCGGCGACGGCGGTTCAATTCATCAAAAACGTGATTTTTCGGTTTGGTTTTCCCCATAGCATTATAACTGATAATGGCACTAATCTGTCCAAGGGTGCTATGAAAGAGTTTTGTCAAAGAGAGCATATTCGACTTGATGTATCATCAGTGGCTCACCCCAATCCAATGGTCAAGCCGAAAGAGCTAATCAAGAGATTTTGAAAGGCATCAAGCCCCGGCTTATGTTTCCTTTGCAGAGGACGCCGGGTTGTTGGGTGGAAGAGTTTCCCTCGGTGCTATGAAGTATCAATACTACCTCCAACAGATCTATGGGTTACACACCTTTATTCATGGTTACAGAGCAGAGGCGGTTCTCCCTAGTGACATCCGTCACGACTCTCCCCATTTGGCGGCTTATGTTGAAGTTGATAATGAAAAAGCACGTTAGGAGGCGCTTGCCCTGTTAGACGAGGAGCGTGACCTTGCGGCGGCTCCTTCAGCAATTTACCAGCAGGATTTGCGCCGTTATCACAGCCGTCGGGTTAAAACCAGAACCTTTCAAGAAGGCGACTTGGTGCTCCGGCTTATCCAAGATCAGACTGATATGCATAAACTATCCCCACCTTGGGAAGGGCTTTTTATGGTCAGCAAAAATCTAAAGAATGGGCCATACTACCTTATCGATGTACGAGACCACAAGGACTCACGCACGTCGGAGGAGGAGACCCGCCGGCCGTGGAATATTGCTCATCTTCGGCCTTATTTTACTTGAGCTACAGACTCTTGTGATGTACATATTTGACAATGTATATATTAAGATGAATATAATAAAGCTGGCATCCCTGATAAATCAGGGCCTCTGTTGTTTCATTTCTTCACAACTAAGTATTTATTGTTACCTCATATGATCACTTAGGCTTGATGCCCAAGTTACAGGGACCAAAGAGAGTTTGTTGTATAGCGCAGCTCAAACATAGGTACCCACCGAACATGACTCAGGAACATATCACTTGGGGGCTTTCTGTTCAAAGAATGTAGCTATATTCACCCTTTTGATGGGCCTGGACGCGAGATGTATTCACCAAAAATTCGGGTTATCCTGCCTGCATGCAAGATGCTTCTCCAACAGGTAATCCTGAGTGACCCGCCACATTCTTAACAATCAATCTTTAAATAAGACCCTGAACTCGTTAAGGTTAAAACATTGATTGGGTCATGAGAGAGCCGTCTTATGGAAAGCAAGGATAAACCCAGGCTATTAAGCTGCCTTCCTTGAAACATGGTTAAACTTGCCTGTTTGAACGATGCTACTCCGACCCCCGTGTACTCTTGATAAGTTAATCTTTTAAAATAAGACCCTGAACTTATCCAGGTTAAAACGTCGATTGGGTCATGTGAGAGCCGGCTCACGGAAAGCAAGGATACTCCAGTGGCTATTACGCTAGTTTCATTGAAGTAAGATTTCAGTTTGAGATTTGGGCTTGGTAGCCTATGAAAGCCTCATTTTTCTGGGTTTTTATTCATCGTGGATTTATATCGCCCCTTTTCTATTTGTGATTTTCACAATTTGGGCCAAGCAGCCCTGACTGTGTCTCATATTTGGGATGTTACCCCCTGTCGTGTCTGGTGTTGAGCTACCAAATTGCGAGTTATAACCCTTATTGCACATGTCTCATAAGCCGGCAGGGTGCATAGATATCACAATCACCAATGGTTTTTAGGATATTGTGACCCTCCCAGCGGTAAACCGCCAGGGTACTTGTGATCCGTTTGTGTGTAGGTACAATAAAAAACCTAGTACACACAGTTGATGAAATCATAAGCATAAGTGGCAGATCAGCAATATCATGTAAAACAAAACATGCACGACGGCATGGCAGATCAAGAGTTTAACTAGCCTATTACAAGGCATCTGATAGCCCAATGAGGATAAGTGTTTTGGTGTTAACACAACAAAGTATTATGCTTCATCAATCAGTTCACGGCTGTTGGTGGGTTGAAGGCTCCAGGTCATCTTGCGCCTCTTCTTCACCTTCAGCTCCTTGATTATCCATCATCCGGAAGTAAAGCATAGCCTAGTTGATACCGGTCAACGCTCTAAACACAGCTTCATCAACAATAAGACTTGCTGGATCAATGTCATGGGCGAAGGTGTGCTTACAAATCAGCGGGATGAGACCCTTTGGCTCGTGAACCGGCGCGTTCACTTTCTTGTTTTCGGCATCATAAGCCGCCTAGTATGAGGATAGGTTGGTTTCGTTAGCCAGTTTACTTGCCAAAGGACGCATTGCTCTTGCTATTGCTGCAAAGTCATCAACACTGAAGGCAGATCTGTCTTCTTTAATGCTAGGGCAACCATTGGCCAAGTCCTCAGGATCAAGATCTGCTTGCCATGCCTTTGCACGGCTTTGGGCAGTCAAGGCGCCGGCTCTAGTAGCTCCCCGTTTTAAGTCGTCAATCCTTCAGGGCAACACAGATAACTTCTCTATTGTGTCTTTTGATGAGTGTCGAGGGAGTTTTCTTGTCCAGCATAGCAGCAATGGTTCATTGGGCACCGATATATAACTGTTCTACAAGAGTGTAGACAACTTTAAGCCAAATGCGCATATCTGAGCATAACTTAGCGCTCCGGGAACCTATATCAGTAAGGGTATGGATAAGCCGGCAGTCGTTTATGATATGATTATTAAGGCACAAGGGAGACATGTTCTTACCGAAGATGGCTGCTGACATGATATTGATCTGTTGTTTTAAGCCGGATAACTCCTCGGTCACTGGTTTAAGTGCAGCTTCAGTATCTTGTGCCCTCTTCAATAGAGCTGCTTTTTCAGTTTCCCGGCCATCTTTGTCAGAATTGAAGTTTTCCTTGAGTTGCTGCTCTCTAAAGCAGTCTTCAATTCTGATTTGGCCTTGGATGTTTCAGATTGTTGAGTCTTTATATTGGCCTTCAGATAATTAAGCTATGAGTCCTTCTCAGAAAGTTTAGCCTGTGGTATAAGCAAGGACAGATACTATGAGTATGATTATTATTGAAGTCTCAAGCACAATACAAATATTTTCCTTGGCACTTGGGGGCTAATGTATCTTGCTCTTAAAGGAAATTTTCTGAACTCCCAAGCACAAAGCAAGTACTGTACTTGGAACTTGGGGGCTAATGCATATTGCTCTTTCTTCAAGGCAAGATTATTTGCTGACCCAGACAACTGATATAATCCATTTTATGAAGGGTACGAATTGGGTTATTGACTTCATATAAGATGATTAAGTTTCAACTTAACATACTTGTTAAGCCGACCCTTGGGGGCTATGGATGCAAAGTTGCTGTTTTTTTGCCTATTTTAGTGTTTCGCAGAAAAGGAATATCAAACAGAATCCAAACGGAATGAAACCTTTGCGGGGATCGTTTTGGAACAAACGCAATCCAGGAGACTTGGAGTGGACGTCAAGGAAGCAGCGAGGAAGCCACGAGGCAGGAGGGCGCGCCCCAGGGGGTGGGTGCGCCCCCACCCTCATGGGCCCCTCGTAGCTCCACCGACCTACTTCTTTCACCTATACATACTCTCATACCCTGAAACCTTCGGGGAGAGCCATGAAACACCTTTTCCACCGCCGCAACCTTCTGTACCCGTGAGATCCCATCTTGGGGCCTTTTCCGGTGATCTACCGGAGGGGGATTTGATCATGGAGGGCTTCTACATCAACACCATAGCCTCTCCGATGATGTGTCAGTAGTTTACCACAGACCTTCGGGTCCATAGTTATTAGCTAGATGGCTTCTTCTCTCTCTTTGGATCTTAATAGAAAGTTCTCCTTGATATACTTGTAGATCTATTCGATGTAACTCTTTTGCGGTGTGTTTGCCGAGATCCGATGAATTGTGGGTTTATGAACTTGATTATCTATGAATTCTATTTGATTCTTCTCTGAATTCTTATGTGCATGATTTGATATCTTTGCAAGTCTCTTCGAATTATCGGTTTAGTTTGGCCTACTAGATTGATCTTTCTTGCAATGGGAGAAATGCTTAGCTTTGGGTTCAGTCTTGCGGTGCTCGATCCTAGTGACAGAAAGGGAAACGACACGTATTGTATTGTTGCCATCGAGGATAAAAAGATGGGGTTTATATCATATTGCTTGAGTTTATCACTCTACATCATGTCATCTTGCCTAATGTGTTACTCTGTTCTTATGAACTTAATACTCTAGATGCATGCTGGATAGTGGTCGATGTGTTGAGTAATAGTAGTAGATAAAGAATCGTTTCGGTCTACTTGTCACAGACATGATGCCTATATTCATGATCATTGCCTTATATATCATCATAACTATGTGCTTTTCTATCAATTGCCCGGCAGTAATTTGTTCACCCACCGTAATACATGATATCTTGAGAGAAGCCACTAGTGAAACCTATGGCCCGGGGTCTACTTTACATAATATAAGTTTCCAATCTACAATTATAGTTTACTATTTATTTTGCAATCTTTATTTCCCAATCTATACCACAAAAACACCAAAAATATTTATCTTATTATCTTTATCATATCTCACTTTTACAAGTGGCCGTGAAGGGATTGACAACCCCTTTATCGCGTTGGTTGCAAGGTTCTTATTTGTTTGTGCAGGTACTAGGCGATTTGCGTGTAGTCTCCTACTTGATTGATACCTTGGTTCTCAAAAACTGAGGGAAATACTTATGCTACTTTGCTGCATCAC
This sequence comes from Triticum dicoccoides, assembly GCF_002162155.2. Taxonomy (NCBI): domain Eukaryota; kingdom Viridiplantae; phylum Streptophyta; class Magnoliopsida; order Poales; family Poaceae; genus Triticum; species Triticum dicoccoides. The sequence continues at coordinate 464,601,895 of NC_041380.1, read as the reverse complement.
CCTTTCCTCTTCAAGGGAAAACCAACGCATGCTTAAGAGGTAGCATTAAGCCGACCCTTGGGGGCTACGAATGCAAAGTTCATTATTACTATTTAAAGTTCCGGCTTAGCATGGTGATTTAAGCCGGCCCTTGGGGGCTACTAGTGATGCTGTGTGATTCTTTATGGCAACTAGAAAGTCTACATCATATTCAAATTCTATCATATCCTATAGACTTGGTAGCTGGTAGACAGATAGGTATGAAAGAGAATGGTGATTAAATTACCTCATAGCATTCCTTCAACAAATTGACTTAGCCGGCCTCAAAGTCATGGCTGATGTACAGACGATTCAGGTAACCAGAGTGGATGTCTTAGGCGCTAAAATGGGTGTAGCTCTCCAAATCCACCTTCCACTTGCCTTTATCTTCAACAGAAATTTCTTCCTTGGCGTTGTGCTTAGATAAAGCAGTAGGTTGACCCAGGGCTATGAATCCAAACCCGGTGACAATAACATCATCAGTCTTCTCTTCAGCAGGTTTAATTGGGCTTGGCGGCTTAGGAATAGCCAGTTCAACATCCATATGATCTATGGAGGTTTCATGATCTTGTGGTGGTGGATCATCAAGCGTGGCCTCAGCAATTTGGTTACAAGGTTCTGACTGTTGCTTTTCCAGTTCCGACGGATTGGAGTCGTCGATCGGCTTAGTCAGCTTCACCTTCTTGCTGGGCTTTGCCTGGCCTCTGAAAATAAGAAGCATAAAGAGGTCAGTATAATGATCAGGCATAACGTTTGGATGATTGAATATATTCTCACCCAGGTACAGTCTTGAAAGTTGGGATTTGAGTTCCCGCTGACTTGGCAGAGGAAGAATGAGAAGTCCCTTGATAGTTTGAATCAGACGAGTTAAGAGGATGTCGAAAATGACCCGCCTTGGGATAAAGCATGTCAGAAATGTGTAAGACCTCTGGGCGGCGTTTGCGAACCTGTGTGTTCGGTAAGCTGGATGAAGTAATCACGTCACCATTATGCTGGGTGGTGCGGCGAGTGTCGGTGTCAAAACCGGCGGATCTTGGGTAGGGGGTCCCGAACTGTGCGTCTAAGGTCGATGGTAACAGGAGACATGGGACACGATGTTTACCCAGGTTCGGGCCCTCTCTATGGAGGTAATACCCTACTTCCTGCTTGATTGATCTTGATGAATATGAGTATTACAAGAGTTGATCTACCACGAGATCGTAATGGCTAAACCCTAAAATCCTAGCCTGTATGACTATGGTTGTTATTATCCCTCCTCCGGACTAAGTCCTCTGGTTTATATATACACCGGGAGGATCTAGGGTTACACTAGGTCAGTTATAAAGAAAGGAATCTACTCATTTGGCCGCCAAGCTTGCCTTCCAAGCCAAGGAGAGTCCCGTCTGGACATGGGTGCAGTCTTCGGAGTTCGTATCTTCACAGCCCATCAGTCCGGCCCATGGCTAACAGGCCAGACGCCCGAGGCCCCCTTAGTCCAGGACTCCCTCAGTAGCCCCTAAACCTGGCTTGAATGACAAGGTATCCGACGCGTAGATCCGTCTTCGGCATTGCAAGGCGGGTTCCTCCTTCCGAACTCTAAGATGGTCTTCAGATGTAATGGTCGTGTCCGGAACTGTAACACACACACACACCACACACAACCACAGAGAATATAATAATCCACGAGTCCAATCGGTTGACAACTTTTTGCAACATCACATAACATCCGCCCCGTCATAATTTCAAACCGTTTTTCATGTGCAACTCCACGATTCGAGACACGGTTGCCATCAGCACATCTTGTCAAAGCAGAGATCATGTCCCCTTATTGCGGTATCCTCATCAATACGGGTGTCGGTATCCCAACCGTGCCGTTCACACAGCCCTTGGGAATAGGCGAGTTTCGGGGTGAGTGGGGAGGCGTTCGATATTCACTGCCTTTATAAGGGGATAAGGATTCCCCCTTCTTCTCACACGCCTTCTCTCTTCCTCTGCCCCACCACTCTTGAGCTCTAGCGCCCAAGTTTTCATATTTTTCCCACTCGAGCAAGCACTCAACCATGTCCAGATCCGGAGGTCAAGGCAGGTGGATGGCCTCCTTCGTCAAGGAGAAGGACATTACTGAGCTTTGGGCGGTCGGGTACTTGGCGAAGGAAATCGCCCACCGTCTTCCAGCCCAGGGGCATGTCGTCCCTGGCCAAAAGGCACTTTCATAGAGACTGTCAAGGAATGGCAGAAAAAGTGGTTCTACATCACAGAACCCCGCGGCGCCATCTGGGCCGCGGCTGCCAAATTCAACTCCAGCGCTCCCATGCGACTCACGTCCTGGGTTGAGAAGAGCCCGAACTGGTGTTCGCCAGATGAGTTGATAGCGCTGCAAACGCGTGTTCAAAGCATGGTGGACAAAGATATCAAGCTTGTCGATATAATCTAGGTGATGCTAGTTCGCCGGTTTCTCCCGTGCCAAAGCCGAAGCCGCCCTCTATGGGAATTCAATCCGAAGAAGCACCATACCCTGAGAGGCTCTTCGAAACCACTCATGAAGACGCCTGGAAGTTGCTATTCAAGGGCAACGAGACAACGCCGACCACAGACTTGGACTGCGGGCACGACATTAATCACCTCGCCAACGAGGTATGTTATTTTGAACACATCCCCTATTTGCTTGTTTCAAGGTTGATTTCCAAGTTTTTATTATCATTGCTTCTTTAGGAATGGATGGAGAGGGCGAAGCAGATCCAGTGTCCGGCTCCGCTGCCTGAAGAACCAGCCATCCCGCGTTTAGCGAAGATGCTGGCGCTGGTGCCCTATAAGGCGCCTGAGGGAGTCCTGGATTAGGGGGTGTCCGGATGGCCGGACTGTACCTTCAGTCGGACTCCTGGACTATGAAGATACAAGATTGAAGACTTCGTCCCGTGTCCGGGAGGGACTTTCCTTGGCGTGGAAGGCAAGCTTGGCGATACGGATATGTGGATCTCCTACCATTGTAACCGACTTTGTGTAACCCTAACCCTCTCCGGTGTCTATATAAACCGGAGGGTTTTAGTCCGTAGGACAACATACAGAACAACAATCATACCATAGGCTAGCTTCTAGGGTTTAGCCTCTCCGATCTCGTGATAGATCTACTCTTGTACTACCCATATCATCAATATTAATCAAGCAGGACGTAGGGTTTTACCTCCATCAAGAGGGCCCGAACCTGGGTAAAACTTCGTGTCCCTTGCCTCCTGTTACCATCCAGCCTAGACGCACAGTTCGGGACCCCCTACCCGAGATCCGCCGGTTTTGACACCGACATTGGTGCTTTCATTAAGAGTTCCTCTGTGTCGTCGCCGTTAGGCTTGATGGCTCCTACGATAATCAATAGCGATGCAGTCCAGGGTGCGACCTTCCTCCCCAGACAGATCTTCGTCTTCGGCGGCTTCACACTGCGGGCCAATTCACTTGGCCATCTGGATCAGATCGAAAGCTATGCCCCTGGCCGTCAGGTCAGATTTGGAAGTTTAAACTACACGGCTGACATCCGCGGGGACTTGATCTTCGATGGATTAGAGCCACTGCCGAGCGTGCCGCACTGTCGCGACGAGCATGATCTAGCTCTGTCGCTGAAGAGTGCCCTGGAGGCCGCGCCCGCATCGGCTTCGACCCGTAATTCGGAGCCAACTGCGTCGATCGAGGATGGGTGGTTGGACGCCGCCTCGGGGGCTGCGATCCCAACGGCGATCGAGCCGAACACCAGCCCCGCACTCCGCGAGACTCGTGACTCCAAGGAGCCGGACTCCTCTCCGGACTCCGAACCCTACGCACCCCTGTCGATCGAATCCGATTGGCACCGATCATGGAGTTTACTACCGCGGACATCTTTCAGCACTCGCCTTTCGGCGATATTCTGAAGACACTAAAGTCTGTCTCTTTATCAGGAGAGCCCTGGCCGGACTACGGTCAGCAAGGTTGGGATACGGACGATGAGGAAATTCAAAGCCCACCCACCACCCACTTTGTAGCCACTGTCGATGATTTAACCGACATGCTCGACTTCGACTCCGAAGACATCGACGGTATGGACGCCGATGCAGGAGACGATGAAGAACCAGTGCCTATTGGGCCCTGGAAAGCCACCTCGTCATATGACATATACATGGTGGACACCCCAAAAGAAGGAGATGGCGATGGAACAGCGGAGGATGACCCCTCCAAGAAACATCCTAAGCGCCAGCGTCAGTGGCGCCGCTCAAAATCCCGCCAAAGCAAATATGGTGATTCCAGCACGGGAGATAATAATACTCCGGAGAGTGCCGAAGAAAACCCCCTCCAGCAAGATCCAGCACAGGAGGATGGAGAAGCCAGCCCTCATGAGGGAGCGGCAGATAGAGAGGTCGAGGACGATAATTATATGCCTCCCTCCGAAGACGAGGCAAGCCTCGATGACGACGAATTCGTCATGCCAGAGGATCCCGTCGAGCAAGAGCGTTTTCAACGCAGGCTTATGGCCACGGCAAGAAGCCTCAAGAAAAAACAGCAACAACTTAGAGCTGATCAAGATTTGCTAGTCGACAGATGGACTGAAGTCCTTGCGGCCGAAGAGCATAAACTCGAACGCCCCTCCAAGAGCTACCCAAAGCGCAGGTTGCTACCCCGATTAGAGGAGGAAGCACTAAAACCTACATCACCAGCACTTGATACGGCCGACCGGCCACCTCGTGGCCGCGACAGAGAGGCCTCTCGGCCCTCCACTCAAGCCGCACCCCGCACCAAGGCACGGGAAAATGCGCCAGACCTGCGAGATATGTTGGAGGACAAGGCAGGGCAAATAAGATCGATCTACGGATCGCGTGGGCGCCCCATGACTCGAGACGATTACCGTCACGCCGGACACAAATCCGGTAGGGCCGAACACAGTAGACAAAGCTCATTGGAGCTACATCGTAATGTAGCCCAGTACAGAGGCGTCGCACACCCACTATGCTTCACAGACGAAGTAATGGATCATCAAATCCCCGAGGGTTTCAAACCCGTAAACATCGAATCATATGATGGCACAACAGATCCTGTGGTATGGATCAAGGATTATCTCCTTCATATCCACATGGCCCGCGGCGATGATATCCACGCCATCAAATACCTCCCACTCAAGATTAAAGGACCAGCTCGGCATTAGCTTAACAGCTTGCCAGCAGGATCAATCAGTTGTTGGGAGGACTTGGAAGCCGCATTCCTCGACAATTTCCAGGGCACTTATGTGCGACCACCAGACGCCGATGACCTAAGCCACGTAATTCAGCGGGCAGAGGAATCGGCCAGGCAATTCTGTACACGGTTCCTAACAAAGAAAAATCAAATAGTCAACTGTCCGGACGCAGAGGCCCTAGCAGCCTTCAAGCACAATCTCCGTGATGAGTGGCTTGCCCGGCACCTTGGACAGGAAAAGCCGAAATCTATGGCAGCACTCACGACACTCATGACCCGCTTTTGCGCGGGAGAAGACAGCTGGCTTGCTCATAGCAACAATATGACCAAGAACCCTGGTAATTCGGATGCCAGGGACAGTAGTGGCAGGTCGCGTCGCAGCAAGCAGAAGCGCCGCATTAACAGCAACAATGCTGAGGATACGGCAGTTAATGCTGGAGTCAGAGGCTATAAATTCGGTCAGCGGAAAAAGCCATTCAAAAGAAATCCTAGGGGTCCGTCCAGTTTGGACCGAATACTCGACCGCTTGTGCCAGATACATGTCACCCCCAAAGAGCCGGCCAATCACACCAACAGGGATTGTTGGGTGTTCAAGCAGGCAGGCAAGTTAAATGCCGAAAATAAAGACAAGGGGCTGCATAGCGATGACGACGAAGAGCCCTGGCCGCCGAACAACAGTGGACAGAAGGGTTTTCCCCCACAAGTGCGGACGGTGAACATGATATACGCAACCCACATCCCCAAGAGGGAGCGGAAGCGCGCGTTAAGGGACGTATACGCGGTAGAGCCAGTCGCCCCAAAGTTCAACCCATGGTCCTCCTGCCCGATCAGCTTTGATCGAAGGGACCATCCCACTAGCACCCGTCATGGAGGATTCGCCGCATTGGTTCTAGACCCAATTATTGACGGATTTCATCTCGCTAGAGTCCTTATGGACGGCGGCAGCAGCCTGAACCTGCTTTACCAGGATACAGTGCGGAAAATGGGCATAGATCCCTCGAGGATTAAGCCCACCAAAACGACCTTTAAAGGCATAATACCAGGTGTAGAGGCCAACTGTACAGGCTCAGTCACACTTGAAGTGGTCTTCGGATCTCCGGATAATTTCCGAAGCGAGGAGTTAATCTTCGACATAGTCCCATTCCGCAGTGGCTATCATGCACTGCTCGGGCGAACCGCATTCGCCAAGTTCAATGCGGTACCACACTACGCATACCTTAAGCTCAAGATGCCAGGCCCTCGAGGAGTAATTATGGTCAATGGAAACACCGAACGCTCCCTCCGAACGGAGGAGCACACGGCGGCCCTTGCAGTGGAAGTACAAAGCAGCCTCTCCAGGCAGTTCTCCAGTCCGGCCATTAAACGTCCGGACACCGTCAAGTGCGCCCGGAGTAACCTACAACAAGACCGCCTGGCACGTTTCGACCAGGCGTAGCAATGCGGCCCCAACCCCAGCCCTCGCAAAAATGCGACACCAGTGCTTCGCGTACAGAACTCAGCTCTAGAAATACCATGGGTACAGGGGGAGGGGCACCATCACGGCACACCCGAAACACGACTTAAACCACACCAGGGGCTGCCGATTTTTTAATTTTCTCTTACTTTCAGGACTCCATTCTTCGAAAGGCCTGTTCGGCATTTCAATTGCCGCACAAACGATGCAAGAACCAGGGAAGCAGACAAGCCATGCCGCATTATGGAACTCCCAGGTGGTCTCTATCACGAGCAGTATACCTGTTTCGCATACCATTCCGCAGCCTGCCCCTGCAACGGACATGTTAAATAGTCCAACCTTTTGCTCATCACATTATTTGTATTGTTCTGCTTTGATCACAGCCCTTTTTAATAAACAATGCATAGCTTTTGTCTATTTTTGCATTACTCTTTTTTACAAATATATGTTCCTTAACGACATGTTGCACCCGTACACTTTGATACAGCCAAAATACGCCAGGGGCTTTAGTACCCCTCAATATGGTGTGAGAAGTCCGAACACTTTAACAAGTGCGGCACCCCGAACTTATAGCATTATATGCATCGGCTCCGAATCATGTCTTGGGTCAATAGTTGGGTTTGCCCGGCTCCTATGTTTTGGTGCCTTACGTTCCACTATGTCGGCTAAGGTAGCACTAGGAAAACTACTGTGATTGTGTCCCAGTTGAGCTGGGTCGAGAACCTCAGTAGAGAAAGCTAAAACTGACTGTCATGATGAAGCGAGAGCTGGTCGCTGTTCGAGAGGTTTTTTGAGTCCCTAAAGTCTTATGCCGCTTAGAGCGAGGAGTCGGCTCTGTCCGGCCAAGACGTGGATAGCGCCCCGAACTCGGTCTTCCGAATACCAGGGGCTTCGCCAAAATTTAAAATTATAGAATTCTATGGCTAAGTCAGAGTGTTCACGCATTATAGTCCAATTGCCTTGTTTGTTGTGCTGAGCGCCTCCCTCGAAGGACCCAAACATGGGAAAAAGAGCGCTCAGGTTTATCCTTGAACACCCCAGCACTAGCGGCACGGGGACAGAAGCCGACGACTCGCCATCTCTCAGAATTGATAAACAGCCGCACAGAAGGTAATATTTTAAATTCCAACAGCATTGCTTAGCACATATGAACAAGTTTTCAGCGCACAGGACAAAACAAGCGAGTTTTACTCAAAATTACATCCCTGGAACATTCATCCGCCATAAGGCGGGCACCCTTCAGAACATCCTTATAATAATTCTCGGGCTTGCGATGCTCTTTCCCCGGCGGTGGCCCGTCCTTCACAAGCTTCTCAGCATCCAGCTTGCCCCAGTGCACCTTAGCACGGGCAAGGGCCCTACGGGCACCTTCAATGCAGACGGAGCGCTTGATGACTTCGAGCCTTGGACAGCCCCCCACCAGCCACCGCACCAGCCCAAAATAGCTCCCAGGCAGAGCCTCTCCAGGCCACAGCCGAACTATGAGGCCCTTCATGGCCTGTTCGCCCGCCTTGTGGAGCTCGACCAGTTGCTTCAGCTGGTCGCCTAGGGGCACGGGGTGTCCGGCCTCAGCATACTGAGACCAGAACACCTTCTCTGTCGAGCTTCCCTCCTCGGCTCGATAGAATGCGGCGGCATCGGACACGCTACGGGGAAGATCTGTGAATGCTCCTGGAGAGCTCCGGATTCGGGTAAGTAACAAGTAACTCACGTTTATGTGTTTGCTTTGCATAAAGAATGCCTTACCCGCCGCTATCTTTTTCACCGCATCCAACTCCTGGAGGGTCTTCTGGGATTCGGCCTTGGCAGACTTGGCATTTTCAATAGCCACAGCGAGCTCAGACGCTCGCGTCTTTGAGTCAAGCTCCAAACTCTCATGTTTTTCCATAAGAGCATGGAGCTCTTTCCGCACCTTGCCAACCTGGGCCTCATACTTCTCCCGCTCGGTGCGCTCCGTGGCCGCCCTCTTCTCGGCCTCGAACAGCGCTTGCTTAAGGGTCGCCACCTCAGACGTGGCCCCTACAATAGCCACGATAATCCTGTCATCTTTTTGGCAATTGCACTTTTTTATATATATTTAAACAAGGTATTTCTTACCTTCCTTGTCCTCGAGCTGCTTCTTGGCACGCCCGAGCTCTTGCTCGGACTGCTCGAGGTTTTGCTTTAGCGTGTCCACTTCCGCGATCAGTGCGGCGGACGCCAGCAGAGAAGCCTGCATATGCATATTGACTCCTTTTTGTTAGACTCTTGTCAATTTTATTTGATCCTCTATTCGGCTTTTCTTCCCGAACGCCAAACAGAGCATCAGGGGCTACTGTCTATGCGGTAATATTATTTACACATTCTTTACTTACCTCAAAGCCTGTTAAAAGGCTAGCACAAGCTTCAGTCAGTCCGCTCTTGGTGGACTGAACCTTCTGGACCACCGCACTCATAATGGTGCGGTGCTCCTCGTCGATGGAGGTGCCTTTGAGCACCTCCAACAGATTGTCCGGCGCCACCGGTTGGACGGGGGTCACCGGCACGATGGGCTTGCTGCTCTTGGAAGGAGGTCGCCCGTCGGACTCTGGAACCTTTGAAGGTTTTAGAGCGGTGTCCGGCCTAGAGCCGGACTTGGAGCCCTGGGGGGTTTTATCCCCTTTACTCCTGGAGTCCAGGAGGTCGCCTTGCAGCGCCTCCAGGACCACCTCGTCCTGGCTTGGAACCTGTTGGGACAACACTTCGGCGTTGTCCGTAGGGCGGGGGGAGGTAGCCGTCGGAAGCGAATTCACATTCGACGAGTCTAGTGAACCGCTCGACGACGCGTCGAGCCGGTCTTTGGGTGGGCTGCATAATCATATTCGACATAAGGGAAAGTTGTGCAATAAAGGAATACTATGAATTACTCTGGTATCCAGACACTTACGATTTCGCCAGGGGCTTGGCCCTGAGCGGCCACTCCTCTCCGCCGTCTTCGGTGTTGGTGGAGTAGTCCGGAGGAAGGGCTTTCCCCTTCTTGGACCCTTCGGCCTCCCCAGTGAGGGCGGCCTTCCTTTTCTTCTCTCCCCCCACTGGAGGGGGAGAGGTCTCTTTTTCCTCCTCCTCGTCTTCACGGGAGGAATGCGCCTTGGAGCCGTTGGATGATGATCCCGACACCTCCTGGCACCGGGCACTTTTTCGAGTCCCCGTGACCTTGTTCGCCGGCACCACATAGGGTGCCGGAACCAGCAGCTTCGCCAAGCGGGCATCGGCTGGGTCTTCGGGCAAAGGAGCCGGACAGTCGATCTGTCTAGACTTCGCCTGCCAATCCTGTCAAAGGTAAGGGAGCTTAGATCCCGCATAGAGTTAAACTATGAAAAACTAATACCCTGTAAAAGGTACAAACAACTTACCGCGCTAGCGTGATGCTACGCGCTGAATCTGCGATCCTCGGTAGCGGATGCGGGAGCCTCGGCACCCTTGAAAAGCACCTTCCAGGCATCTTCATGCGTTGTGTTGAAGAGCCTGCTCAGAGTTCAGTGCTGCGCCAGGTTGAACTCCCACAGATTGAAGGCCCGTTGTTGACACGGGAGGATCCGGCGGATGAGCATAACCTGGACTACGTTGACAAGCTTGAGCTGCTTGTTCACCAGGGTTTGGATGCATGTTTGCAGTCCAGTCACCTCTCCTTTGCTGCCCCACGACAGGCCCGTTGTCGGTGTCAAAACCGGCGGATCTCGGGTAGGGGGTCCCGAACTGTGCGTCAAGGCCGGATGGTAACAGGAGACAAGGGACACGATGTTTTTACCCAGGTTCGGGCCCTCTTGATGGAGGTAATACCCTACTCCTGCTTGATTAAGATTGATGATATGGGTAGTACAAGAGTAGATCTACCACGAGATCAAGGAGGCTAAACCCTAGAAGCTAGCCTATGGTATGATTGTTGTATATGGAGTTTTTTTATGTCCTACGGACTACAACCCTCCGGTTTATATAGACACCGGATAGGGTTAGGGTTACACAGAGTCGGTTACAATGGTAGGAGATCTTGAATATTCGCATCGCCAAGCTTGCCATCCACGCCAAGGAAAGTCCCATCCGGACACGGGACGAAGTCTTCAATCTTGTATCTTCATAGTCCTAGAGTCCGGCTGAAGGTATAGTCCAGCTACCCGAACACCCCCTAATCCAGGACTCCCTCAATAGCCCCTGAACCAGGCTTCAATGACGACGAGTCCGGCGCGCAGATTGTCTTCGGCATTGCAAGGCGGGTTCCTCCTCCAAGTCCTTCATAGAAGATTGTAAACACCAAGAGTAGTGTCCGGCTCTGCAAAATAAGTTTCCACATATTGCCATAGAGAGAATAATATTAACACAAATCAAATCTGCTGACGTATTCCGCAGTGTGTCATCACACTACGGCCAAGTCCTTTACTCGAATCGTTTTTACTTTCCCACCTCAGCACATTTTGCGAGGCGGTTTCCTTGGCACATCTTGTCAAAGAAGAGATTGTGTACCCCCTTTTACGGGATTCTCATCAATACGGGCGTGGGTAACCCAACCGCGCCCGTTAGCATGTTTCCTCGATTAAAGACGGGTCCCGGACGGTTACGGGGAGGGATCTTGGTATTCAACCTCTTATAAAGAGACCAAGGCCTTACTCCTTTTTTCAATCTCAAGCGAGTTCGCCCGTCGCCTCGAGTTCCAACACCCTAGACTCCAGATTCCAGGCGCTTCGGACCTTCGACAATGTCCGGTTCTGACCTTCAAGGCCGATGGACGCCCTCCTCCGTCACGGAGGAGGACGTACTAAAGTTGAGGGAGGCTAAGTTCCTGACCGGCGAAATTTTGCATAGGTTGCCTGCTCAAGGGCAGGTCATTCCCAGTCCCCAGCCCGGTGAGAGCGTGGTGTTCATGTCTCACTTTCTTCAGTGTTGGGCTTCCCAATGGATCCCTTTGTGAGGGGACTGCTGTTTTATTACGGGTTGGAATTCCATGACTTAGCTCCGGAGTCCATCCACCATATCTCCTCGTTTATTGTCGTGTGTGAAGCATTCCTCCGTGTTACCACTCACTTCGGATTATGGCTCAAGACCTTCAAAGTGGAGCTGAAGATGATCAAGGGACGGCACGCAGAGTGCGGAGGCGCTGTTATAAGCAAAAATGCTGATGCTCCATGGCCCGAGGGCTCTTTTCAAGAGGAGCTAGGCTTGTGGCAACGAGAGTGGTTTTATATCACCGCTCCCCGGAGCACCAAGTGGGTGGTGCCTCCTGCCTTTCGCTCGGGTCCCCCAGCACGGCTAGTGTCATGGGTCAACAGAGGGTTAGATTGGGGTTTGCCCAAAGATGTGCCCTTGTTACAGGGCCGCATTAAGGATCTATTGGAAGGAGACCTCAGCCTGGTCAAGGTGACGCAGGTCATGCTGATTCGCCGAATATTGCCCGGCAAACGTCGCTCCCTTCGCCTGTGGGAGTTTAACCCAGAGGGACCGCGAGCTCTCCAGAATTTCATGGGCGCAACACCCGCGGAGATGTATAAACTGTTCTTCGGATCACAAGAGATGTGTCCGGATTTAACCGAGGACGCAGGCCTAAGCTGCAATCGCCCGGATACTCAAGTAAGCAACCTTGTGCCCGGACCTTCTATCCGTATAATTGTCATAAACTTGCCCCTAAAAGTGCTGTCCTTTTAAACAGGAGTGGATTGCGAAGGCAAAGCTGATCAGGTGCCCGGCTCCCCTTCCCGAAACCAGGCCGGATCCCGTGCTGGTCAGGATGCTGGAGATAATGCCTTTGGAGGGAAGCAAGGGGGAGGACAAGGACAATATGGCCTCCTCGAAGGAGGCTGCTCCGAAGGGAGGAACCGACAATTCCTCTCCTAAGGGGAAGAAGAGAGCCGCCTCTGACGACCCGG